>NC_054474.1:65981105-66282355 GCF_017639515.1 Carcharodon carcharias | reverse complement strand
ACTTTTGCGATGAATGAAAAAAAGGTAATTCAAATACCAGCTTTACCCTACTGTGCCGTGTTCATTTTTGATGCCTTTCAGACCTAGGCTGGTGCAACACATTGGCTTCAATCAGCCAGCAGCATTCAAGATTTTTTCTGGTCATGGGGACACAATGATACATCAAGTCCCAACAGAACAGAACCAAAGAAACATATTTTTCCATTACTGATTACCCTCAGGCTTAGAGAGTCATCAGACTACCTACTTGTGCTGCTGCTGAGAGTGTGCACATCAATGATGAGAAGAAAGGCTTCTATTATGTAAATATGGGGATAATATGCAGTATTATCAGGAATATCGCTGTGAAGAATGCCAATTATTCTATCCATATCCATGGCAATTCAAGATGAAGCAGGAGGTACTTCTGAAGATAATTGCCTTTAGTTATGTGCAGCAATACTTTGTTCTTTTATTGATTGTAGCAAGAGGCCTGCCCTGCTCTTTCCCATACAAAAGATTAACTTTTCCAAATCTAGTACCCATTGCATAAATAGCACAGCCATTTTCTCCTCACCCAGCACAATTTTTGTTGGCAGCTTCCATTTTGATGTCATGCATAGCCTATCATTCTATAATTATGCACTGTTACCACATGCTCACAACCAACGCATTGTTCCACATAAATGTCAGGGTGCTTGTATGCACACAAGCATTTTTTAGTATTGTCTCATGAGTTCAAAAGTTAGCCATGGATATGTTGTCATATGAATCAAGCTTTCCCACAGAAAGGGCAAAGACTGCAAAAAAAAGGACAGGCCACAACTTAACAGACAAAAAGAACCTAAATACGATTCATCTGAAATCCAAATTCATTGTGACTACAGAGGCAATGGTGGTTCACTAGTTATTCTGAAAGGACTTCGATTATTGTAACGAGGAGATGTCAGTTACCAGGTTCCACTTACTTTTTTGGTTTGAGTTCAGCCTATATACAATGGACTGAATTTTAGGAGACAGGAGTATATGGGTTGGGAAATGTTTGAGGATTAAAACTGAGGAACTTGAGAGTACATCAGGAAGCCAGTTTCACCCCATCGATTTCTACATTTAACCATGGTGTGTTAGGTTCAGGAAGAAGTGGTTCAAGAAGGCAGCTCACCGCCACCTTCTCAAAGGCAACTAGGGATGGGCAATAAATACTGTCCCAATCAGCGAAGCCCCACATCCCGTGAATGAATAAAAAAAAGCATGTTGCTAATTTCAAAATGTTAAGCAGTCAATAACAGCAATATTAATAAGGTTTCAGCAATTTAAGTGCAAATCCAGGGGTTTGCCAGGGTTCCTGGAATTTGCCAGCAAAAGCAAGGCAATAACACAGTGACATTTGAAGGGCCTGAAGACAGGGCAGGGAAATATGCCAAGAAGTACTGAAATTTCCCAGCTGCTTTCTTGCCTGCTTATGTGAAGGATTTTGTTCACAGTACTTGTGATGGAAGATAACTTTGACAACTTTGGAGCTTTGTTGGCACTTTGGGGCTCTGATCTATCACATCAGTATCGGTGTTGTTTATGCCATGTTACTTTGGACCTTAGATGAGGGCCAGGATGATCAGCACCAGCAGTGACAGGGGAGCAGGAGCTGTTCCAACAGCATCAGCAGGTGTAGTAACATCCTATTGCCCATAGACCTGCAGTTCCATAGGAGAGAGGGGAGCAGCAGAGCGGTGGAGCTCACAGAAGGCCACACCTGGTGCACAGGGTGTGCAGGTGGAGGATAGCTCCCTCAGCATGTCAAAACACCCAATATGTTGGGGGATTGGGGGCCTCAGTGTTTCACGCCAAGTGGTGGCAGACGTTAACCTGCTGGAACAAGACCTGCTATCAATTGGACCTCACAGCCACACTTCACCAGTGGCTGCTAAAGTCACCATTGTCTTAATCTTTTTGTTTCTGGATCCTTCCAGGGGTCTGCTGGAGACATATTTGCAGTATCAGGCAATTAGCACCACACAGTGTCTAAAACAGATGACCCTTGGCTTGTTTGCCAGGGCTGGTAATTATGTCAATTTTATCTGTAATGACACCAGTCAGAATGAGTGGTTGCTCAGGTTTGCTGGTCCATCTCATAACCCAGGTTGTTACTGACTGCACCCAAATGACAAGTAAATCCCAGATCAACCAAGAACGTTCACCATTACAAGGGCTTCCAGTCCATCAATGTGCAACTGGTGTGCAACCACAAAAAGATGGTTATGCAAGATTCCCAGGGAGCTGCTATGATGCTTTTTCTTATTATACAATGATGGGATATGTGCTTTGCTGGCTGGGCCAGCATTTATTACCCATTCCTAATTGCTCTTGAGAAGGTGGTGGTGAGCTGCCTTCTTGAACCACTGCAGTCTGTGTGATGTAGGTACCCCAACAGTGCTGTTAGGAAGGGAGTTCCAGGATTTTGACCCAGCAACAGTGAAGGAATGGCGATATATTTCCAAGTCAGGATGGTGAGTGAATTTTAGGGGAACTTCCAGGTGGTAGCGTTCCCATCTATCCGCTGCTGTTGTCCTTCTAGATGGTAGTGGTCATGGGTTTGGAATGTGCTAAGGAGTCTTGGTGAGTTTCTCCAGTGCATCTTGTAGATGGTACACACTGCTGCTACTGTGCATCAGTGGTGGAGGGATTGAATGTTTGTGGATGTGGTGCCAATCAAGCGTGCTGCTTTATCCTGGAAGGTGTCGAGCTTCTTCAGTGTTGTAGGAGCTGCACTCATCCAGGCAAGTGGGGAGTATTCCATCATACTCCTGACTTGTGCCTTGTAGATGGTGGACAGGCTTTGGGGAGTCAGGAGGCGGGTTACTCGTCACACAATTCCTAGCCTCTGACCTCCTCTAGCCACAGTATTTAAATGGCTAGTCCAGTTCAGTTTCTGGTCAATAGTAACCCCCAGGGATCTTGATAGTGGGGGATTGAGTGATGGTAATGCCATTAAACATCAAAGGGCAATGGTTGGATTCTCTGTTGTTGGAGATGGTCATTACCTTACACTTGTATAGACCAAATGTTACTTTCCACTTGTCAGCCCAAGCCTGAATTTTGTTCAGGTCTTGCTGCATTTGGACATGGACTGCTTCAGTATCTGAGGAGTCGCGAGTGGTGCTGAACATTGGGCAATCATCAGTGAACATCCCCACTTCTAACCTTATGATGGAGGGAAGATCATTGATGAAGCAGTTGAAGGTGGCTGAGCCAAGGACACTCCCCTGAGGAACTCCTGCAGTGATGTCCTGGAGCTGAGATGACTGACCTCCAACAACCACAACCATCTTCCTTTGTACTAGGCAGGACTCCAAACAGCAGATAGTTTTCCCCCTGATTCCCATTGACTCCAGTTTTGCTAGGGCTCCTTGATGCCACACTTTGTCAAATGCAGCCTTGAAGTCAAGGGCAGTCACTCTCACCTCACCTCGGGAGTTCAGCTCTTATGTCCATGTTTGAACCAAGGCTGTAATGAGGTCAGAAGCTGGTGGAACCCAAACTGGGCATCAGTAAACAGGTTATTGCCAAGCAAGTGCTGCTTGATAGCACTGTTGATGGCCCTTTCCATTACTTTACTGATGATCGAGAGTAGACTGATGGGGTGGTAATTGGCTGGGTCGGATTTGTGCTACTTTTTGTATACAGGACATACCTGGGCAATTTTCCACATACTATTGCTGGAATATTGTCGGGGCCCATAGCCTTTGCAGTATCCAGTGCCTTTAGCCATTTCTTGATATCATGTGGAGTGAGTCAAATTGGCTGAAGACTACCATCTGTGATGCTGGGGACCACCAGAGGAGGCCGAGATGGATCATCCACTCGGCACTTCTAGCTGAAGACTGTAGCAAATGCTTCAGTCTTACCATTTCCACTGATGTGCTAGGCTCCTCCATCATTGAGCATGGGGATATTTGTGGAGCTTCCTCCTCCAGTGAGTTGTTTAATTGTCCACCACCATTCACAACTGGATGTGGCAGGACCGCAAAGCTTAGATCTGATTCGTTGGTTGTGGGATCGCTTAGCCCTGTCTATCACTTGCTGCTTATGTGTTTGGCATGCAAGTCGTCCTGTGTTATAGCTTCACCAGGTTGACATCTCATTTTTAGTTATGCCTGATGCTGCTCCTGGCATGCTTTCCTGCACTCTTCATTGAACCCGGGTTGATCCCATGGCTTGATAATAATGGTAGAGTGGGAGATATGCCGGGCCATGAGGTTACAGATTATGTTCGAGCACAGTTCTGCTGTTGCTGATGGCCCACAGCACATCATGGATGCCCAGTCTTGAATTGCCAGATCTGTTCGAAATCTATCCCATTTAACATGGTAGTAGTGCCACACAACATGATGGAGGGTATCTTCAGTGTCAAGTCAGGACTTCGCCTCCACAATGACTGTGCAGTGGTCACTCCTTCCGATACTGTCATGGACAGATGCATCTGCAGCAGGCAGGTTGGTGAGGACAAGGTCAAGTTTGTTTTTTCCTCTTGTTTGTTCCCTCACCACCTACCGCAAACCCAGTCTGGCAGCTATGT
The DNA here is from genome assembly GCF_017639515.1 of Carcharodon carcharias. NCBI lineage: Eukaryota > Metazoa > Chordata > Chondrichthyes > Lamniformes > Lamnidae > Carcharodon > Carcharodon carcharias. Next base: position 66,277,803 of record NC_054474.1, on the reverse strand, counting down.
CATTTAGGACTCGGCCAGCTTGGTCAGTCATGGTGCTACCGAGCCACTCTTAGTGATGGACATTCTGCGCCCTTGCCGCCCTCAGTGCTTCCTCCAATTGGCATTTAACATGGAAGAGCACTGATTCATCAGCTGAGGGAGGGCTGTACATTGTAATCAGCAGGAGGTTTCCTTGCCCGTGTTTGACCAGATGCCATGAGACTTCATGGGGTCCAGAGACAATGTTGAGGACTCCCAGAGCAACTCCCTCCCAACTGTATATCACTGTGTCGCCACCTCTGCTGGGCCTGTCCTGCTGGTGGGACAGGATATACCCAGGGATGGTGATGATGGTGTCTGGGACATTATCTGTAAGGTATGGTTTTGTGAGGATGACTGTGCCAGGCTGCTGCTTGACTAGTCTGTGAGACAGCTCTCCCAATTTTGGCACTAGGCCCCAGATGTTAGTAAGAAGGGCTTTGCAGGGTTGACAGGGCTGAGACAGCCTTTATCGTTTCTGCTGCCTAGGTTAATACCAGGTGTTCCGTCCAGTTTCATACCTTTTTTGTGACTTTGTAGTGGTTTGTTACAAGTGAGTGTCTTCCTAGGCCATTTCAGAGTCAACCACATTGCTGTGGGTCTGGAGTCACATGTAGGCCAGACCATTAGTAAAGCAGATGAGTTTTTACAACAATCAACAATGGTTTCATGGTCATCATCAGACTTTTAGTTCCAGATTTTTATTGAATTCAAAATTCCATCATCTGCCCTGGCGGGATTCAAACCCAGGTCCCCAGAGCATTACCTTGGGTTTTTGGATTACTAGTCTAGCGACAATACCACAGCACCATCCTGCCCTCCCTGATTGCTTCACATCTCGAAGCAGTGTTACCTGCTGGCTGCTCAGAGACAAGCGATACCCCCTGAGGAACGCAACTAATGAGGTCCAGGGGAATTACAATGAGAGCCATATCACAACCACATGTGTCATTGAGCATACCATCAGCATGCTGAAGATGGACTTCAGGTGCCTCTAGAGATCTAGAGGTGTCTTTCAGTGCACACCAGCCAGAATCTCCAGAATGGTCATGTTGTGCTGTAGTGTTGCACCGCAGTAATGTTTGGATCTGCAGGAGGAAGAAGGCAAAGAGCACAGAGTCTCTTCAGATGCTTCCAAGGAGGAGGTGACCATAGTGCAGCCAGTGCAACAGCAGCAGTGCATATTGTTGCCCAGGATGCTCTCATTATTGCGAGTTTCACTTAGATTCCACCAGTCCACCCATCTGACATCCATATCCATAACCCCTCCCCCAACACAAAGCTGTGCTGTAAACATCCAAGCATCTTTCACAGCCACACATTGCTCAGCATTAAGTCTTGTCTTCACATTCATAACAAGTGAAAAGGACGCTTTCCAGGCAGCAACCGAAATATGGGCAAGATCGAAAAGTGGTGGAAACAAACAATATTTACGTGCTCAAAAAGATTTTTAAAAATGTACCAAACTAACATTCTGTAACCCATGCTTGTGCAACTATATATCTTCACTATTCCTCTTCCTAGCACTTCTACATGCTGCAGTGGTAAAGGCAGGCTCTCACTGCTGAAATGCTCTTGGGCGATGTCCTCTGAATTTCAGAGGACTCCGGCAAAAAGCTGATCTGCCTGCATCAATGCAGAGGCAGTCTCGCCATCAGAACACATGGCAATATGTCGGGCACGAACTGAGAGAGACTGTGGATGAGAAGTGGAAGCACTTTGAGCCAGATCCCCACTTCCATGACATGTTTCAACATAATCCCTTTTATACTACACAACAGCTCGTAGTTATATGTCACTTTTAACATAATAAAATTTCTCAAAGCACTTCAAAGGTGAGGTCATCATTCATCCTATTTAAGGTGACATTCATAGTATGCAAGTCAATGGTGAAGAGCTATTGCACTCATCTGCTTGTCACATTTGATGCTCCAAGCAGGTGACCACTCTTTCCATGGACGAAGCCAATAACAAAAAGGCCTGAGATGTCATGCCACTCATGCTTGAGACGGGCTGGTAACCTTGGATGGCCTCCTTCAATGTATGTAGAAGAATGAGAAGATGACGTTGCATAAATTATATCAAGGGGCCTTCACTTTAACACTAAAATAACACCACCATCTAATTCAGACCCAGTTTAAATGTTTTATTTACTTCTTGCCTAAAATTGGGCATTGCCAATCAGAAAACCTTCACTATGTTTGTTGAGAAAAGGGTCTCAGCAATTGTTATCGTTCACTTGCTTGAGTGCTCTGGGGAATACATTGGTTATTCCTGTATAGAATCATAGAAAGTTTACAGCACAGAAAGGGGCCACTTATATGCTTCTTTTCTGATTATGAAAATGATAAATATTGAGCTTTTTTTTAATAGAGCACTTTTGGAATGGAATGGCGAAAGAAAGTTGAGATATAATTTTAAAAGGTAACAAATTTAAATGACTATTAACGAATTTCATTCACTACTCGGAGTATAACTGGGGCCCAAGATGTTCTTTGCATAAATGTAAACATTGTGTCTCGGTTTTGCACTTATTCATAAGCAAAAAATGACAATTTCATTGAATCTGTGGTGGAGACCCCAACCACACATTAATGAGGTTTGCACCACATTAGTGATGAAATGTTCAGTGGCAGAAGGGGAGCAAATCCGAAGAAATCCATTTGCTGTTTTGTGTCTTGCATTACCTTAATTGTTAAGAACTGTTTTTATTAATATTAGAGGCCTTTATTTAAACCATGAGATGGCCAGATATCACTTGCAATCTTATAACTTCAGAGATGAACGTATTATTGTGCTACTATCCCTTATCAGATCCAACCCAGATCCTTGTTAGCAAACAGCTATTTGACATTTAACCTTCTCAGCTCTTGGCAGATGGCAAGAGCGCTTATTTACCATGTCATTTCCTTCTGAGTTCTAGTTCAATAAAAGGCAGATTGGACACAATCTTATCTTCAAATCCATCCACTTACACAGAGTTAAAATGAGGCCCCTTTTTTTCCATACATTAACCCATACGGATTCCATTCTGAACCACGTATAATGCTACCATCTCATATTAAAATTCATACACTGGCTCAATTTTCTGTTGTCCTGAGAAGCACCTGTCGGCCTTAAGTACTGTATAAGAGGGATTTTAACTTGGAGTGGGATGTGAGCAGGTATGATTGTAGTGAATGCCAATCCTGTCCAACCACAGAGCTGGGTGATTTTAAATCCTGGGCTGTGCCTGTATGCTGTCAATCATGTGCCTGCCTGAAACAAGCTTCCCTGCTCAGGTCGATTTGAAATTGCAGTAAGGACCCTATAAAACCATATCTTCATATTTCAACAAGGGCCCCACTGACTTCAGGGAGATTGCCTGCTCAGAAAAGCAGGTTAAAATCGAAAACAATCGGATCTAGGCGGATAAGTCAATTGGCCGACTTTAACATTCCAGCTGCCCAGTTTCTGCTGGTGGTGCAGATTCAAAATCTCCCCTATGTCTCTATTTCATGCAGGACTACATTGCAACATATAAGAATATGGATCCAGCTGTGCAGTTATTTGGATGCACATGACTTCAATGTGCATTGTGGAATTACCTGGCTGCAAAAAAAGTTAGTTCTGTACAGCTGATCTCGTGAATGATGTGTACTTTACATTGGGCTGAAATGTTCTATACATATACCACATGCTGTACCTTTCAGAAACTGCAACAGTTCTGGCATCCTATACATGTAATCATGCACACAAAGACACCAGAAACTTTTCCAATTAATGTACTTGAACTAAAAGTCACCAACCTCAAAACTCTGTCCAGCAGTCCCTTGAAGAAAGGAGGATACTTGTCACGGAGCCCATGGTTAGAACTTGCACATGGAGCCTTTTAACATGGGGGGTGGGGTGCTGTTGTGCTGCAGGTACCACACAGTTTTGACTGGCCAGGAGACTCTCACGCTCTTACCTCTGCCATAGATGTATGGTGTGGGATTCAAACCTGGAGCTTCTGGCTCAAAGGTATGGATGCTTCCCACTGCAGCACAAGACTTCCAAACCTCAAAACTATTCAGTTCTGGGTGAATTGAATACTTCATTCTGAATTAACACTCAGCCACCAAAGAACTTCAAACTGTGTTTAGTGAGAAGTTAGTCTGCCAATTATAGGAAAAGTCAAGTCAAAATAGCAAACTAAAATTTTCTTTATCATCATCATTATGTGAAACTTTGTCGAAGATTTGCGTCTTGCACTCACCATTTGTTCCACGTGCTATAAGATTAGTCTTATCAGCAACTTCGGAAATTGGGCCTGACCCATTTGTTCACCATGCAAGCTTGATGCTGAAATAGGCCATGTCAAAGACATCCTGTAGGATAATGGCTACCCTGATTATGCTGTATATCACGCAAACTCATGAATGGGCCACAAAGCCATCACTTTTGGCCCTGAAAAGTGCCCCACTCTACCTCAGATTACCCTGGAAGAGCAAGGTATCTCAAATATTTGAGCAACAGGTGAAGCTAGCTGTTTCACACTGCTACCATGCGGTAGCAACACGAGTGGTATTCGCCACTAACAGGATGCTGCCATCAAACCAAAAAGATGTTCTGCCTTTCACACAACTGGGTAATGTGGTGTATGAATTTCAGTGCCAGTGTGATGCTAGGTATGTAGGCCTTATGTCCCAAAGACTGGCGCATTGTATCAAACAGCATGTCCGTCCTGCTGTTCACAACAGGCAAGTACAGACTGTACCCAACCAACCATGCTTGCAAAACTCAAAGCACATTAGGTGTGATTCTGTGATTGGACAACATTTGCTAAATAATCCTCAGTGCACTAAGAAGTACGCTGACAACCAATTTAAGATTGTCGAGCTTGCAGTGTGGCACATTTATATGTACTGGCAGCTACATATATTAATACACATTGTCCTGTTCTTTGCAGACAGAGAGAACGTGTTCACACATTGCGCTTGTTTCAGCTAAATGAAATAAGTGACGGCCATTTTCTGGTATATTCCCCAGGACAATGTCTTGACCAATCAGAGTCAAATTGCCTGGGTTAAATTTCTAACATTGTTTGGCAGTTAATTGTCTGTCACAATTAACTGGTGCATTTTCCATAGCAAAACTTCTACCAATAAGAGTCCACTTGCCAACCAATTAGCATTCTCTTCACCATCACTAGAGAAAAAGTACTGAGCCAACTATTGGGATTAAAGGGTGACAAGTCCCCAGGACCTGATGGCCTACATCCCAGAGTCTTAAAGGAAGTGGCAGCGGAGATAGTGGATGCATTTGCTATAATATTCCAAAATTCCCTAGATTCTGGAAAGGTTCCAGTGGATTGGAAAAATGCCAATATAACGCCCTTATTCAAAAAAGGGGGGAGGCAGAAAGTAGGACACTATAGACCAGTTAGTTTAATGTCTGTCATTGGGAAATTGTTGGAATCCATTATTAAAGAAGTAGTAATGGGGCATTTGGAAAGTCAAAATGCAATCCATCGGAGTCAGCATGGTTTTAGGAAGAGTAAGTCATGATTGACTATAATTCTTTGAAGATGTGACAAGCAAAGTGGATAATGGGGATCCTGTAGATGTAGTATATCTGGACTTCCAGAAGGCCTTTGATAAGGTGCCGCACAAAAGATTAATACACAAGATAAAATCACACGGAGTTAGGGGTAATATATTAGCTTGGATAGAGGATTGGCTAACCAACAGAAAGCAGAGAGTCAGGATAAATGGGTCTTTTTCTGGATGGCAAGCTGTAACTTGTGAGATGCTACAGGGTTCAGTCCTTGGGCCCCAACTATTTACAATCTATATTCATGACTTGGATTCAGGGATAGAAGGTACTATTGCTAAATTTGCAGATGACACCAAAATAGATGGGAAAGTGAGTTGCAATGAAGAAATAAGAAACTTACAAATGGATATGTACAGGTTAGGTGAATGGGCCAAAATTTGGCAGATGGAGTTTAACGTGGATAAGTGTGAGGTTATCCATTTTGGTCGGAAGAATAAAAAGGTGGCTTATTATTTAAATGAAGAGAAACTTCAGAATGCTTCAGTGCAGAAGGATCTGGGTGTCCTCTTGCATGAATCGCTGAAAGTTAGCATGCAGTTACAGCAGGTAATAAGGAAGGCAAATGGAATTTTGGCATTTATTGCTAAAGGAATAGAGTATATAAATAGGGAAGTGTTGTTGCAACTTTACAAAGCATTGGTGAGCCCGCACCTGGAGTACTGTGCACAGTTTAGGTCCCCTTACTTGAGGAATGATGTAGTTGCACTGGAGGTGGTTCAGAGGAGGTTCACTAGATTGATTCCAGAGATGTGGGGCCTGTTTTATGAGGAGAGTTTGAGCAGTTTAGGCCTATACTCGCTAGAGTTTAGAAGGATGAGAGGAGATCTAATTGAGGTATGTAAAATGCCAAAGGGGATAGACAAAGTAGACGTGGAGCAGATGTTTCCCCTTGTGGGGCATTCTGGAATGAGAGGCCATTGTTTTAGGCTAAGGGGTGTGGTAGATTTAAATCAGAGATGAGGAGGAATTACATTTCTCAAAGGGTCATGAATCTGTGGAATTCACTACCTCAGAGTGCAGTGGATGCCGGGACGCTGAATAAATTTAAGGAGGAGATAGACAGATTGTTAATTAGTAATGGGTTGAAAGACTATGGGGAGAGGTTGGGAAATTGGAGTTGAGGCCAAAATGAGATCAGCCATGATCGTATTGAATGGTGGGGCAGGCTCGAGGGGCTGAATTGTCTACTCCCGCTCCTAGTTCTTATGTTCTTCTCATACAGTATAAATATATTGTTTTCCCTGATATTGGCATTTTCTGGTGAATTGCCCTGATGAGTGTAAGACGAAAAGCTTTGACAAAAAATGTCTCTTTTTTCAGCAATACTCAAGTTCTGCACTATCAAACGACTATGTGAAATGTTGTTATCTCTGTAGGCCCGCATCCTTAAAGATCATGCCTCTCTGAAAACTTTTCAGTGGCATAATTTTAGCTGGTTGTTACACCCAATAACTAACATCATAATGACCCATCTACACATAGTTAAAAGTCTGGTCAATTTCCTGTCCACAAGCCCAGCTATGATTATGATTTCTGACAGTGCTTTTAAGTTAACTTTTAACATTGAAACTGCACATGCAAACATTTTGTATAGCATTTCCTGTATAAACAATTGGCTATCATTCTTGACAAATTATTTGAATCGTTCAAAATTCTATCTGAAAAAATTTCAGCTGCGAGCTTTCTGTCAGCACTAAAATCTCTAATGCATAAACAAGGGATTTTTTAAAAAGCAAAAATTGTGTAAAAATTACAACTTTTGCAATAATTTTTATATTTATCTATTTTCTGGTACCTTTTTCAAAGTGATTGCATAAGAGTTTCAATGTGTCCTAAAAGCTGTGACTTGGATGATATTTTTGCCTCTTGAATGTTTTCTTGAGTTCTTTTTCATTTTCATTTTTAAACTGTCTCTTCTGCAGGCACTGACCATTGCAGGAATAAAGTTCCACAAGCATCAGCAGCTACCAAATAGCTCACTCAATTAGCTATTCAGTGTGTGAGCCTAGACCGTGAACTGAGCCAATTATTCTACCATGGGAATCACAACTGATGCTGAACCTGACCTCACCCATTATCCTCATAATGCTTGAACCTTTTGATCATCCCCTTTGCATCTGTTTGACTGCTAGCATCATTATCCACTGCTCCACTTTTGCAGCTGTCATCATGGATATATTTAACACAATGATATACATGATACTATTAATAGGTGGTTTTATAATTAACTTGCTCAGAAATTCTGATAACATCCACACATTTTCATATGATTACTATGCTTATCAACAGTGACAACTGTAAATGATTAAACAGACTATAACTGTTTTGACAATTCTATGCCAATTTTTTCCATAAGAAATTCATACACTCATGAATACAAATATATACTTTACTGTGTTAAAAATAAGTCAAAAGGTGGAATTTTCTGCCCCTGTTTGTGGTGGGAATGTTTGGCGACGTGAGCAGAAAATATTGCAAGATGGCCCTACTCGTGTATCTTGGCGACGTAATTCCAGGATGCGATTGTTCCCTCCCTGGGCCAGGGCAAGCTGCTTTTCCCACCATCCAACATCAGGAACATAATTTTAATGCATTTGCATCTCATTATGCTGCCCACACGCCGGAATCATCCCCCCATGTCAAATATAATTCCCACGCCGGCATGACTTCAGAATGGTGTGATTTACGATTGCCTTTAAAAGGCATGCACCTGACGTGCTGAACTTTGAGGGAACTCTGAGGTGAATACACACAACCTTGTGCAGGCTCATGAGGATCATCTGTAATACATCAAGGAAGAGGTAATGCGCATTCAGTGGAGGGGCACAGGCAAGTTACTTTTTCCCGACTGGCTTTCAGTGCAGTGCCAGGGCAAGGGCTCCAGCACTGGTGGGTCCAGGTCGTGGAGGGTGCAGGGGGGGCAAGGCAGCACAGAATGATGTAAGTACACAAGTATATGCCATTGGGGGGAGCGGGATGCAGGAAGTGGGTGGTGGGGGGAGGGTGAGGGAAGCAGCCATGCATTCGAAAACTTGTCAAAAGTGAGTATTCTTCTGCAGCTGAGACCGTTCAGCAGCAGCTCCACTGACATGCTTAGAGTTGTGCCTCTGAAGCATTTCTGTCCACTCAAGTAAAGCAAAAGCCTGAATGTGTCACCAAATGCTCCAAACATTTTCAACCCTTGGACACAGACTGCAAATTAATGTGAGTTTTAGGGGGCTGCAGAACAATTGGACAACTGACAAATTATAGAATCCGTCGAGAATATTGGGCATGGAACAGTCACTGATTAAGGTGCTCAGAGCCCCTTGCAATATATTTATTCAGGTTTGGACCATGCAGTAACCTTCATGGTTCAGGCTAAGAGCAGATCCTGGCAGTGTGGGTTAGGATAATGCCTGTGCCAAAGCTGAGAGCAGAGCATGCAGTTGAGTGGCCAAAGCTGCCACCAATTGGTCAAGACGAGTTGGGCTGAAGTGGGTGGGGTTTTGGACAGCCATGAAGTGCACTAAACATGGCCATCTGAGCGGTGACCAGCAATGTCTGACATGTGTGAAGGGGCCTTGAGATGCAGCCAGAGCCGGAGGCTTAACCAAGAGAGGTGCTTAGGAGACATATGCTAACCCATGCATCTCTCTTTTTGATCCTACAGGAGGAGAACATCAGGATCATCGAGCCTGGTAATCTAATGGTATGCCTCATGGCTTACACAGTGCAGAGAAGAAGGAGAAGAGTGTGGTAGAGGCACCTGGCTCGGAAAAGGGAGGAGCACCACCCGCAAGATGAAGGGGTGGCAAGGCCTCCTCCAGATCCAACTGAAGATCTACAGCGAGCCGTACCTTGTAGGTGCCTCGCTAGACCCAGGGTCTATAGACGACACTTGTCATCTCTGCAGATGAGCAAGAACTAGTGTCACTGAAGACTGCACATGTCTAGGGAACTGGTCAGTTACATATGCCACCTTCTGCAGGATTTGGTGCCAGGAGGACATGGAGGGCATCCACTGCTAGTGGCAATGAAAATGACATGTGCAGTGATTCCTTCCAGGTGACGTGTGCAGGATCTCACAAGCCTCCACCCACAAGTGCATCCAGGAGGTCACAGACACCATCTTTGTGAAGGCACAGAACTTTGTGCATTCAGCCGGGATCAGGCAAGCCAGGAAGCAAGGGCGCTGGGGTTTGCAGAGATCTCTGGTTTTCCACAGGTGCAGGGTTCCATTGACTGCACTCACATGGTGCTTAGATCTCCGTGGCAAAAAGCAGACCAATACATTAACCGCAAGGGCTTCCACTTGCTGAATATCCAGTTGGTCTGCGACCAGAACATCATGCAGGTCTGCACTCAATACCCCAGAAGCGTCCTCGACTCCTACATCCTCAGCAGGTCTCAAATCCTGAACATCTTCCAGGGTCCACAGAGGCTTCAAGATTGGAATCTCAGGGACAAGGGCTGCCCACAAAAGACGTGGCTGATGACACTCATGTGTCATTGAGAGGAAGGGGCAGCTGGAATGAGTTTGACATGCCCCACCCCTCCTCTCATGTTGACACTGATAGATGCTAGCAAGTGCCTCAGTGATGGAGTGCAGCTCCTGCAGCAGTGCAGGACCAATTTCCTGGACCAAGGTGTACATAGCGGCTGCCATCCTACCAGTGTAGACCTCAGTGCATTGGCATACCAGCGCTATCATCTCAGACAGAAGACAGATGGTCTCCTCCATTGTACCTTGCAATCTGAGGAGTGCAGCCTTCCTGATATTCCCATCACCATTGGACAAACATCGAGAATGTCAACCAATTTCCCTACCTCGAAAGCAGTCAGTAGCTGCTGGACATGCAATCAGACATGCATGCCATTGCTTTGGCCATGAGCTGAATACAGCACTGACCAGATAAGAAGCAGATGAGGCACCGGGATTTCTCTCCACATGTCCCTCCATCTTCGGTAGACAGGGATTTACCACTGTGCACTGAGAAGAACCAGGATCAGTGGCCTGTCACATCTGGGAGCTCCTCTCAAGGGTGAGCAGGCTCTCACCAGCCCCTCTGTCAGTGACCCAACCAGGGATGACCTAACTGCTCCCATGCAGGAGCCCCTCAGCATGACAGGGTCCTGCAAGCCTTGGACACCCAGAGGATAGCCACCAAGGTCATCTCAGGCCAAGGGGCATCGCGATCAGCAGTCTGCTTTCAGCTCAGCTGCAGATGCCCAGTCTGCTGCCCTTGAAGGGAATGTCCTAATGTGGGTCCCAGGTTTTGCCGATACACCTGACACCTGTAGTACTGCTCCCCTGAGCTGCCTCTGAGTTATGTAGCTCTCCCACTTTGAGCTGGCCCTCTGCTCCTCTGAGCTGCTCCTCAGCTTTGCAGCTTTGCCCCCCTGAGCTGTCCTTCAATTTTGAAACTCTGCTCCTCTGTTCCTTTGAGCTGCCTCTTGGTTTTGTAGCTTTCCACCTCTGAGTTGTCCCTCTGCTCCTCTGAGCTGCCCCTCAGCTTTTCAGCTCTGCCCCTCAGTTCCTCTGAGCTGTCCTTCAGTGTTGTGGGTTCTCTGGCCTTCTCACCCCTTTTAGTGAAAGTATCTAATCCAATAGAAGGCAGCTCCATAATGGCTGACCTTCCCCTCAGAGGCTGAGGCCTCACCTGGATACCATCACCTTTGTATTGTTGGGAATTTGATGGCTTGTGATCCATGTGTGGTGCACATTTCATTCACAAGGTAACATAGAGTTCCATTCAGAGGCATGCAAATGCAACATAAGTATTGCTTCAACAAGCTCAATTGCCTTCCCTTCACTTCCATACAGCATTGCTGCCTTGCTTTCTCCATATCACTGGCATAATGTGGTACAGAGTTCCCAGTGTTGGGCATCCCAAACGGCACCTCCCACACGATTCTATGCACCACAACCCCCCGCACCCCCCACCCCCACCCCCACCACCCAGTTCCATCAGGCTCCATTAAATTCTGCCCCTCAAGTGGGAATCCACAACACTGCGACTCAGAGGCAAGAATGCTACTGAGCCTGGAACATGACTGACTGGATTATTTGACTTGATGGAACATAAGACAATTCAACTCCTTGTTCTCTTAGCACAATGTGCAAAGGGATACAATGCAGCTGAGGTTAATCTACCTACAGCATTTTACATGGTTGCCTTATATAAAGCATTTCTTGCTGGACATCTACAATTTAGGCTGTGGAGAAAATGTCACATGGGGCTGGATTTTCGCAGCAAGACAGGAAACAGAAATCAGGACTGCTTCCAGGTCCTGAACCCATCCCCTGGGGGAAACAATAATCTTTTCCGAGTTTCACGGGAGGAACATGCATATGAACATATGAATTAGGAGCAGGAGTAGGCCACTCGGCTGCTCAAGCCTGCCCTGTCTTTCAATAAGATCATGGCTGATCTGATTGCAAGCTCAACTCCACATTCCCGCCTAGCCCTGATAACCTTTCACCCATTTGGTTATCAAGAATCTATCTACTTTTGCCTTAAAAATATTCAAAGACTCTGCTTCCATTGCCTTTTGAGGAAGCGAGTTCCAAAGACTCATGACCCTCTAAGAGAAAAAATGTCCCTAGTTCTAGATTCCTCCACAAAAGGAAACGTCCTTTCCACATCCATGCTGCCAAGTCCCCTCAGGATCTTATACGTTTCAATCAAGTCGCCTCTTATTCTTCTAAATTCCAGCAGATACAAGCCTAGCCTGTCCAACCTTTCTTCATAAGACAACCTGCCCATTCCAAGTATCAGTTTAGTAAACCTTCTCTGAGCTGCTTCCAATGCATTTATATCCTTCCTTAAATAAGGAACAGTACTGTACACAGTACTCCCAATTTAGTCTCACCAATGCTGTGTATAACTATGCATAACTTCCCTACTTTTGTATTCAATTCCCCTCGCAATATATGATAACATTCTATTAGCTTTCCTAATTACCTGCTGTACCTGCATACTAACCTTTTGTAATTCATGCACTAGGACACCCTAATCCTTCTGCATCTCAGAGCTCTGCAATCTCTCACTATTTAGATAAAATGCTTCTTTTTTATTCTTCCTACCAAAGTGGACAATTTCACATTTTCCCATATTATAGTCCACTTGCCAGATCATTGCCCACTCACTTAACCTACCTATAGCCCTTTGTAGCCTCTTTATATCCTCTTCACAACTTACTTTCCTACTTATCTTTGTGCCATCAGCAAAATTAGCAACCATACCTTCGGTCCCTTCATCCAAGTCATTTATATAAGTTGTAAAAAGTCCACAATATCTCGGTGGAACCGGAGGCCCGGAATCTGGGGCAGGGCACCCCTTTGATTTTCAGATGCAGACCTGAAGACCACACTGCAGCCTGTGAGGGAGACAGGAAGGAGGTCCTCTTCCTGGATTGTGGCAGGAAGAGGCCACCCTCCCAGACCAAGCAGGCATGGTTTGACCTTAATGCCACAGTCAACAGAAGAAATGTGGTCAGAAGAAGCTGGATCCAGTGCAGGAAACTGTTCAATGACCTGATGTACTCTGGCCAGGTGAGTGCTACCCCAAGCCCTCAGGACTGGTCTCCGGATATTCACCCTCCAACAGACACACAAGCTGAGGAGCCTGAGGATGCCTGCTGCCCCTGAACATGGAAGGGGGGTGTGCGCACAGTTACTTACTGACCCCTCAGGGTGGCTCTGTGCCATGCTGCTGAGGACCTATATCTACTGATATTCTCACCTCAATGGATATTCACGTGCAATTAGATAGGGTGGTGCTGGGTGAGGAGCATGGTACTAGTGTGCAGCAGTAGGTGCCAGAGACAAAGGCAGTTCTGGGCAATTCTGCTTGAAGGAGGGTGAACAGACACAGTCCTGTTCAGTGGGGCAAACATGCAGGGCCTCAGGAGTCACCAGAAAGGGAGTTCTAACTCAACCAGCAGCAGCAGATGTGCTTCCACATGTCAGAATTCCCTATGGCAGTGTGGGGTCATGGGCAGAGAATGGAGAGGTCCATCCAGCTATAAGGGAGGTAACGCAGTGGAATTGTCACTGGGCTAGTAATCCAGTGACCCAGGGTAATGCTCTGGGGACCCGGGTTTGAATCTCTCCATGGCAGATGGTAAAATTTGAATTCAATAAAGTCTGGAATTAAAAGTCTGATATTGTTGTAAAAATCCATCTGGTTTGCTAATGCCCTTTAGGAAAGGAAATCTGTCATCCTTACCTGGTCTGACCTTCATGTGACTCCACAGCAATGTGGTTGACTCTTAAAATGCCCTCTGAAATGGCCTATCATGTCACTTAGTTGTATAAAACCACTAAAAATCTAAAAGGAATGGAACCGGATGGACAACCAACTTAGGCACAAGAAGAAACAATGGTAAACTCAGTCCTGTCGAACCTGCAAAGTCCTCCTTACCTACACCCAGGGGCTAGTGCTAAAATTGGGAGAGCCATCTCACAGACTAGTCAAGCTATAGCCTGACATAGTCATCCTCACAGAATCATATCTTACAGATAATGTCCCAGACACCACCATCCCTGGGTCTGTCCTGCCGATGAGATGTGGCAGCACAGTGGTATGCAGTAAGAAGGGAGTTGTCCTGGGAGTCCTCAACATCAATTCAGTTCTGGACCGCATGAAGTATCATGGCATCAGGTCAAACATGGGCAAGAAAACATCCTGCTGATTACCACATACCGCACCCCCCTCCCCCCACCCCCCCACCCTCTCAGCTGATGAATCAGTGCTCCTCCATGTTGAACACCACGTGGACTTGGAGAAAGCACTGAGGGTGGCAAGGACACAGAATATACACTGGGTGGAGGTTTCAATGTCCATCACCAAGAGCAGCTCAGTAGCACCGCAATAAACCAAGCTGGCTGAGTCCTAAATGACATAACTGCTAGACTGGGTCTGCAGCAGGTGGTGAGAAAATGAACAAGAGGGAAAAACATACTTGACCTCATCCTCACCAACCTGCCTGCTGCAGATACATCTGTCCATGACAGGATCAGGAGGAGTGACCATCACACAGTCCTTGTGGGAGACAGAATCCCATCTTCAAGTTGAGGATACCTTTCATTGTGTTGTGTGGCACTACATCATGCTAAATGGGATAGATTTCGAACATTTCTAGCAACTCAAGAATGGGCAACATGACACGTTGTGAGCCATCAGCAGCAGCAGAATTGTATTCAACCACAATATGTGACCCTATGGCCCAGCATATCCCCCACTTAACCATTATCACCAGGCAGGGGATCAACCCTGGTTAAGTGAAGAGTGCAGGAAGACATGCCAAGAGCAGCATCAGGCATACCTAAAATTGAGGTGTCAACCTGGTGAAGCTACAACACAAGACTACTTGTGTGCTAAACAACATAAGCAGCAAGTGATAAACAGAATTTGAAACACTTTCATGTATTTGTATTGAGATCTTTCCAACCTTTTGTCTAATGTATTATAGTTCACTTTTCTTGTTTCAATAAATACTTCATTCTTTTATTAAAAGCTCATCAGCAGACTCCTGTGAATTTGTTCAGTAACTTTCCTTCACAGTTTCTAAAAAAACGTTAGGATCTATCAAACGAGGTTTCACCCTGCGATCTGACTTGTCCAGTATTAACACCAGCTGGGATCATAACAAAGTGGGGGCTCGTCCAGGATCAAAAATCCTTGAATTTAAGTGGCATTTGTGAATCCTTAAAGAAATGACACCAGGGCAAAGAAATTGGTTTTTCTGTGAAGTATGTTATACTGGTTGGAACTCAAAAGTGGCTTTGACTGTTGCTAAGACTTTTCTAGGAGTAGAAAATGAAACATTGGATTATTTGAAATCCTTGACTATGGCTACACTAAGAGAGTTAGCAGATAAATTGAATGTGGAAATAAAAGCAGGATGTTGTAATGATATGATTGAAGAAATTACTCAGCATTTAAAATTAAAAGAAGAGAGACCTGAAATTCGTGTATTACTAATTAGCTAGAATTCAATCGCAAATGAAGCAACTTGGAATGGAAAAAGACAAAGAAATGAAGCAAGTTGAAATGGAAAAAGAAATGAAAAAGTCTGAAATAGTGAAAGAAATGGAAATGCGAAAGCTCGAGTTTCAAAGCGAGAAAGAAATCAGGCAGCATGAACTGGTGAGTGAAAAGCTTAGAATAAAGAATGAAGAGCGATAGTGGTTCAAAGGATGAGTCTGATCCCGCTGAGAATTTTAATTTAACTAAAAATCTTCATTTATTGCCTACTGATGATGGAGTTGAAAAATATTTTGCCTCATTTGAAAAGATAGCTGTGAACTTGACATGGCCAAAGGATGCTTGGACCTTAATATTACAAAATGTCCTTATGGGTACAGCTTGTAATGTGTACAGTGGTTTGTCAGAAGAGCAATCTGCAGACTATGAAGTGATTAAAAGGGCAATTCTGAATACTTACAAGCTTGTCCCTGAAGCATATCAGTTGAAATTTCAGACTTTAAAGAAAAGACCAAATGAAATGTTCGTAAAATTTGCTAGGAAAATAGAAATGCTGTGGGACTCATGGTTTCGATCACTGAAGCTAGAGAAAAAAATTGAGAATGTGAGGGAAATTATGATTATGGAAAAATTCCAAAATAGCATTCCAGTAATCCTTAAGACTTATTTAGATACGCATCAAGTATCAATGATTGGAGAAGTGTCAGTTTTGGCTGATACCTATGATATCTCACACAGACAGTTACATGTGGGAAAATGGTTATATGGGAATCAGCAGGGAAATTGGAGAAGTAGAAAATTTGGTGATGGAAAAGGTTCTAGGGAACAGACAGATGGATGCCAAAATAATAAAGGAGATAGGCTAGAACCTAAAATTGATGTAAAGAAAAAATTATGCTTCCATTGCAATAAAACTGGACATACAAAAGCTAATTGATGGAAATTAATTGGGAAATCTATTTCTGTAATAGGGATGCCTAAAGAATTTTTAGGAAAAACTAACTTCAGGAAAGAGATAAGTGACAAAACAATAGCCATTGAGCAAGAACAAAGTGAAGGCTCAGAATCTACCAAAGACGTAGAAATAATTCCTCAGACTAGTCAAGCAAATTCGGAAAAACAAGTCACAGAAGGGTTTAAAGATTTTATTTATAGAGGAGAGGTATTCCCTTATTCTTCTAATCAAGGGTGTAAACCAGTAAAGCTAATGAGAGACGCTGGAGCAAGTCAGTCACTAATGCTGGCTGACGATACAATTTGTCATCCAGAGGGGTTAATGAAGGAAAAAATATTAATTACAGGTATCCATAGATATTATAAGCTGGTTCCATTATATAGAGTTGGATTAAAGGGTAATTTAGTAAGTGACAAGGTTGCAGTTGGAGTAGTGCATAAAATGCCTGTAGCAGAAATTGATTTTATCTTGGGGAATGATCTGCCTGGCTCAAACATAGTCGCTTCACTGAACAACCAGTGGAAGTGAAAGAAACTGAGATGCTGCAGGAGGAACATCCTGGATTGTTTCCTGACTGTGTAGTGATTAGAACTCAGGCCCATAAAATTAGACAGGAAGAGGAAGAATCTCTGAAAAAGGGAGAAGTAGAAATTCAATTATCTGACATTGTTATCGAAAACTTAAGCAAAAATGAGAAGGTAAAGAGAATGAGACTGGCATGTTTAGCCTTAGTTCTTTAGTGGAAATGCAACAGCTGACCATGAGTTGAGAGAGCTGTATCAAACGGCCTACTCAGAGACTGAATCAGAACTACTACCTGAGTGTTATAATTTGTAAGACAAAATGCTAATGAGTAAATGGCAATTATCTCAAATACCAACAGATGAGGAGTGTGCAGTAGTTCATCAGGTACTCCATCTGAGTATCGGAATAAAATTTTATGAGCGGCTCACAAAATTCCAATGGCAGGTCACTTAAGTATTAGGAAAATGCAGGATAAAATAATGAACCATTTTCAGTGGCCAGGATTTCATAAAGCCATGATTAAATTCTGCCAGACATGTCATACATGTCAGGTAGTGGGGATACTCCAATCATCAATTAAACCTGGACCTTTAATTCTGATATGAGTTTTTGAAGAATCATTTAGCAGGGTCTTAGTAAACTGTGTAGGACCCCTACCTAAAATTAGAAGTGGGAATCAATATCTTTTCACAATTATGGATGTTTCGACAAGATTTCCTGAGGCGTCGCGTTTGGGGAAAATTATGACAAAAGTGATAGTGGAAAAGTTAGCTCACTTTTTACAAGATGTGGATTAGAGTGCAGTTTTTGGGTGTCATTGGGAGAGATAGGAGCTGGGTGAGAAGCATCAAGTGAATGCTCAGGAATTCACTAGAAGATAACCATTTGCAACTGTGCCAAGCCCAAGCAAGATGCCTTTGTGTCAAGATAGTGGTAACTCTTCACTGGTTTATTTGTCCACAAAGATATTGCTGGGGTAAAAGAATAGTGGGAATTTGAATTGTCTTCTTGTGTTTGTTTTGATATCTTTCCTTTTGATAAATTTCTTTGTTCGGTGTAATATAGTTCACTTTTCTTGTTTAAATAAATATTTTATTCTTTTCATTAAAAGTTCATTTGTTCAGTAACTTTCCTCCACAGTTTCTAAAAAAAAAATTAGGATCTATCAAGCCAGGGTTTTTTTTTATTCATTCACGGGATGTGGGCTTCGCTGGCTGGGCCAGCTTTTATTGCCCATCCCTAGTTGCCCTTAAGAAGGCGGTGGTGAGCTGCCTTCTTAAACCGCTGCAGTCCATGTGTTGTAGGTACACCCACAGTGATATATTTTTTTCTTTCACTTTGGGATCTGACTTGTCCAGTATTAACATCAACTGGGATCATAAGACTGGGTCTCTTGTAGAGGGGTGAGTAGACATCTTGTCAAGAGATATCCCTTGTTCCCTAGAATCCATCTGCAGAGCTGAGGTGGGGGGCGGAGGGTGAGGGGGGGTTTCCTGGAGTGAAGAACTGAAAGCAGCCTGGACTGATGGAGGAGGAGTCATGGCAGCTGCATCACAGGCCAGCCGAGCATTGAGAGAGTGGAATCCTTACTGTTGATGAATCTGACTAGCCGATCATTAGGTGCTTTGATGGCCACATGGGTGCCATCAGTGATGCCCACCCTGGGGGAAACCAGCGATTGTGGCAAAACCCATTGCCCTCTGTGCTCCCAAGGCTGCACCTGTCTGGTATTGAATGTACTGTCCAGCTCTGGCAAAATGGGCATCAGTGACTTGCGAGATGCAATTGTGTGCAGTTGTTTGCGAGAATGCCAACAAGGTCCACAGCTGATCCCTGAAAAGAGCCAGAAGCAAAAATATTCTGGGCCACAGTGACTTTAATTGCCACCGGCAGTGCATGGTGACCAGTGTTGTGAGGTACAAGGTGCAAGGTCTTTAGCGATGAGGTCACAGATGTCTCTGGCCACCTGCCTTAAGAACTGCAGTCTCCTGTGGCACTGGATCTCATTCATCTCCAGGCTGATCTGTTTTTCCCATAGAGCCAATGCTGAGTGTATGGCCTCTGTGTCTTCCCTGTTCTTTACCTCTCTCCCCTGCCCTCCTTATGCTCAGAGCTCTGCCCTTAATGCAGAGGGTGTTGTTCCTCGTCATCACTGGACCCAAAATCTGAGAGCAGTGCCTTCAATGCTATCTGCAGCCCTATTGTGCTTGGAAGTTTTGCCCCATGATCTTATGCCAGAAAGGGACACCCCCAAGCACTGCCTGAATACTTTCTGCCTACTCTGTCCCAAAACTAACGCTGAATTGATATTACCTATCTCCCAATGGCCAAGCCCCCTGCTGTAGTGCTGTATCTTTTAGGGGGCCCAGCTAATTCCCTGGGGCATCCATAACTGGCTCCCCAGTGTGTATCCACCTCCATTCAGCTGGTCTGGTTGGCCTAGATAGAGCATACAGCCTGTGCATCCCCCCCAAAATCACAGCAACCCCCGTTAAGGAACTCTTAATGAGTTCTTCAACCAACTTAATTAACCTTAATTATGAAGCAGGCGAGATCCTGCCCCCCTGATGAAAATGGCCAGTACCAGGAACAGCTTCAGGAAATGGGTACATCAGCTGGTGACAATATTTTTGACCCCCACCCACTGCCGATCCTGCCCTGGTGGGATCTGAAAATTTGGGCCTTCATCTCTTCCTTTTATTGTCTTCCATTCTTTCAATGTTTCCCCTTTTGTTGCTTAAAGTTTGAAGATAAGTATGCCTTAGTTCACTTTTGTGCATGCGTAACGTTTTTCACCAAAAGTTGTTATCTGGTACCCTTTGATTCTGCTAAATGCTAATGCAGAGCTTTTGACATCTGCAAATGTTAAGAGTGACATTTATGATCAAAAAGAGTGAGAGATTACAAAATTATTTGAACAGATGGAGCTCGGTCCATTTTAAGATTGAGATGCACAAAAATAAGTTGCATTTTTATGAAGAAAATGAATGTGTCTCACACCAGATGGGTAAAACCTGATAGGTCTGTCAATCAGTTTGAAGCTTTACATTTGCTTAATGCATGAAAATGTCATTTAGAACAAATTATCTTTTTTTTATTTGCAACTTGTCCTTCTAATTATGAGGAACCATCACAGATGCTTTTATAAAAACCCAAAAGGTTTACTATGGGACTGTGCAAATGGCATACTGTGATCCAGATCTGGGCTGAGAAACTCCTTCATCCAGCCTTCAACGTGCGGTAGACACCCCTGGCCAATTTTGAGCTGACACAGAGCTGCTTTTGCTGTCTCCGCCTGTACAGTTCCTGCATAATCCAGTAAATGCTGCACAGACTCATTAGGCTTCCTCCATGTTTATGACCAAAACAGAATCACAGAATTATTACAGCACAGAAGGCCATTTGATCCATCATGTCTGCACTGATCCTCCGAATCAGCAATTCACCTAGTGCCATTCCTCCGCCTTCTCCCCCTTACCTTGCACATTTTTCCTTTTTATGCATTATTTACTTGTTGAAAAGCTTTCTGTTAATTTAATTAGGACCCTTCTTTAAAATAATTTAATCCACCTGCAATGAATTAAAATAAAGCAAGGAAATCCTTGATAAATAAACAAGATAGAAAACCATAAAAGAAAGCTTGTGATGACACTCTTTAAATGCTACTGTATTTCCAGTGTTTAAGCCTGCCTGACAATCAATATTTTCATGTGAGGAGTGTTATTGTTGCAAAGTGTAACTTAGATAACAGAAAATGTCTTCCCGAGTTTTCATGACAAGGTGTTGATAGTAAATGAAATGTCTCCATCACAATGACAGCCTGCTTCCACCTCTGTAACAAAAACAAAAAAACAAAAAATGCTGGAAAAACTCAGCAGGTCTGACAGCATCTGTGGAAAGAGAGACAGAGATAATGTTTTGAGTCCATATGACTCTTCTTCAGATCTAAAGGGAGGTAGAGTAGTGCTGAAAAATATACTGATTAAGTGGGGTGGAACCGATGAAACTGGATAGAAGGCCAGCGATAGGTGGAGGCAAAGGAGAGATGGCTAAGGATGTCACAAACAAAAAGTCAAAGAGTTGTTAACAGTGGATGTACTGGCTAAAGGAGGTGCTAATGGTGACATTAAGAAAGCAAAATGTGATAATGGCCGGACCAGGGTAAGCACTCTGGAAAGTGACAGGTGGCCCTAGTGGGGGTGGGGTGGGGGAAGAAAGATTGAAAATAGGCTAAAAGCTGGGGATAAAACAAAGCATGAAAATTAAAATAATTTTTTAAAAAATGAAAATAAGTGTAAAAAAATAATGAAAATTTTAAAAATAAATAAATAAAAATGAATATGGAAAAAAGGGGGGATACTAAATGAATACTTCTCATCAGTATTCACCAAACAGAAGGACTTAGCGGTCGATTTGTCTAGGGAAGAGTGTGTAGATAGCCTGGATAATGTTGAGATCAAAAAAGAGGTGTTAGGCGTCTTGAAGAATATTGAGGTGGATAAGATCCCTGGGCCAGATGGGATCTACCCCAGAGCACTGAGGGAGGCAAGGGAGGCGATTGCTGGGGCCTTGACAGAAATCTTTGCATCCTCACTGGCTACGGGTGGGGTCCCAGAGGACTGGAGAATGGCCAGTGTTGTTCCATTGTTTAAGAAGGGTAGCAGGGATAATCCAGGAAATTACAGGCCGGCGAGCCTTATGTCAGTGGTAGGGAAATTATCGGAGAAGATTCTTCGTGACAGGATTTACTACCATTTGGAAGCAAATGGGCGGAATAGTGAGAGACAGCATGGTTTTGTGAAGGGGAGGTCGTGTCTTCTAACTTGATTGAGTTTTTCGAGGAAGTGACAAAGATGATCGATGATGGAAGGGTAGTGGATGTTATATACATGGATTTCAGTAGGGACTTTGACAAGGTCCCTCATGGCAGACTGGTACAGAAGGTAAAGTCGCACGGGATCAGAGGTGAGCTGGCAAGATGGATACAGAATTGGCTTGGTCATAGAAGACAGAGGGTAGCAGTGGAAGGGTGCTTTTCTGAGCATACCGACCCTGGAAGTGCAAAATGTTTTAGTTGACGGGCAATATGATCGGCGCAGGCTTGGAGGGCTGAAGGCCCTGTTCCTGTGCTGTACTTTTCTTTGTTCTTCGAAAAAGGGGGATGGGGATGGAGGAGAGAATTCATGGTCTGAAGTTGTTGAACTCAATGTTAAATCCGGAAGGCTGTAAGGTGCCTAATCGAAAAATGAAGTGCTGTTCCTCCAGTTTGCATTGAGCTTCACTGGAACATTGCAGCAGGCCAAGGATGGACATGTGGGCATGACAGCAGTATGAGGTGTTGAAATAGCAAATGCCAAGAAGGTCAGGATCATGCTTGCGGACAGGCCGAGGGTGTTCCGCAAAGCTGTCACCCAATCTGCATTTGGTCTCGCCAATGGAGAGGAGACTGCATTAGGAGCAAATGCAACAGACCAAATTGAAGGAAGTGCAAGTGAAGCACTGCTTCACTTAAAATGAGTGTTTGGGCCCTTGGACGGTGAAGCGGGGGGAAGTAAAGGGGTAGGTGTTGCATCTTCTGCAATTGCATGGGAAGGTACCATGGGAAGGGGATGAGGTGTTGGGGGTGATGGAGAAGTGGATCAGGGTGTCCCTCGGGGCATGGTGAAAGGTAGATGTGTTTGGTGGTGGCATCATGCTGGAGTTGGCAGAAATGGCAGAGGATGATCCTTTGAATGTGGAGGCTGGTGGGGTGAAAAGTGAGGACAAGGAGGACCCTATTATGGTTCTGGGAGGAAGAGGAAGGTGTGAGGGCAGAGGCACAGGAGATGAGTCAGACATGGTTGAGAGCTGTGTCAACCAGCGTGGGTGGGAAGCCTCGGTTAAGGAAGAAGCAAGACATTGAGAAGTATTGTTTTGGAAAGTGCCATCATCAGAACAGACGTGTCGGAGGCGAAGGAACCGAGAGAACGGGATGGAGTCCTTAAAGGAGTCAGGGTGTGAGGAGCTGTAATCGAAGTTGCCGCAGGAGTACGTGGGCTTGTAATGAACATTGGTGGACAGTCTATCACCAGAAATTGAGACAGAGAGGTCAAGGAAGGGAAGAGAAGTGTCAAAGATGGACCATGTGAAAGTGATGGAGGGGTGGAAATTGGAAGCAAAATTGATAGATATTTCCAGGAACAGGTGAGAGGATGAAGCTGCACCGAAACAGTCATCGATGTACCAAAAGAAGAGTTGTGGGAGGGGGCCTGAGTAGGATTGGAACGAGGAATGTTCCACATACCCCATAAAGAGATAGGCATAACTGGGGCCCATACGGGTACCCATAGCCACACCTTTGATTTGAAGGAAGTGAGACAAGTTTAAGGAGAAATTGTTCAGTGAGAGAACAACTCCAGCCAGATGGAGGAGACTGATGGTGGATGAGGATTGTTCGGGCCTCTGTTCAAGGAAGAAGTGGAGAGCCCTCAGACCATCTTGGTGGGGGATGGAGGTGTAAAGGGATTGGACGTCCATGGTGAAGAGGAGGCGGTTAGGGCCAGGGAACTGGAAATTGTTGATATGATGTAGGGCATCAGAGGAATCACAGATGTAGGTGGGAAAAGACTGGACGAGGGGAGAGAGGACAGAGTCAAGATAGGAAGAAATGAGCTCCATGGGGCAGGAACAGGCTGACATGATTAGTCTACCGGGACAGTCCTGTTTGTGGACTTTGGGAAGGAGGTAGAAGTGGGCTGTCCGAGGTTGGGAGACTTTGAGGTTAGAAGCTGTGGGGGGAAGATCTTCAGAGATGAGGTCAGTGACAGTCCTGGAAACAATGGCTTGATGTTCGTCGGTGGCATCATGGTCCAGGGGGAGGTAGGAGGAAGTGTCTGAGAGTTCGCGCTCAGCCTCTGCGAGGTAGAGGGCAGTACACCAGACAATAACAGCACCACCCTTGTCGGCTGGTTTGATAACAAAAGTCAGGGTTGGACCTGAGAGAATGGAGTGCAGCAAGTTCAGAAGCAGACAGGTTAGGGAGGGTGAGAGGAGCAGAGAAATTGAGACAGCCGATGTCACACCGACAGTTCTCAATGAAAATATCAAGGGCAGGTAAGAGGCCAGAGGGAGGGATCCAGGTGGAGGGAGCATACCGGAGGCGGGTGAAATGATCCATTGAATGGGGACATTTTGAATCCACCTCTGTAACATCCCTTGCCTCTGTACTGTCACAGCCTTTCTGCTACTCCAACAATCATTCACACATCATTCCAATGCTCTTTGGACTGGTTTTACATCTCCTAACCTTCAGCTTATTCAAAACTCTGCTGCCCATATCTTATCCTGCACCAAGTCCCACTCGCCCACTGCCCCGTCATTGTTGATCTGCACTTCATAATTAAAATATTCATCCTTGTATTTAATTTCCTTCTTGTCCTTCTAGCTCCCCATCTCTGCAAAGTTTCACAGCCCCAATCTCACATCCCCCTTGCCAACCTCAGAACATTCTATTCCGCTGACCTCCATCCCACTCACCCTTCAATCCACAGTTGAGGGCTGTGTCTTCAGCTGTCTGAGCCCCAGTTTCAAACTTGTTCTCTTTAAAGCCCTGCTTACAAACCACCTCTTTGACCAAGAATTTAGAGGCCTAATAATTGGATCCAGATCCCAGGCTCACTATATTATTGGGACATGGACCTCCAGTCAAACACATTGATCCATATGATGTGCTGCATTCCCACACCAATTGGAAAGCAAATCTCATTACCCAGTCTAATGATGCTTGATTGATAGCCAGCCTTTTTTCCCATTTTCAATACGTTAATATCTGGTAAAGAGAAACGTACAAAGAAAATTATTTTTAAAAAACTACATTTTTTTAATGTCCCTCTGATTCTTCTGCAAGGTTGCACAGAGCAGTATCCTGGAGACACCAGGTAATCCGATTTAGCATCTGCGCACGGGAGATAGTGGGTAAAAGACGCACTTAAACCCATTTGAAGATCAGTGACAAACACACAGCCCCAAAACACGATAGTAAAATACAACCCAAATAATGCCAGAAACAAACGAAGTTAAAGTAGCTCGAAAGACCGAGATGTGAATGAACAAAAACAGAAATTGCTGGAAAAACTCAGCAGGTCTGACAGCATCTGTGGGGATAAAGACAGAATTAACGTTTCCAACCCGTCTGACCCTTCATCAGAACAACACGGCGCTGCGTGTGACGTAGCGCAAGGAGCTCCTACGGGAGAGGGCGGGGCCTGGAGGGGGCAGCTAATAGAGGATCCGTGAACAGGCACGCGGCACCGGGAATGGGGTGTGGCACAAGAGGGGGCGTTTCCCCTCAGGGGAGGGGGCGGGGCCGCTAATGGAGAAGGAGTCGGGAGCGGGCGGCTCAGGGAAGGGGGTGCGGCCTGGAGGGGGCGTGTACACGGGGGTGGGGTCGTTCATGGAGGAGTGGGGAGCCGTAGCCAGCGGCTCGCGGAACGGAGGCGGGGCCAAACAAGGAGGAGGCGGGGCCGCCGTGTAGAGAGGGTGGCCGGGCCCGTGTGGGGTGGGGAGGCACGGCGGGAGCGCGCGGACGTCTGAGTGAGTGCCGGCCGCGGGGACGCGGCTGAGTGAGAATGCCCGTGGGGGCGCGTCCGGAGGCGGGCACGCGCGGCTGAGCGAGCGAGTGCCTGCGGGGGCGCGCCCGGGTGAGTGAGGGACTGCGAGGGCGCGCCCGGAGGCGGGGACGCGCAGCTGAGCGAGTGGAGTGCCGGCCGGGGCTGCGGGCCGGGTCAGTTGGTTTGTTGTAAAAGTGACAGGCGCTCACCCATGGGAGGGTGTGTGGGCACTCAGCATGATTCCTCAGGCAGTTTAAACGAGAATTCAGACGGCACAGGGGGTAAGCGAAACCGCTGTCGTTTATTGAAGATCTCTCTTTCTCGCTTCTTCCTTACGGTTTTCAAGTTTTTTTTCATTATGTAATTGAGTTGGCTCGATGTTTCTGTCTGGCGGTGAGTGTTAAAGTCTGAGTGTGGGCCTCTCACTCACTCACTCCAACCCCCTGGGCCGGGTGGCCGCCGAGCCCGGGGAGAATGCTGACTCGCATCATGGTGCCATTGCTGGGATGGCTCCTGTCTCTCATCCCCCGGCCTGTCTCCAGCTTGGCGTAAGAGCTGCAGCTGATGCTGGCAGGCAGAGGGATGCTTTCCCCCATCGAGGATGGGATGGCATTGGGTTCTGCCTCTGCAAGTCCAGGAGCTGCTGCTGGCTTTGTCTCTCACCGGCCCATATCTGTGCACTACTTTTCCTTGCCTCATTTGACCTAAACTCGACACATCTAAATAGCCGATCGAGATGTTGTCGCAGTATTTTAGAGATTGAGTTGAAGGTTTCATGATTTGGTGTAAAATTAACATGAGACGCCAGACTTGATTTTTAAAAAATACTGTATTCCCTTTGTTCTCCTTTGTTCCTTTCTATTAATTTTGATGTGTCTTGCAATGTTTACAGTTTGGTATGGATTTTAATTTCTTTAATTCTTGGTAACATATTTTCAAGCATGCGTATTGTTGTTAAATGCATTGTAAACAGTAAAGTTGGGTCGTAGAACCCCTGAGCAATCCAAACATTGCTATTCTCCCAAACCAACCCTGACTTGATCATTTGGGCATCTTGTGAACTGTATAATTCAACAGTGTAGCATGTGTCTTGAAGTTTGGAAACAAAAACAGGATTACTCTTTAATGGACGAGGTCAAGAAAATGATTAAATAATGTAGAGGAGCCAGAATTGCATATAACTTAACTATCTTTACATTGTATATGTCTTTTGACTTAGTCAAGTTATCAATCACCCAAAAAATGTCTGAAAATTCAGTTTATGTTGGTGTTGGGGATGGGAGGGGGGTTATTAGTTGAAATGTCACCAGGATGACAAGACTATATTTTTCTTATTTTAAAGAAAGAATGGCAAACTATTTTTCATGGGTAGCAAAACTAGTCTGTAAATTTACCCTGGGAAGGGGCTGTTTTGGTATGCTGCACAACTAACTGGAATTCTTAAATTGCAGACATGTGATTTTAAATGAAAGAAAAATATGATGAAAATTTTTTAATGAAAGAGGCACTGGTGTACAGCTGCATTATTTTTACTCTTGTTTTCTAGGAAATAATATGCATATTGTAATAGTTTTCTATCATCTTTCACCACCAAACTAACCCCGCCCCCCAAAAAAATCATTCTGGCACTCAGTGTACCTTTAGCTGTAAGTGTGGCCTATTTTCTGTGAGACTGGTTGATACTTTTAAGTGATGCACAAAATTAACCCAGGTTGTTTTCCTCCTTACCTTCATGATTAAGAGTTCCACACTATAAAATGCTTCACCTCACAGCCTCGGTGAGAATTGTTAAAGCTTGTCTCACAAAAGTATCAGATCTTATATGAAAAGCATTGAGATCTGAACTCAATAGGGCCATGAATGAGAGCGCAGGCTGATACATTTGAATTGAATACACAACCATTCCTAGTGCATATTTTTCTTTAGTGGTAATTAAAAATGATGTAGTGCTGTCATGTCACAGGTTCCATTTGTTTAAAATGTTATTTCTGAAAAAGATACTTTTGCAGTTGCAACTCCATTTGGTGAGGATTCTTATTTGAGTGGATGAGAACTTCCATTATAAAAACTCATGCTGTAGTCAAGGCTTACATTCAGTGCAACATTGTCACATATTCTGTAACTTGTCAGGCGGAGCAGATGATGAAGAAAGTTCATTATTCTAACTGCATGTGTGAAAGGCCAGAATTCCCACATAACCACCTTCTTAGTGGGCAGGTGGACAAAAATGACATTCAGCTTTTTTCTGGTGGTTAAGTTTCCATGCTTATTTTTCCTCTGTCATTCTTCTGACAGCAGCAGAACATTCCCATTTGCGTACACCCAAAAAGGTCTAACATGTGTAGATGTTTTTGAAGAAAGACACACACTGAAGAAATTCAAATGTCTTTCTTCAAAAAAGAATGTTATGGTAAGCGCTGTTAACATAGCTAGATTTAAATTATCGCTGTTACTGTGTGTGAATATAGCCGGAGGGAAGTATCAAGATGTAAGATGGGAGAGGAAGGAATTTTTGATTGACTGGAAGCTTGTCATAAAATCAGATGCTGAAGGCTTTATGAGATGTGGTAATTATTTTTTGTCATATTCAAATAAGGATTTCTACCTGTAATTATTAGGTTTGTTTTGGAGACTTGATACAGCAAGTGAACACATTTAGTTTCAAAATAAATGTTTTATTAATTCATTAATTGAATTGAAATGTTGAGGAAGCATTTCCTGCATCTAAGGTATAATAAATTGAAGGGGATTGCTCTTTTTCCCCTTAAATGCAACAATTTATGGAGCAAGCACCTTAACTTTAACAATATCGTTTCTTATCCTGAGAGATTTTGTTTTAGCAGTTCATTGATTGTGAAGGACTTCAAGATGTTATGAGGTATAACAGATGTTATGGACAAGCTGTATAAATGCTGCTTTCTTCTCTTGTCACTTTTGTTTTGTCATGCTTATTGTTTGTTCATGTTGCCTGTAGTCCTACGGACTTAATTTTAAATGTTGATGATTCCATGCATGGGGAGGTAAATACAAATTTCAAATCCAGCATTCCAGTGACTTAGATTTGATTGTGCCACTTGACATTCTGATTGGATATTTTACTAAAGAGTTGAGGAGAATTTGGATTAGCACAGCTAAGCATATTGAATGTAGATGCAGTGGTAGACATGTCAATATTAATGCTGCAGACAATATAACAAAGTAATTAT
The DNA here is from genome assembly GCF_017639515.1 of Carcharodon carcharias. Lineage (NCBI taxonomy): Eukaryota > Metazoa > Chordata > Chondrichthyes > Lamniformes > Lamnidae > Carcharodon > Carcharodon carcharias. Next base: position 66,248,960 of record NC_054474.1, on the reverse strand, counting down.
AAGAAAAGTTAATAGAATACAGTAATATAGTGCTAAAACAGTAAATATAAGTGTACATTAATCTACTGCAGCCAACTTAAATACAATGTTGTTTTGCTAACAATCCAGTGTCTTTATTATCATACGGATATGTGTTTTGTGGGTGTGAAGTCGTGCCAACTTTAATAATGTGGAAGACTGATGCATTCGCAACCATCTTAAGCCAGAAATGTCAAGTGGATGATCCATTTAGCTTCCCCCTTGAGATCTCCAGCATCCCAGATATAAGTTGTTGGCCAATTTGATTCATTCTGTGTGATATCAAAAAACAGCTGAACGCAGTAGGTACAGCAAGGGCCATGGGTCTCGACAACAGCTTGGCTGTAGCACAGAAGATTTGTGCTACAGAGCTTATCATATCTTGAACCAAGCTGTTCCAGGACTGCGATAGCACCGGCACCTTATCCAACAAAGCAGAAAATTTCCTGGGATAAATCTAATCCAGCCAGTCACCTCCACACCAGCCTAGTTGCAGTCATCAGCAAAGTGACGGAAGGATTAAGTGCTGTCAAGCAACACTTATTCACCAATAACCTGCTTACGCTTGCATTTCATCTGGTCCTGGTGACTTACCAACTTCAGTATGGCCAATCTTTCTAATATATTCTGCCTATCAATTTTTAGCTCATCCATTGTTTCAACAACCTTCTCTTTCACTATGACTTTGGCAACATCTCCTTTGGTAAAGACTGATGCCAAGTATTTACTTAGTACCTCTGCCTTTGTAAGTAAATTCCCTTTTTGGTACCTAATCACCCACTTCTCCTTTTATTACCCTGTTACAGCTTGCATGCCTGTCAAAGATTTTTGGATTCCCTTTTATATTAGCTGCCAGCCTCTTCTCATACTCTCGTTTTATTTCTCTTTTTCTTTCACTTCACCTCTGGACTTTCTATATTTACCCTGATTCTCACTTGTATTATCAACATGACATCTGTCATATGCAGCCTTTTTCTATGTCATCTTACTCTCTATCTCTTTCATCATACAGGGAGCTCTTGTTTTGTTTGTCCTACCTTTTTCCCTTATGGAGGATGTGCTGACCCATCTCCTATTTAAAAGCAATTAATTGTTTTGTTACAGTTTTGCCTGCCATTCTATGATTCCAATTTACCTGAGCCAGATTTGTTCTCACCCCATTGAAATTGATTCTTCCCCAATTCAATATTTTTACTCTGGATTGCTCCTTCTCCTTTTCCACTGCCAACCTAAATCTTATGGTACTGTGATCACTGTTTCCTCAATGTTTCCCTACAGGCACTTGATCCAGTTGACCCACCTCATTCCCCACAACCAGATTTCCAGCAATACTCCATTGCTCATTGGACTGGAACCATACTAATGTAGGAAATTGTCCTGTATGCAGTTCATAAACCGTTCCTTCTCCCTGCCTTTACACTATTATTATCCCAATCTACATTAGGATAACTAAAGCCCCCATTATAACTGTTCTATAGCTTTTGCACCTCTTTGTAGTTTCCTTGCAAATTTGTTCCTCTATATCTTTCCCACTAGTTGGCTTATAGAATGACCCTAGTGTAATGATACCTATTGTTTCCTAGCTTTAACCAAATAGCTTCTGTCCGTGACCCCTATAGGACATCTTCTCCAACATTTAATATCCTCCTTAATCAATATTTCCACTCTTCCTTTCTTTCCTTCCCTATGTTTCCTGAACACCTTGGGCAGGATTTTTCACTCAGCATGCGGGCATGCGCCTGACGCGCCCGAGCGTAAAATAGCACACAATGACGTCATTGTGCACTCAAGCGATATTTTGGTTGGCAGGCATGCACGAGAGTTGGCAGCGCATCCCCCCCGCCCAACCAACAATTAAGAGGTCTTTTAAAGCCGTTAATGTATTAACTAACCTCGATTTTTCACTGCCTGTTACAGCAAATTGGCCAGGCAGCCTTTGGATTTTTGAGGAAACCTCATCCAAGGGTGGGATGAAATTTCCTATATTAATTTTAAAAATTAAAATGTTTGGACAGAATTTTTATAATCTATATGTCTAGGTGAGTGAGTCTGACAAGTGGACAATTATTTTGCATTTTAAAATCTTTATTTGATAGTTTTAAAATCTTCAGCTCCCTGAGGCAGCTCTCTGCCTTCAGGGAGCTATTAATGCATGCTCCCTCGCATCCACGCTGACTTCAGTGCTCGCCCTCCTCCCCGTCCCCACCCTGGCAGTGCTAAGCCTTTCAACATGCCTTTCATGCTGGCTGGCCGTTAATTGGCCAGCCAGCATGACATAGTGGTCGGGGTTCGATCGTGGGTGGTGAGCTGTTTCCCAGCCACTCCCAGGACTGTCCACCGCGCCCGCCCAGCAACCTCAAAATTCTGCCCCTTCTACCCAAGAATATTTAGTACCCAGGCCTGCTCTTTTATGAGCAAGATTTCCATTAAGATTGCAATATTATATTCGCACTTGGCTATATGCACCTACAGCTCACCAAGTTTATTTACCATGCTCTGCATACATGCACTGTAAACCTAATTTAATCCTTATTGAATTCCCTCTTACTCTGACCCCACCTAACACCTTACTATTTCTTACTCTAGTGTTTTCCGTCTCTCCCAATTCTTTGTCCACCTTGTTTCTCCTCTCTTATGTTTCACCCTATTTTCCACTGCCGCCCCCTCCCACCATCAACTTAGTTTATTGTGTATATCAATATGTATGATTAAATAATGCACTACATACATTTTAATCATATGGACACACGATAATTTGAATGTTGGTCCTGATTAAATAATGAATTATTGCATGACAATAGTTGGAGGACTAAGATTTTCAGTGCAAAAACATACGTATTGCATGTCTTGTGACATAGGAACAGGAGTAGAGTAGGCCTTAAACCTAGCACATGCCATTCAATGAGGTCATGGCTGGCCTGCACCCTAGCTCCATATACTCATCTTTGCCCATCTCCTTTATTACATTTGTCCAACAAAATGTATCAATCTCAGTTTTTAAATTAACAATCTGGTACCATTTGCCTTTGCAGAAGAGATGTCCAAGCTTTTAATGCTGTTTGCATGGCGAAGTGCTTCCTAATTTACCTCCTGAAAGGCCTAGCTCTAATTTTGTGAATAAGCTTCCTAGACCTAGGTTCATCTTGAAAACTTCTAACCTCTCCTAGTAACTCATCCACATTGGATTTATTAACATCTCCATAGAATGTGGTTTAATCTAAATGGGAAACCAAATTTAAAATGAATCAATTTTAAGTAATTTTTTTCGTTGTTTGTTCTTTGGCCTGCAGGTAAATGTGCGTGGTAGAATTACAAAGTGGAAGTCAAATGTTTCTTGTCATCATGAAATAGTTTGGTTACAATACGCTGAGCCTATTTTGGGGTTCCAGCAATTCTTTTTACACAGGTCAAATTGGTATTGTTGCCTTGTCCTGTTTTTAAAATTGATTCTTTGAAGGAAACTGCAGTCAAGATAAATTTCTCAGAATGACATGTCCGTCATGTCTTGAAAAAAAAAGTTTTATTTGAAGGGTTGCAAATGAACATAATTAGTGGAAACTTGCCATGGTAATTAATTTTATCTATGTGGGGCCTAGTTCCAGCATAATGTTTTTAAACCATTGCAAAAGTTCACAGAAACCTGATTTGCACTACAGGAAGTCTGCACTTGAAACTCTACTCCAGGTTCTAAACGATGAGGTCTATTAAAGATTGCTGCAAAGACAGGATAGTATTTGCTCTTTTGTACTTAATTGTCCTTGTGATACCCTCTAGCGTTCTTTGTTTTAGCAGTAGTTTCACGGCTAGTTCTCAGTCATTCATGTTCTATCATAGCTACGTCTTTCTACTGCTTTAGGATTGCAACCCTTACTGAACATGACGATTTGGCCAGTGCGTGTGCTCAAACTGCTGAACTCAACACATTGCATCATGATGTTGTTTCCAGGATGTGAGCTCCAGGCGCCTGATTGACACATGCTGGCAGCTGTTGAGAACATGCATTTAATTTTAAAAAATGATGACTTCTGGATTGCCAGAAAAGAAGGGAATTGGGCAAGTTTATGTTGCCACCAGCTGCACAATATGTATACTGCTGAATCAATGACTGCAGAGTAATATAAAAGTAGCTATATAAGGAGAGCTTATAAATATGCAATGGAGTACAGCAAGGTGCATCTCCAACTCATGCCTCTTGTAAATGTTGCTGTTCTAAAATGTTTGCTGTGTGCCTGTGTATGAGGTCAGTTATATGAAATTAGAAGCCATGGTATAAAGTCTTACTAAAGCCATCTTAATTTAAAGCACGTATAGCAGCTGAAAATCTGTGCGAGTGCATATTAATTGCAATCTGCATTTATCTGTACGAGGCCTTACAGCCATAATTCAGGCTTTTTTTTTCCCCAAAACTATGGCGAGACATTGTTGTGTTCATAAACACATGGGTTCAAATTTACCCCTGCACTAAATTTAATAAATCCTAATTACAATATATCACTCATTGAGAATATATAAAACGTTTGCCACATTGTCCAATTGCATATAGAATAAAACAATGTGTTCACTTACAGGTGACATAATATACAGAAGCAAAATAGACAGCAAGGTAATAAAAGATGCCATGACTAACCTTGCACAGTTTTGAAGTGGCCTGAATTTGATGATCGGGGAGACAATCACTCTGCTTACTTGTGTTCCACATTAAGATGGCATAGAAAAGTAATATAATCTGAGTAAGTCTGAGCATGATAAGTATTTTCATTTTGAAGATCAAATAATTTCATATCAGTTAAGCAGTTAAAATGTTAACTCTTTTTAAGCACTTTGGAGGGGAAGTAATAGTTCAGGCTTCTAGGCATAGTAATAGTTTATTGTTGGTACCTGACTGCATTAAAAAACACAACCCCCTATAGAACTGAAATACGTGACATCAAATTTTGCTTTATAATGCTCCTGTGAAGTGCCTTGGAAGGTTTTATTACATTAAGGGTGCTATATAAATACAATTCTAGATATTTTTAAATTCTCTCATTATAACTGTGTCATTTCACTATTTCTATATTTAATTTTCAATTTCTAACAAGTGTATGCACTCACACAGGTTACAATTTACAGGTTCTGTACATTTTCAACCCTTAAGCTGAGCTGCATGTATGTGGAAAAATGTGTGTTGTTCCTTTTTAATTCTCCTAGTCAGCCTGTCTGCCAACTTGCCCTTGTGGCTTAACCCTGGATGTTTCCCCTATTACCACCATACAATATATTTAGTTGGCACAATAAAGGCTTGCAAACTCTTTCCTAAATATCGGTTGGACACTGAGTAATTGTATGAATCTCTTGGATTATTTTTCATTTGAAAGTGGTGATTTTTATCACTACTTCAATCCCTGTTTGTATCTTTACTTGTTAGAGATCACTTTTCTAATTAAGACTGTTGACCAACTGATGAAGCTGGCAGTCTTTACACAATTTGGGAAAGCATTTCTCTTAATTCTTTCTTAGCTCTTATACTGTTCTTTTAATCTTGATCCCAAGAGTCCACAACTGATAACTGGTTTCCAGTGTTTTTTCTGTTAAATCTATTTTCTGTATATTGGTGGGAGAGTTGTCGATCTAGTTATCTGGTCTAGAAGTCTGCTGCCACCATGGAAAACTAACTTAACAGCATGAGTTCAAGAACAGTATAAAAGCAACTTCAGATATTTATGGATCTAGTGTAGTACCCCTGCACTAGAGCAGCATGTAGGGTAGATCTTAACATTAATGTTAGCCGAGAACAGTGCCTGGCCACTTTCATGTTGTCAGTTAATTACTGAAGGAGAACCATACAGAAACTTACTACCAAATTTGTTACACGCCTGTCTGTTTTAGGAACTTTTCTGCCTGTTAACAATCTGAAGGCTGAAAACATCTTGGCCAACCCGTATAAACTTTTTCAGTTGTTCACAAATTTATTTATAGTGGGTTTTGTTTACTGGTTGGGTCAAGACTATTACTGGCATTGCAATTGATTTTGATTCTCTATACTGTCTCTTGGATTACCCAAGGGAGATAGACTTTGATCATATGATCTATATGTGGTTTACAAATGAGTCCTGCTTGCACTAGCACTAGATAGGTTTGCCAGTGCAATTTTGAGTGATAGGGAGAATTCATTAATGACCATGTCACTTTTTTTGAATATAATAGGTATTGTACACCATGGCTACTGATCCACCTTTGGGGTAGTATTTGCTTTTCCCTAGCCTTTTGAATATTACTTTGGAGATCTAACAGGAAAAATAGTGAATATTGAATTTGAGATTTCTTTTTACATTTCTTCATACTCTTCCCCAACTCTTTGCTGGACCAGAGTTCCACTAAGAGGAGACTTGATAGAGGTATTCAAGATCCTGAGGGTGATTAGTGAGAAACTTTTCCCACTCAAGAGAGCTTCAAGAACTAGGGGACACAGATTCAAAATAATTGGCAAAAGGCATAAAAGTGATGTGAGGAAAACTTTTTTCACCCAGAGAGAACGAACTTCCTGAGAGGGTGGTGGAGGCAGGTTAGATCGAGGTATTCGAAAGGGAACTGGATTGCTAAAGAAAAATGTGCAAGGTTATGGGGATAAGGCAGGGGAGTAGGACTAGATAGAATGCTCTTTCAGAGAACCAGTGCAGACGCGATGAGCCAAATGGTTGTCTCCTGCATTGTAAAGATTCTGTAATTGTGGCTGTACAGCCCAAATGGCTGTTACTTGAGCCTCCACAACAATTTTTTTGATAGGCTCTTTGACTAGGAATTGACTTCAGAAGCTTGATCCTGATCTTTCAAAGACATACACACACTTGCAGCTTTACCATGAGACACATAACAGCAGTTGGCAACAGGTATGTCTTTCATTTTCTCTTTATCCTTCCTTACTGTGATCAGCTAACTCATCGTTGGATGTCGGTCATTTTCTCTTTGGGCAGTAGGCTAGCAAAATGTAACTTACTTAATTACCATTTCCACTGATATCAAGGTGAAGGTATAAATTATCCCTATCGAATCTAAGACCTTCTAAGTGTATATTGCCTCACTGAAACTGTTTGTTCCTAATGTCCAGTTGCTTAACTTTTTTTTGTAGGTAACTTCAATAAAGCAACTTTATTTTGAAAAGGTTTTGCTCTGACCCACATTATAATATTGCTTTTGTGTAATAAATGGATTTGTAAAATTGCTACAGTATTCATTGGGAGGGAAAAATAAATGCTTCTACTTAAAAGATCATTTCAAAATGATCATGTTTCTACAATTCAGTCCTTTTTGTTCTCTCTTGCCCTTTTCTCTCTCTATCTCCCTTTCCCTCTGCCTCTCTCACACAGGGAGGGAGACTTGCATGAATGGAAGAGCTTCCTCACAAGACTTACTAACAGCATCTGAGACAACCCATGCAATTGTTCCTTTTTATGCTGTTAGCCGTAAGCCCTGTCGCTGAAGAACTAATTCATTTGTCCCAAAACTTGAGCTTGAATTTGCCAACCTCTATAACTAACATCTATCAATTTACATGGTCTTATATGTGATTACATTTTTTTTCCTGTAAATGACTTCTAATCTATTTCAAAACTTTGCTTTACTCCATTTTTGTTGCTTTCGTTCAAAATACCTTGACACTATTCCAGGGTTTTGAGTAGATCTACCATGCTTGCTGTGTCATTGTGATGTAGAGGAATGAAACTTATAAACAGGAAGTCATGGTATTCTGTGAATAGTAAGTCTTGTTATTTAGTCATTTAGGGAAAAAAAATCAAATGTTTTTTTTTGCCTTCCCTGAAAATGTTTTGCATACCTCAAAAAAAATTGATTTTTCAAGAACTTCTGCAGCAGGAGGTTATAATTGCGGTAAGACTGCCGCTCTTGGAGCACGCCAAGATTTTTTTGTTTATAACTCTCATCACCACGTCTGCTAGAATAAGTAGAAATTGTTGCCCTGAGCTGTATGCTGAGAGTTGTACTCCACTACCTGATTGAGCTTGTTCATTCAGGGAATATTTAAGTACCATAATACTTTTTCTGGGAACTAAAGAAAAGTTCCAGCTTTCATAGAGAGAAGCTATCCTGTGTAGGGAATACTTCCTGTATTATTGTACAATGGTTAGGTTCAGTTTTGTGCCTCAAAAAATAAATCTTAGTTGTTAGGTGATAAGTTAATTTTTCCATGGTGCCCAGTGGAGGGGGAGGGAGAAAATAAAAACAATTATGCTAAAAGAAGCATGTAAAATTGAATGGTTAATTGGTGACTTTGTGGTTGCTGCTTATTCATTTGACTTCTTTTAAATTTTATATTAACTCTTTCAAAATATAGTTGATATTACCATTATCTATTCAATCAACAGTGACTGCAAACAAAATGGTGGGAACGTGGAATTTAATTAGAGTTCGCAGCAGAATATAACACCCTTGGTATACAGCAAAAACATATGACCATGACAAGTAACGAGTAATGGTCCAGATCAGGCAGGATGGCTGGCATGCGCGAACAGCGCTTTCTTTGTAATTTTTTCTTCTTTTCTTGGTGCCTCACGTCTTCACAACTTCTCAAACTACTCAAGATCTTAAGCAAGGATCTACCCATAAAAATTTCTCTCCACCGCTAACTACACTGAGGTCTGGCAAAGTCTCCTACTTTATACCCTTTTTCACAGGTGGACCTGGATGGACTATTGGTAAGGCCTATTTACCTTAGAAAAATGTACTTAATTTTGAAATATCCCGTCAAACGAACTTGTCCAACCTATGGCCACAGGCCATTATCCAGCCCACGGACTCACTGTTCAAACTATGGGTATATTCAATGAAAGGTTCTGCAAGGAGCTGCTCCTTCAATTACACGTCATTTCTGTCCCTTGTTGGCTCACTGGTGAGTCCATCAGCAGGAAATTCAGGAGAGAAACATCCTCAGATTGGAGGAGCAGATGGCAATGTGAAGATGAGTAGCTTCTCTTTTGTTTTCACAGTGCGCAATCTCGCTGCCTTTAGCCATGCTGTCTCTCTTGTGCCCTCCAACACAGGCCCCCTAAAGAAGCACAGGACACAAGATTGCAGATTGGGGGAGGCCACGAGAATCAGCAGAGTTACAGCAATAGCATCCACCAGCCCCCACTCTCACCTGGGGCAGTTGGAGTCCCAAACAGGACATGTGAGGAAGTGCGTCCTTTCACAGCATCTTGAATACCTCCTCGGTAAGATGTCCAAACCTGGACCCAGGTGGGGAGTGAGTGAGTTTGTGTGAATTGGTGAGAGCAAGAACTTGCTCTCAACCCCCCACATTCGTGCCAACTCTGACTGTGTGCTACTAGAATCAAATGCAAGGTCAAGGTTAGTTAAACCCAAACTGCTTAGCTCGGTCCCAGTCCTCACCCCTTCCCTGGTGACGAGGACTTGGGCCTGGTCTGTCTCTCCAGCTCTAAGCGAAAATGCAGAAAAGGTTTCATTGGTTAACTCTACTGCTTGGCACTTTTTAATGGTCATTTTTATTATTTTTTAATTATCAATTTATTGCTTTGACATTTTTAAAAAATTCATGTTAATGTTGGACTAAACCTTATCTTGCCGAAATTTGTTCATTGGCCCCTTGAATGAAAAAAAATTGAAATTTGGACCCCACGCGAAAAGCTTGGACAAGCCTGCTGTAAAATATCACATTCTTTGGCAAAACCTTGGGTTGAAAAGCCTACCTTTAACATTATTCACCTGCTATTAACTTCTTGAACCTTTGCATGTACCTTCTGGCCTTGATCAATCCAACCTAAGCCTTGCATCATCCTTTCCTTATCACATCTCAAGCTGTCTATCTCACCAGTTTCATCCTTCCAAGAAATATTCCACCTCTGGTGTCAAACTAACTCTCAAAAGTTTCATCTGTATTAATTCCACTATCAGTTTATGTCTAAGCTGTTCATAGCCTGTTAACAGGCTGTTATAATGGCCATTCAGTACAGATGGTCTTATTCCTTATTGAATAATAAGATTATTGAACCATGGGATTGTTCACTAAAGTAATGTCTATTCTACTTCCACACAGTAGTGAACTTGGATGTTTCAGCAAGGATCTTAATTTGGAAGGTGGACTGAAAATCCTAACACAACTTTGTAGTATGATTGTTAGTTTTAAGTAGCTACCAGTTGCTCTATCACTAGGCCTTGGCTGACCATGGGCTCCTTTCTGAGCTGGGTTTGGCTGTCATTACCTAAGTGTAATCATTCCAGTAGTTTGTTTCTAGAGAAACAAAAGTTTAGGCAGTTTCCAAGAAAATAGAATTTACAGCGCTACCCTATCGTTTTCTTTATTCATTCATGGAACGTGGGTATCATTGCCTAGGCCAGCATTTATTGCCCATCCCTAATTGCCTTTGAGAAGTTGGTGGTGAGCCACCTTCTTGAACTACTGCAGTCCATGTGGTGTAGGTACACCCAGAGTGCTGTTAGGGAGGGAGTTCTGGGATTTTGACCCATTTCAAGCCCATTTTATTACATATACACATATACATATATAACTTATTTCTAATTTCTAACTTTTTGATTGGTTCACTCAAATATTCTATCCACTAAATATTTAACACGTAGGCCTTGATTTTACAAAAATGGATTGGGCAGGCCCATGCTGCACATTTGCCTGTGATGGCAGCTTGCAAGGTGGAATGGACTACCACATTTTCTGACAGGAATCACTTTTACTTGAACAGGCTAATGGCACATGAAAAGTTTGCCCAGAGATCTCTTTAATGCACTTGTCTGTGAGCTCAAGACCTGAAAAGGCTGCGATTGTCATTAACAGGAAAGTAATGGTAGTGAGAGAAAGGTGGACTAATTGCTCAGTGGCTCAACTAAGGCCCCTGAAGAATTGGAGGTGCTGCTGCAGAAGTGTACCAAAAGATGCTGTTCATATTTGGAACTGAAGCCCACCCCTTCCAATACAAGGACAGGTGCAAGCTTAAAAGAGGTAGGTTGCTGACCAAGGTATTTTAGCCAACCAGGTTCCTCACATCTGGCTGTGAATGGGGCAGAAATGTGCTGGTATCAGGAGGGAGATGAAGCACTATTTCCTATTGCACAGATTTCTTTTGGAATCTCTTACGGATGTCACTGATAACTCCCACATCTCTAGGAAATTACAAGTACCATTACAAACATTGTTCACAAGCATTCCTTTTTACACACGCTGTACCAAAGCAGATTGAGATACTAGTTTGGAATAGCAAACAGATGGTCAGCCATCCAGCCTAGAGTTCTCTTCTTGCAGGGCGAGGCGAGCAGAGTTAATCAATGGTATCATGGATGCAGAGATTAACTCAGCCACCTACCTGAAAAAAAAATTCCAGAAATGTGAGCACCGTGGAGTGCCACAATGTGGCTGCTTCCGGATAATGTCCATCGAGGAACGTAATGATGCTTTTATTATGAAACAAAAACTGAAAATGCTGGAAAAGCTCAGCAGGCCTAACAGCATCTATGGAGAGAAAAACAGAGTTAATGTTTCAAATCCATATGACTTTTTTTTTTATGGAAACATCTGAAAATTACTTGTTAAAATCTTTCCTGTCGTAGATTGATATGAGAAGCATTAATGCTCACATCTGCAACATTCAGGGGAACTGTGCCATTTAATGAAAGCTCAGCATCCAGTACAACTGATGTTTCTTTTCATAAGGAAAACAGAGAGTTTAACTGGGGCTGTCTGAGCGGCATGCGCAGGCTGGACACCCTTGATGGCCCCAGTGCGTGGCCAGGAGCATTTTAACCTGCAGATCTCATCACCCTGTTACAACAAGGACTCCCACCTGTCAGTGTGATCTAGCATGGCAGGAGCTTGGTGCCAGAGACCCGAGGGAATGCTTCCCGGCATTAAGATAAGTAGTAGTTTGGTGGGGTGGGGGGAGATGTTGGGTAGTGGTGCTCCAGAGCCGAGGGCAGGGGAGGCTTAAGGTAGCTCTGTGGGTCTCGGAGGAACAATCCTGCTCCCCCTGGCCCACAAGGAAACCGTGAAAAAAAAAATGTTGATCATAACTGGTTTCTTCTGGCCATGATCCTGCCTGCCCCAGGCTTCAATAATAAATCTGACGCTGTGCGTCATGTTGCAGTTGGCAGTAAAATCATGTTGAGGTTTGAATGATGTCATCAAATATTGACTAAGTATTTTTAAACCCCCCCCCCCCCCCCCCCCCCCAACCCACGCGCTCGCACACACACACACACACACACACACACACACACACACTCCTTTACTGGAGGTGGGTGATGCTGCTGAAAAACTAGCAATTAAAATATCAGTAGATGGAAAGTTGGTTGAAATTAGTGCCTGACCCCCCCAGTTCTCACTGTGCAGGCAAGGTTAAAACATGCCTTTTAGAGTTTGTCTCTTTTTTGCCTCTGGGTAGCTTGAAAGCTGTGCTTTATACCTTTCACTTGCACGGGAAGAGCCATCTCCAGGACATTCACAGGTGATTGGTGCAGACAAACAGATTTGGGTGTTATTCAGCCTGTATTTGTTGGCACCTCATGAACTTCTGTTCCTCACATAAATCATGCAGCACATTCAGAAGCATCAAAGGAACCCCCATTGTCATCCAATAAAAGATCTGTTGAAAATTATTTAATGTTTTTTATGCTTATCATCAAATTAAACTGTTTCATTTATGTTTGCTTTGTGTTTGTGCTTCACATTGGTTGCTTTCATGGTTCAAGTTCCAAATGGGATATTTTCCAATTGAACGGTATTTCAAAAATATGATTTACTGAGGTGCTTTTTATTTTGCGCAATATGGTTTAGTTTTAAAATTAGAATTGTTTTCAAATCCCTCCATGTTCTCACCCCTCCCTGTCCCTGTAATCCTTCCGAGATATGTGCATTTATCTAAATCTAACCTCTTGAGCATCCCCAATTTTAATCACTTCATCATAAGTGGCTGTGCCTTCAGTTGCCAAAGCCCTAAGTTCTGGAATTCTGTCCCTTAAACCCCTCTATGCCTTTACCTCTCTTTTCTCCCTTATGCTGTTTAAAACGTACCTCCTTGACCAAGCTTTTGATCACTGATATCTCCTTATGTGACCCAGTGTCAAATGTTGTTTTATAACATTCTTGTGAAGCAACTTAGGACACTTTATTACATGAAAAATGCTATGTAGATAAAAGTTGTCATTAATATGGAAGTATAGCAATGATTGTTTTAAAACAATAGGCCTGATTTTGCAGGGGTGGTGGGGTATGTGCTGGTGGTGAACTTTCGGTGTTCATCATCATTAACCCTCTAACTGTCGGTGTCATCATTACCTCTCTGATACTGACCACAACTTGAGGACATCAGGCATGTGCACGGAAATGTTCACGTGCACTGCTGCAGGCTGCATGTGTCCTCCCCCAGAGCCAACAAAGGCTGAAATCAGTGAGAATTTCAACTCCCCTGTACCCATGTCGCCTTTTGATACCCCTTTAAAAGTTATGCCTTGTTCAATCAAGTTTAACTGGATTTTTAATGGCAATGTGATTAATAAAATTTTAGTAGCAACAGAGCTGATCCTGAGAAACAATATAATTGTGGAGTGCTGTTAAGTGATTTAGATTATATAAGCTATTTTTTTCATATTTTTAATGTTTTTCAGAATATTTTTACTTCTATCTTCATCCATGGTTATGTGCCAGTCTTTAATTTGCTCTACGAAAAATATATTAAATGATTTTCCTTTTGTGAAAGGCCTTTAATTGGCTGTTTGGACATCACTCTAGCTCCACATTGTAAATGCTGAGTAAAAATGGTGCAGTCAATTCCACTGCATAACCCTAGAGCTAATTCTGCCCAAAGGGACCACTAGATCTCTTGGCAAAATTTACTTAATGGTCAGCAGCAAACGTCCTTCACTGCTAACTGAAAATCTGGTCTGATGTATGAGAGAAAGTGTTCCCCACAAAGTATCACTGATTTTATGGCAGTTATTATAGAGCCTGCTGTCTGAACATGGTAATTGTCATCAGAACGCTTCCGTAGCATTAAGATGTGCTCTGAAGTTACTGCAAAAAGCTTGCAAAATGCAGAATTGGAGAATGATTGACTGCTTTAAAGTCTGATTTATAGTGCTGAGATATATTGTAAGTACCAGGCTGCTTGCAGCAAAATCTTCCCCTTAATTTGATAGCTACATATAACTGCCATCTTTTCAAATACTTCAGGTCATGGAAAATTGGGATTAGCTAGCGAGACACAAAAAAGTCCTCTTGTTCCAGGTGACAGAGAAGCTCAGAAACAACAGATCAAGGACAATGCAGTGCAGCTTTATTGAGGAAAGAAGTAATCTCTAATTATCATGGAGTAGTTAAAAGCAAAAAACTGCGGATGCTGAAGTTGTGTTCTACCAAGGCACTGTGATGCTTGTATCATCAAACAAACTGAAAGACTTATATGGCTGGTGAATTTACATTTTGAACAGTCCTTGCTGCTGAAACACAATGTTACCAAGATTGCCATCGACAGGGACTTCGACAGTGCATCCTGAGAAGGATCAGAGAATCATTGACAGTAACTTTTGGATTTCTGCATTTGTGCAGACACCAGAGGCAGAATTTTCTGCCTTCCGGGCGGGCGGGCCCGACCCAATCTCCGGTGGGCGGGGAGCCGATCCTTGCCAGAGAAGCGGGCCCTGCCGCCATTTTAAGTGGGTGGGCCAATTAAGGCCTGCCCAGCGTGACATCCGGCAGGAAGCGCTATGCGCTTCCTGTGCAGGCGTGGGGGGGGGATTCCCAAAAGCGAGAGTGCGCTCTTCTGCACATGCGCACGAAAGAGCGCACATCTCTCTGAGGCTAAGTGCTGCCTCAGGAAGATGGCTGACAGTTCTAAAAACATTAAAAATAAAAAAATATCCTTAACATGTTCCCCACATGTGACATTATCACATGAGATGGGACATGTTCATAATTTACACTAAAACTTTATTAAACTTTTAAAATCCCTACATGAAACCTCATCCCACGGGCAGGTCCTTTAATTGTTTTAATGATCCTGTCAATGGCCTCAATTGGCCATTGACAGGTTGGCAGGCCCACAGCTGATCTCACTGTGCCCCTGCCTTCCTGAAGATTTAAATGGGGCGGGATGACATCGGGGTCCCTCCCACTCGACGTCATCCCGCTTCATTTTACGCATCAACGAACGGGCCCCGCCCCCTGCTCACCAACGGCAAAATTCAGCCCTAGAAGTTGTCAGTTTCACAGCGTAATGCTGCAAATGCTGTAATTAAATCTGCAAAATCCAGGCCAATATGTTTTCCGCTTTATCTATTCCACTTGTCAGTTAAAGCACAAAAGTTAGCAAATTGCCACTGCCTTAAGACATTTAGATTCTGGACATAACAAATATCAAAGTGTACAATTTTCGTTTAGCCTAAAAAAAAATTCACACTGATCTCTGTTCCTTTTTAAGAAAGCATGGTGCATACGGAAAGCATTTTACAAGATTAAGATCTTTATCCATGTCAGTTATCCCTGTTGTTCCTAGATGAAAACATCATGTGATTTACATTTACTGATCAGAGTGAAAAAGGTGCATATGACTCGACATTGGTGTGAAGCAATATCCTAATTGAATCAGGAGATTAAAATCATTTTTTTAAAAGGCTAAGTTAAGTGGCTGGTCAGTTTGTAAGTTGGAAAGGGCAGTTATGTAAATTTTGTTAGAATAAAGGATTATTTATTTTCTGGGGCAACCAGTTTGATTACTGCATACATATTCAATCTAATATTTTTGTAATTTCATAAGACACAAGGAGACAACATAGTAAGCACTAAAACAAAAACAAAAAATGCTGGAAAAACTCAGCAGGCTTGAGTTTCGAGTCCGTATGACTCATCTTCAGTCTTACGGACTGGAGACGTTAACTCTGTCTTTCTCTCCACAGATGCTGTCAGACCTTTTGAGTTTTTCCAGCAACTTTTGTTTTTGTTTCAGATTTCCAGCATCCACAGTATTTTGCCTTTATCATAGTAAGCACTAATTTATGCTACTTTAATGTTAGTCTTTATGCACCATGGTTAGACTTGTAGTGTAAAATTTTGTGGCAAATCCTAACCTTACCCTGGAACGAGACTCCCTGAAGTGAGCATACTCACCGATGCTGCCAGACCTGCTGAGTTTTTCCAGGTGTTTTTGTTTTTGTTTTGGATTTCCAACATCCGCGGTTCTTTGCTTTTATCTCACCGTAAGTTTATTTGGCATCACACAGAGTACAAGTCCAGTGTACTATAGAACTGGAAGCAAAAAATACCCTGATACTTTTTAAGCCCACCCATAATTAAATGTTTAGACAATGTAAATGCTGCTTATTTGGTGTACGCATTTAAAATTTAACTGCTTGGAGAGGGGTTCACCTAGTCAGCAAGATCAAAGTTTCAGTCAACCAGTTTTGCTTGGCTGAAAATCAAACTGTATTTGCTGCTTCGACTGGTAGCTGCTATCTAAATGCACCTTGCAGTACCATCCATCCTTGCTGTTTTTAGTTGCAAAATAGTTATAAATCTATGTAAGAATAGAGATAAAATGTCTGAATTTCTGCTTTGTTCACACAGCTGTTCAGGGTCATGGCTGAAGCTGGTTCTATTATTTTGAAGCTGGTTGATATTCCCAGGCTTAAACTGGTTGAGCTGCTGTAGTTTATATCTGGCCTGCTTTATGTGGTAGAGCAGATTCATTTTGGAAATAAAGATGAATTATTTGTAGAATTTGCACTATTTCCTACAGCACGCTGGCATTACGTGTTCATAATGTGTCATTTTAAAAATCTACAAAGCCAAATGGTTCGGTTGAAGTAGAAAAAAGTTAGCCCTTTGAAGGGACATTTATCTTAAATGAATTTCATTAATTTTTCTGCAAATTTTAATTTTAAAAATCAGATTTGTCATTGTGTTGAGAGCCTAGCAAGAGTTAGCTTTGTGTGTTTCTGATGGTTTCTGTACAATATATGAACATTCTGAATTACTTCTCCCTTCCCAAAGAAGATTCCGATTTGACATTAAGACCATTTTAGAGCAGTTTTCCATGTTCTGTTAATGCATTGTTAAAAATTAGCTTTTTTGTTCTCAACAATCTTGCATTCATAGAAAAATGAACCACAAATTAAAATGAACTGAAACTAGCAAACATCCTGAGTTGTTAATGAGATAACATATTATAGGGCAATTAACATTTTTGATATTCCACAACGGAGACTGCCAAAAGCAGATAGATTTGATTCAGGCGAAAGGTTAAAATTTCAAAAAACTGAAACAGGAATCCATCCAGGAACCCAACCTTTTCTGGTTTTAACCTAGACTGATTGAGCAGCAGGTGATCAACCCATTCTCAGGAGGCGGGTTGGTCGTTGAAATCTTAAGCTTTGTGCCTCCATTTTTAACCGCTGTCACCCAGTTTTCCCAAACCTTGGGAACTCCATCAGGTAAAAGCTGGTGCAAAGGCATCATGTAAGTGCCTTTATAGTACTGCTTGTGGGCCAGGAAGTGTTTCTTCCAGGCCCAATCAACAAGCTAATCCCAATTGAAATTTTGCACACTTCTGCTAGTCTAAGAATCCCGTAGCAGGCAGTTAAGCCCTTCAGCTTGCTTTGGTTTTGAAATGAGCTTGCAGAAAGGAAAAGACAAATATCCTTCCAATGCTGCAATGTGGAGCTCTGCTGATACCTAAACAATAGGAAAACTAATTATTTTCTCTTACTAGCTTTGTAGAAAATTCAGATGTTTTCAATGAAAATTGCATTATTTAATGGGGCCAAAAGAAACTGATAGCTAATGGCATCTGAGCTATGAGGGGAGTGTGAAGAACCTCAGAACCTTCACTCTGGAGAAGAGAAAGCTTAGGGTTCGAGATGAAATTTAAGTATTTAAGATTGTTCAGGGAATAGATGAAATAAATTCCGATAATATGTTCGAGATTGACACACACTCTGAAACCTGAGGAACACGACCTCCGTTTATAGAAGAGAGATGACGCTATGGCATAAGAGTTATTGCTATTTCTTTCTTATGGCTGATGTAGGTGTAGAGCAACAGCTATAATTTTATATTCAGGTGGGTAAGCCAGATAATTGCATCATGAGTAGCCGTGTGTATAGCTATACATTGTGAATTGGGCATTGAGTAGTTATACTTTCCATGATCTGTTCTGGGTAATCACAGTTTCCCACTGGAGGGTTTTTAATTTTCCATTTATGCATCAAGTATTCACATGCTATGATTTGTGATAATATAGTTTAGCAATACCCATTAGCTTTGCAGAATACCAAAGCATCAGGTGTTTCATAAGGTGTTTGCGACTCCTTTTGAACTCCATTCAGTTTTCCCAGTTTCATCAGTTTTGAAATCGCATTTTCTAAGGCTAATGGGGAGTTTGTTTCCTTGATTTATTGGACTTCCCAGAGGGCTGTAGCATTGCAGTGACTGGAAAAGGAAGTGATCTGCAACAACATGGTAGTAGGGGACAGTATAGTCAGGGGGATAGATACAGTTCTCTGCAGCCAAGAGTGTGAGCCCAGGAGGCTGTGTTGCCTGCCCAGTGTCAGGGTTCAGGGACATCTACTCTGGGTTGGACAGGAACTAGCAGTGGGAAGGGGAGGATCCAGTTGTCACGGTCCAAGTACCAATAACATACGTGGAATTAAAAAAGGGGTTCTGCTGAGGGAGTATGAGCACCTCGGGGCTAAATTAAAAAGCAGAACCTCAAAAGTAATTACCTCTGCATTACTACCTGAGCTACGAGCAAATTGGTGAAGTATAAATAAGATTAGAGAGTTAAATGTATGGCTCAAAATTTGTGTCCCTATTAATAAAGCCCAGGATACTATATGATTTATTAACTGCTGTCTCCACCTGTCCTGCCACCTTCAATGATCTATGCACATATACACCCAAGTCTTTCTGCTCCTGCGCCCTCTTCAAAATTTCACCCCTTTTTTTTATATTGCCTGTCCATGTTCTTCCTACCAAAATACATCACCTCACACTCCTCCACATTGGACTTCATCTGCCACCTGTCTGCCTACTCCACCAAAATGTCTGCCCTTTTCAAGTTCTACACCATCGTCCTCCCAGTTCACAACACTCCCAAGCTTCATATCATCCACAAACTTTGAAATTGTCCCCTACACATCAAGATCATTAATATATATCCGGAAATGCAAGGACCCCAGTACTGACCCCTGGGGAACTCCACTACAAACCTTCCTCCAAGCCCGAAAAATATCCATTGACCATTACTCTCCGCTTCCTATTTTTCAATTTTGTAACCACGTTGCTACTGTCCCTTTTATTCCATGAGCAATAACTTTTCTCTCAAGTCTGTTGTGGCATTGTGTAAAATGCCTTTTGAAAGTCCATGTTCACCACACCAACAGCACTACCTCATCCACCTTTCCTGTTATCTCTTCAAAAATTCCAGCAAGTTAGTTAAACACGATTTCCTGTTAAGAAGTCCGTGCTGACTCTGCCTTATCAACCCATATTTTTCCACATGACTGCTAATTCTATCCCGAATAACCTTGCCCACCATTGAAGTTAAACTTTCTGCTCTGTAATTTCTGGGCTTATCCTTTCAACCTTTTTGAACAATGCGTAATGTTTACAATTCTCCAGTCCTCTGGCATCATCCCTGAGTCTAAGGAAAACTGAGATTATGGCCAATGTCTCTGCAATTTCTATTGTCACTTCCTTCAAAATTCTTGGATGCACCTCATCCGGTCCAGGTGCTTTGTCAACTTTAAGTACCAACGGTCTATTTAATAATTCCTCCTTGTCAATTTTGAACCCTTCTAGTGACAGAGTGTCCTCATCTGTCACCATGGCCTGGGTAGCATTTACCTCCTTGGTAAAGATGGACGGAAGTATTCATTTAATACCTCAGCCATGGCCCCTTCGTCCATATGTAAATTCCCTTTTAGGTCCTTAATCGGCTCTACTCCTCCTTTAACCAACCTTTTACTATTTATACATCTATAGAAGACTTTGGGATTCCCTTTTATGTTGGCTGCCAGTTTTTTCTCATAATCCCTCTTCGCTTCTCTAATATGCTTTTTTACCTTCCCTCTGAACCTTCTTCATTCCTCTTGGTTCTCAGTTGTATTTTCTACCTGACACCTGTCATAAGCGCACTTTTTCTCCTTTACCTTAATTTCAATTTCTTTTTTTCATCGAGGGAGCTCTGGATTTGTTTGCCCTACCTTACTCTTTCGATGGAATATAACTTGACTGTGCTCAAACCAGTTCTTGTTTGAACATAGCCCATTGTTTAGCTACAGTTTTTCCTGCCAGTTTTTCGTTCCAGTCTATCTTGCCCCATCGAATTCGGCTCTTGTCCAGTTAATTATCCTTACTCCGGATTGCCTATCGTCCTTTTCTATCATCATCCTAAAACAAACAATGCAATGATCGCTGTATCCCAAATGTTCCCCACTGACACTTGATCCACTTGGGCCACCTCATTTCCAAGGACTGTGCGGTGGTCAGATTAAATAGAGAAGACAAGGCAGGAAAGCAAAGTACCAATAAGGGAAATGATAATCAGAGTGTGGCAGGAAGGGATTCATACAATTCTAAGAGTGTACCAGCAGATAAGGCTAGAAATACAGAAATAGTGAAAAAACAGAATTAAGGGCTTTGTGTCCGAATGTATGTAGTATCTTAACAAAATCGATGAATTGACAGTGCAGATAGAAATAAATATGTATGACCTGAAAGCCTTTACAGAAACATGTAGGATGCAGTTATGAGCCAAATGCTGTATTAGTGTACTGTAAGAGTGGGAACTATGGCAGTTATTATGTTTCAGTGGGTCACTGGTTGGCACAGGCATCTTGATTGTATTAGTCACTGCACTGACTACTCTTCCTACATGTTTACCTGCCACTTGGTTATATTTACTAATTCTGTTATATTGCGTACAATGTTAGTACAAAACAACCCTCGAAAATGTGTGACTTGGCCATTAGATTGGGCTAATTTTATTTTTGCATTGAGTTGTGTGAGAATAAACAGTAAGTGCCTTGGGTTTCTGAATTAAGTGAGTATGATGAAGGATATATGGATATAGTTAATTTTTTTGCTATTGAAATGGTGGATTGATGGTATTTTCAATATGTAGGCAGGTAATTTCATGATGTTAGTGGTTGGGAGGAGAATGGAAGAGTGTGATGTGTGAGGTAAGAACAAGATCTGTGGGTACATTATCCTGGTACATAATCAGTTGACAATTAGAACTACTGATTTCTAGTTGCACTTTGCTCTTGGAATGTGGGAGCTTTGGGGTTGTGAAGTGTATGTCACTTCACTGACAGATTTACTGCATTGATCACAAGAAAGATGTGAAGGCATTGGAGAGAGTGCAGAAAAGATCCATATGAATGGTTCCAGGGATGAGGAGCTTCACATTTTGTTATGACGTGGCTGATGATGTGTGCCAGATGGATAAAATCCACGAGGGAAACTTGATCACACAGTCACAACTGTTTTGCAATTTGTATTTTTTTTTAGATGTGTGCCCTGAATTCAGAAGTAATAAGACTACCATGACTTCAGAAGTTTTTAGAAAACTAAATTAAACATTTATTAACAAAAGAAAATATTTCAAGCATATACATAGGTCTACAAATTACTCCTGTAATAACTCCTGAAACCCTTAATTAATCTGGCTCCCAGTTACATCTCCATTAATGCAACATTAGAAAAACAAATAGATTAAACAGACCCAGGACAAGCAACGTGATACCCTGGACAGGGATATTCAAAATGAGTTTTCTCAGCTTCGGTTCCTGTAGTCAGCAACTTGATGCACAGAGGCTGGAGGCTTTTCACACTTGTGTTAGATCTTAGAATGCCTTCTCCCCTGACACAGCCTCATCTCCTTTATACATGGATCTCCCTTTGTAATGCAAATTTAATTGTTCTGATATATCTTTGGAACTTTACCTTTCTCATAATATAAATCTTTTCATAGTGTTCATATTATCAGTAACTTTTGGGAAAAATAAACACACTGTTTGGCTTAGCTTCCTCTGGTTAGGTGTAACAGCTTGCCATCTCTTTGAAACTCAAACTACTCTGGTTTATCTAAAAGTGCAAATTTTCCTTATACCTTACATTCTAAAACCAGCCATGTTTACTTATTTAGCATTTCAAACCTATCTTCTTTTTGGTAACTCAAAGCCTCCAAACCAGCTGTCTCAAATTCAGTTAAATCCCACACACGCACACATACACACAGAGAAACTATCCAAACCCCACTATTAACCTACCATCACAATAAATCACAATACCATTATGAAAATTATTGTATTTTTATGACTATTATGAAGATAGATTGTAGAAGTTGAAACTGTTTTCCTTGGAGAAGAAAAAGCTGATAGAGGTATTCAAGATCATGAGGGGCCAGGACAGATTTGATAGGCAGAAACTATTCCCTCTCCCGAAAAGATCAAGAACGAAAGGACACAGATTTAATGTAACTGGCAAAAAAAGCAAAGGCAACATGAGGAAAATCTTTCTCGCACAGCAAGTGGTTAAGGTCTGGTATGCACTGCTTGAGAGTGTGATTCAATCAAGACGCTCAAAAGGATACAGTGGGCTGAATGGCCTCCTTCTGCATGTAACGATACTGTGAAGCATGGCATGGACTGGGACTTGAATATTCAATGGTACATAATATTTAGGAAGGTCAGGAAGCTAGGATAAAGTGGAGGGGTATCTCTGTTCATTAGGGATGATATTGGTACGATAGCGAGAGATAGAATTAGTTTGGCTGAAGATAAGTTGCTTTTGGAAGTGGTTTATAGTACCCTTATCGGTATCCACACTGTAGGGCACGCTATACATGATGAAATAACGGGGGCTTGTGAGAAAGTTATGGCAATAATCATGGGTGATTTTAATCTCCATATAGATTGGACAAACTAGATTGGTAAAGGTAGCCTGGATGATGAATTCATAGTATTTTCGGGGCAGTTTCTTAGAGCAGCGCATTCTAGAGCCAACCAGAGAGCCAGCTATACTAGATTTGGTATTGTACAATAAAATATGATTAATTAATGATCTCGTAGTGAAGACACCCCTAGGTAGCAGTGATCATAATATAATTGAATTTCACATTCAATTTGAAGGAGAGAAGAATGGATCTAAGACTAGTGTTTTAAACTTAAATAAGGGCAATTATTAGTGCATGAATACAGCTGGTGAAAATGAACTGAGAAATTAGGTTAAGGGGTAGGTCAATAGCGAAGCAGTGGCAGACATTCAAAGACATATTTCAGGATACTCAAAAGATATATTCCAGTGAGAAAGAAAGAATCTAAGGGAAGGATGCACCATCCATGGCTAACTAAGGAAATTAAATATGATAGCAAATTGAAAGATAATGCATATAATTCCATAAAGATGAGAGGCAAGTCAGAAGATTGGACAGAATATAAAGAACAGCAACAAATGACTAAAAGATTAATAAGAAGGGAGAAATTAGCATATGAGAGAAATCTAGCTAGAAATATAAAACAGAATAAGAGTTTCAACAGGTATTTAAAAAGGAATAAAAAGTAAGTAAAGTGAGCATTGTCTTCTAGGAGAGAATCTGGGGAATTAATAATGGAAAATAAGGAAATGGCAGATGAATTGATATTTTGCATCTGCCTTCACTATGGAGGATACAAATACCATCCCAGATATAATTGTGAATCAGGAAGTGAAAGAGGGAACAATTACAGTCACCAGGGAAAGGATACTGAGAAAATTATTAGAACTGAAAGCTGACAAGTACCCAGTTCCTGATGGACTTCATTCTAGGGTCTTAAAAGAAGTGGCCGCTGAGATAGTAGATGCATTTTTAATTTTAATTTTCAAAAATTCACTAGATTCTGGAAAGGTCCCATTAGGGATTGGAAAATAACGAATGTGACTTCTGTATTCAAAGAAGCTGGTAGACAAAAAACCAGAAATTACAGGCCAGTTAACTTAACATCTGTCAAAGGGAAAATGCTGAAATCTATTATTGAGGAGGTCATAGCATAGCACTGAGAAAATCTCAATGCAATCAAGCAGAGTCAACATGGTTTTGTGAAGGGGAAATCATGTTTGACTCATTTATTGGAGTTCTTTGAGGAGGGAACAAGCAACATGGATAAAGGGGAACCTGTAGATGTGCTGTACTTCAATTTCCAGAAGATATTTGACACGTTCCCACATCAAAGGTTATTACGCAAAATAAGAGCTCTGTGTAGTGGGTAACCTATGAGCATGGATAGAGGATTGGTTAGCTAACAAGAAACAAGAGATTAGGCATAAATGGGTCATTTTTGGGTTGGCATGTGATGAGTGCCACAGTGCTGAGTGACTCATATATTTACGATTTATATCAATGATTTGGATGAAAAAACCAAATGTATGGTTGCTAAATTTGCTGATGATACAAAGGTAGGTAGGAAATTAAATTGTAACGAGGACATAGGAGCCTGCAAAGGGATATTGAGAAGTTAAGTGAGTGGACAAAGATCTGGCAAATGGAGTATAATGTGGGAAAATGTGAACTTGTCCATTTTGGCAGGAAGAATAGAGAAGCAACATTTTATCTAAATGGAGAGACATTGCAGAACTCCTGAGGTACAGAGGGATCTGGGTGTCCTTGCCCATTTCTGGACCAGGTTAACCCTTAGCTTTGTCTTTTTAAAAATTCTTTTGTGGAATGTTGGCATCGCTGACTACGCCAGCATTTATTGCCCATTGCTAATTGCTCTTGTGAAGGTGGTGATGCTGCAGGCCATGTGGTGTAGGTACGCCAACAATGCTGTTCAGAAGAGAGATCCAGGATTTTGACCCCGTGACTGTGAAGCAACAGTGATAGGATGATGCGTGGCTTGGAGGGAGCTGGCAGACGGTGGAGTTCCCATGTATCTGCTGCTCTTGTCCTTCTAGTTGATACATGTTGCAGGTTTGGAAGTGCTGTCAAGGGGGCCTTCTTTCATCCCTCTGAGCAAAATAGGTGGTTAGTTAAACTCCTTCAATGTAGAGAACCACAAGTTGCTACCATACCAGTTTTTCAATAGTTAAAAATATGGTGAATGGTGCTGAGATGTGTTAAAGCTGTACTAGCTTTTCTGGAAACCATGGAAAGAAAATTGAATGAGCTAAACAATGTGCAACTCTAGTAAAGGAAATAATTTGGAATTACTATTTTATTTAGATACAGATTAGACAATATTTTATGTTAGTATTAAACATAGAAAGATTTATTGTGCAGAAGGAGACCATTCAACCTATCGCATCCACACTGGTCAAAAAGGAACTATCCAGTTTAATCTCACCTTCCAGCTCTTGGTCCGTAGCACCGGAGGTTACGGCATAATCTAACTATTTATTACTCTGATTAGGGTTTCTGCATCTGCTACTCACACAGAGAATGAGTTTGCTGACCTCCCCACCCTCAGGGTGAAGAAACTTCTCCTCTATTCTGCTCTAATCCTTCTACCAATTACTTTAAAATTATATCCCCTGGTTGAAGAGTCATACGGATTCAAAACATTAACTGTGCTCCTCTCCGCAGATGCTGTCAGACCTGCTGAGTTTTTCCAGCTATTTTTGTTTTTGTTTCAGATTTCCAGCATCCGCAGTATTTTTCTTTTATCCCTTGGTTATTAACTATCTGCTAACGAAACAGGTCTATTCTGTCCACTCTGTCTAGACTGCTCATAATTTTACATGCCTCAATTAAATTTCCCCTCAACCTGCTCTGTTTCAAAGAAAACAATCCCAGCCTTCTTCACCTTATCTACTACCTTCAGGGATCTGCAGACATAAACTTCAAGATCCCTCTGTTCCTTTCTACTTCTCAATATCCTGCTATTCATTGTGTACTGCCTTGCCTTGTTTGTTCCCCCAAATGAATTATCTCATACTTTTCTGTTTGAATTCCATTTGCCACTACTCTGCCCACCTGACCAGTCCATTAACATCAGCCTACAGTCCACAGCCTTCTTTCTCGCTGTCAACTATATAGCCAATCTTCAGTCCATCATGCCCCCCTATATTTGAGTCTAAATCATTGATATATGCCACAAACAGCACGGGACCCCCATGGAAACCGCGTTCCACTGTTACCCCTTGCTTCCCGCCACTGAGCCAATTTTTGAACCAACTTGCCACTTTCTCTTGGATCCCAAAAGCTTTTAATTTATGAACCAAAGTGCTGTGTGGGACCTTTTCAAAAGTCTTGTGAAAATTCATGTAGACTACGTCAGAGGCCTTCCCTTATCGACCCACCTTTTTATTTCCTCAAATAATTCTATAAGTCAGCCAGATACAACCTTCCCTTAGCAATTTTATACTGACTGTCCTTGATGAGTATGTGCCCCTCTAAATGATGCTTTAGATTTTGTCTCAATATTTTCCAATAATTTTCCCCCTCAAGGGTAAACTGACTGGCCTGTACTTATTTGGGCTATCCCTCCTTCTCTTTTTAAACGACAGTACAATGTTAGCAGCCCTCCTGTCTTCTGCCACATGCCTGTAGCAAGAGAGGATTAGAAAATGATGGTCAGAGCCACATCTTTACTTTAAAAGAATGTGCATTTTGATGTGAAATAGCTCATATTTCAAAAGGACTCATTTCCCTCCCCACCCCCACCCCTTTCCCCCTTTATTTTTCTGTGCAAAAAATGACCTTTCCGTTTACCACACCTGCCAACCTGAGATTTCCCTAAACATCTTGTTTGGGAGCACACAAGCCTTCAGACAACGCATCTACCCAACCCTTCGAGCACCACATGCCCCATATGTGGCAGAGTCTGCAGATCGCGCATGGGACTTATCAGCCATTTTATAACACATCAAATCAGAGTGGAAGCAAGTCACCCTCGATCCTGAGGCACTGCCTACAAAGAAGGAGAACATGTCGTCTTAAATGTGAGCAGTTTTGTGTTTTGAATCCCTACCCACAAAATAATGAGTTGAAATTGCCTTTGGGATTGATTTTGAGTCAAGATCTTAGAACTGAAATTTGCACATATCCACTGCAAAGTTAATCACTTGTGACAACATGATCAATCGATAAACCATGCAAGTCAATATGAGCCTACATTTATATAGGGCATTTAACATAGAACATCCTAATGTGCTTCAAAGGCAAAAAATACTGCCTAAAAGAGGTTAAAAAAGCTAAGTTTTGAGAAGGCTTTTGAGGTTTGTGAGAGTAGTAGCAAGTTTAGGAACAGTTGTTCAACCATCGGACAAGGTAGCTGAAGGTTATGCAACTAAAGATGGAGAGAGGAACCGCAAAGGAGACTAGAATTGGAAGAGCCAAGAACACCCTGGTGTATAGGGGTTGAGGTTATGGAGATAGAGGAAAGGAGAGTTCAGAGGGGTGTCAAGACATAGAGGCATTTGCCAGTGAGAATGAAGAAGCTGTGGAAGAGAGTTTCAGTCACAATGGACAGAAAAGGGTAATCTGGACATGAAAATAATTCATTTTGGTGATGGATAATATATGTGGTTTAGAGCTGAGCTCAATGTCACAAGTGATATTAAGGTTGTGTGTCATTGGGTTAAATTTGAGAGGGCAGGCATGTGGATGGTATCGAGGCATGGAGGGATCCAAACAGAATGGCCTCATTCATACTGACATTGAGCTGGGGGAAGGTTTTGCTAATGCAGAACTTGTTTTACAGCGAACAGTTGGACACTCAGTGCTGGGGATAGTGACAATGAAGGAGAATTGACTGTCAGCTGCACACATGTGAAGACAGAACCTATAGGTTCTGATGATGTTGTAAAGAGACCAAACACCGCTGACGGGATTTGGGGCACTCACGAGCTGACCTTACTAGGGATGGGGTAGGAGGTGAAGCCATTGCATGATGTATGTTGTCAATATTGGAACAGGTGGCAGTGGAACCAAGCAAGGGTGGTGCTACAGATGTAAAAAATGGAAAACAATGGAGTTGTTGTCCATGTTGAAAACCAGAATGGTGGAGGACACAAGGTAAACATATCTTGATCGCAATCACAATGGATATCATTGGTGATTTTGTCCTGAGTGGTTTAGGTGCTGCTACATGCAGGGAAACCAAATTCAAACAGAATAGTGTAAGAGCATTGAATTAGTCAGAATGACAACCCAAGGACTCCATAGTCTTGAACACATCCAAAACTCTATTGCCACATCTTAACTTGTACCTAGTCCTGTTCACAATTCCACTGCGTTTGCTGACTTGCACTGGCTCTCAATTGTTTCAATTTGAAAATTCTCATCATTGAGTTCAAATCCCTCCATCGGTCCATCTGGTCCCTATCACTGTAACCTCCTTCAACCCGACAACCTCTCCATGGGGGGAGGTGATGATGTAGTGGTATTGTCGCTGGACTAGTAACCCAGAGACCTAGGGTAATGCTCTGAGAGCCTGGGTGCAAATCCTGCCATGGCAGATGGTGGAATTTTAATTCAATAAAAATCTGGAATTAAAAGTCTAATGATGACCATGAAACCATTGTCGACTGTTGTAAAAACCCATTCGAGGAAATTTGCTGCCCTTACCTGATCTGGCCTACATGTGACTCCAGACCCACAGCAATGTGGTTGTCACTTAAGTGCCTTCTGAAATGGCCTGCCAAGCCACTCAGTTATAACAAGCCGCTACAAAGTCACAAAAAATGAATGAAACCAGATGGACCACCCGGGTGGGCATCAACCTATGCACCGGAAATGACAACAACGACGGCAATTGGAGACCTGTCGACACTGCAAAGTCTTCCTCAGTAACATCTGGGGGCTTGGGAGAACTGTCTCACAGTCTAGTCAAGCAACATCCTGACATAATCATCCTCACGGAATTGTACCTTACAGATAACGTCCCAGACACCACAATCACCATCCCTGGGTATGTCCTGTCCCACCAGTAGGACAGGAGGTGGCAGCCCTCACAGTCGGGAGGGGGTTGCCCTGGGAGTCCTCAGCATCAATTCTGGACACCATGAATTCCCAAGGCATCAGGTCAAACATGGGCAAGGAAACCTCCTGCTGATTACTACATACTGCCCTCCCTCCAGCTGATGAATCAGTGCTCCTCCATGTTGAACATCACTTCACAAGGATGACGAGGGCACAAAATGTACTCTGGGTGGGGGACTTCAATGTCCATCACCAAGACTGGCTCGGTAGCACCACTACTGACCGAGCTGGCCAAGTCCAAAATGACATAGCTGCTAGACTGGATCTGTGGCAGGTGGTGAGGGAACCAACAAGAGGGAAAAACATACTTGATCTCATCCTCACCAACCTGCTTCCGCAGACTCATTTGTCCATGACAGCATCTGAAGGAGTGACCACCACACAGTCATTGTGGAGATGAAGGCCCGCCTTCACATTGAGGATACCCTCCATCGTGTTGTGTAGCACTATCACCATGCTAAATGGGATAGATTTCGAACAGACCTGGCAACTCAAGACTGGGCATCCATGAGGTGCTGTAGGCCATCAGCAGCAGAATTGTACTCGAACACAACCCATAGCCTCATGGCCTGGCATGTCCCCCACTCTACCATTACCATCAAGCCAGGGGAGTAACCTTGGGAAGCTATAACACAGGACTACTTGCGTGCCAAACAGCATAAGCAGCAAGTGATAGACAGAACTAAGTGATCCCACAACCAACAGATCAGATATAAGCTCTGCAGTCCTGCCACGTTCAGTCGTGAATGGTGGTGGACAATTAAACAACTCACTGGAGGAGGAGGTTCCACAAATACCCGCATCCTCAATGATGGAGGAGCCCATCAGTGCAAAAAATAAGGCAGAAGCACTCGCAACAATCTTCAGACAGAAGTGCCAAGTGGATGATCCATCTCAGCCTCTTCTGGGGGTCCTCTGCATCACAGGTGCCAGTCTTCAGCCAATTCGATTCATTCCACGTGATATCAAGAAATGGCTGAAGGCACTGGATACTGCAAAGGCTATGGGGCCTGACAGTATTCCGGCAATAGTACTGAAGAACTTGTGCTCCAGAACTTGTCGAGCCCCTAGCCAAGCTGTTCCAGTAGAGCACTGGCATCTACCCGGCTACGTGGAAAAATGCCCAGGTATGTCCTGTACACAAAGCAGGACAGATCCAACCTGGCCAATTACTGTCCCATCAGCCTACTCTCGATTATCAGTAAAGTAATGAAAGGGTTCATCAACAGTTCTATCAAGCAGCACTTGCTTAGCAATAACCTGCTCACTGATGCCCAGTTTGGGTTCCGCCAGGGCCCCTCAGCTTCTGACCTCATTACAGCCTTGGTTCAAACATGGACAAAAGAGCTGAACTCCCGTGGTGAGGTGAGAGTGACTCCCCTTGACATCAAGGCAGCATTTGACCGAGTGTGGCATCAAGGAGCCCGAGCAAAACTGGAGTCAATGGGAATCAGGGGGAAAACTCTCCGCTGGTTGGAGTCATACCTAGCACAAAGGAAGATAGTTGTTGTTGGAGGTTAGTCATCTCAGCTCCAGGATATCACTGCAGGAGTTCCTCAGGGTAGTGTCCTCAGCCCAACCATCTTCAGCTGCAACATCAATGAACTTCCTTCCATCATAAGGTAAGAGGTGGGGATGTTCGCTGATGATTGCACAATGTTCAGCACCATTTGCGACTCCTCAGATACTGAAGCAGTCCATGTCCAAATGCAGCAAGACCCGGACAATATCCAGGCTTGGGTTGACAAGTGGCAAGTGACATTCGCGCTACACAAGTGTCAGGCATTGACCATCTCCAACAAGAGAGAATCCAACCATCGTCCCTTGATGTTCAATGGCATTACCATCACTGAATCCCCCACTACCAACATCCTGGGGGTTACCAATGACAAGAAATTGAACTGGACTAGCCATATAAATACTGTGGCTACAAAAGCAGGTCGGAGGCTAGGAATCCTGCGATAAGTAACTCACCTCTTGACTCCCCAAAGCCTGTCCACCGTCTACAAGGCACAAGTCAGGAGTGTGATGGAATACTCCCCACTTGCCTGGATGAGTGCAGCTTCCACGATACTCAAGCTTGACACCTTCCAGGACAAAGCAGCCCGCTTGATTGGCACCACATCCACAAACACACACTCCCTCCACCACCGACGCACAGTAGCAACAGTGTGTACCATCTACAAGATGCACTGTAGAAATTCACCAAGGGTCCTTCAACAGCACTTTTCAAACCCACGACCATTACCACCTAGAAGGACGAGGGCAGCAGATAGATGGGAACACTACCACCTGCAGGTTCCCTTTCAAGTAACGCACCATCCTGACTTGGAAATATATCAACATTCCTTCACTGTTGCTGGGTCAAAATCCTGGAAATCCTTCCCTACCAGCACTGTGGGTGTACCTACACCACATGAACTGCAGCGGTTCAAGAAGGTAGCTCACCACCACCTTCTCAAGGGCAACTAAGGATGGGCAATAAATGCTAGCCAAGCCAGCGAAGCGCACATCTTGTGAAAGAATAAAAAAAACTCTGACCCCTTCTTCATTCCATCATTGGCGGCCATGCCTTCAGATGCCTGGACCCTAAACTTCTTCACTTCTCTAACTCTCCTCCTTTAATTCACTCCTGTTTGACCAAGCTTTTTGTCACCTAGCCTAATATCTCTTTGTGTCTTGGTAGCAATTTTTTGTCTGCTAACTTTCCCATGAAATGCCTTGGATCATTTAACATATAACTGTATATAAATGCAAGTTGTTAAGAAAAAAATTTGAGATTGGGATCATAATGAGGAAAAACAACGGCTGCAAATAGGTTTAGAAGGGGAATGGTCGGCAGTTGGCAGAATACGAAGTAAGGGAATTGTTGACTATGTTGCTGCCTATTTTATGGATGGTACCTTCTCAGCAACATGAAATTTAAAGCTACGTGTGGAAGGTATTGATCAGATAATTCTAGTTCCATTGCAACCCCCCCCCCAAAAAAAAGCACCTTGTAGAATTCTGAATTTCACATTTTTAAAAAACCTAAATATGTAAGTTGCAATGACGTAATGATGCATGAAGTTACGATATTATGTATTGCAGTTAGATTTATGGATTATTCTCCCTTTTTAAAAATTGACACCATTCTTTCAAATTCTGTTTTTTTTTTTAACTTTTTTGATTTTTCAATACAATACCCTGCAAAGCATTAACAGGAGATGGTCTAATCTGGAGAAATTAGAAGACAGCAGCTCCACTAGGTTTCTCACTAACTGGTGGTATGAAAGCCTTTTGAAGAATCCAAAATGCTTCTACTGTCTTTCACAAACATTAATTGGGAAGCAGCCAAGTTCCTAAGGACAATATAAATGGAGCTTAAATGTGCCAGCACACCTGAATTTTCATTTGGATTTGTGTCATTGGGGTGGAAATTGCTTTCTTCCTTTTGACACCGGAAATTTAAATAGTCTGTACAACAGTTAAAGCATAGAAACATAAAAAATAGGAACAGGAGTAGGTCACTTGGCCCTTCGAGCTTGCTCTGCCATTCAGTATATTGACGGCTGATCCTCTATCTCAACGCCATACTCCCATCTCTCCCTAATACCCCTTGATGCCTTTTAGAGTCTAGAAATCTATTTCCTTCTTAAATATATTCAGTGACTTGGCCTCCACAGCCTTCTGTGGTAAAGAAGTTCATCTTAACCTGAAAATTTATAAATTTTGGAATCCTATCTCTTCCCCTCCCCTCTCCAAATAGCTAAGCTTTATCTTGTTCGCTAGCACTAAGCAGCACATATCATGAAGCTCTTACTATGATACATGGGCAGTAATTTGCAGTGAGTGTTTTAAATGGTGCCTGTCATTAGTTAGGCTTGCAAGTTTAGGTTTTTAATTTTTTTGTGTAGCAAGTCAATGAAAGTACGAGCTGATAATGTCACAACAAGGGAGAATAGAGTTTGGGACTGGGCAAGCAACTGCCTGTTTTCTTAACCAATGTGATTGATGTTTAAGACTCTGTTGATGCTAGCTGTTAGATCATAATACGAAATACTAATTACTGTAATATTTGTTTGCCACTGAGGTTTTCAGTGTTTTATTTTAGCTTCTGACATTTTATTTTCTGATAATTCCAGTTTTTGTCTGTTTTCATCTAAAAGAGCAAAAAGCAGAGAATGTTTTAACTGTATTCACTTCCCTGAACTAACTGTCCACAATCCAATATGATTATCTGCCTTTGATTCTGGTGATTACAAATACTGGGATCAAAAGCAAGTACTGTTATCCAGTTATGTGTTTTAATCCCTTGTACTAGAGAACATAATGGGAGGGGAGAAGAAAAATCCTTTAATATCTATATTTACAAAAAAATTACTGGAGTAAAAGATTGTTTGCAAACCTCTAGTTCAAAATTTGGAGAAATTTACCTTTGTTTAAAACTTCAAGTCTTAAGGTGATATAAAATTCTGACACCTAAAAATTATATGCTGTCAGTTAGTGTCGATCAGAAGGCTGAATCAACAGCCTTTCTTGGGCTTTGCATATAAGTTATCTCATCTGGCATGAGGACAGTTTAGTGTTCAAACCGTATCCAAGTTCCTTGCATGAAATGGTGTCTGAATGCCATCTGGCTCAAATCACCATTTTGTCTGCTCTGTTCCATGTGAATACAAAATGATATGCAAGAAGTCAATTCTTTTGCTATGCTTATTTCAATTAGATCATAAAATCTACTTAGTGTGTGCCTTAGGGAAGAATGGTTTTGGCTAAGGAAGGAGTATAGATTTTTTTGATGAAATGATAAACCAGTTGGGAAGTAATTATATTTTCAATATTTTGGTTAGTGGACCCACACTTTAAATTGCCATTGTTCAATGAATCAGGTACACCAAGCCACAAGAAATCCTTACCTATTTTTATTTTGATAAAGACTGGTACAATTATATATTCTCACGAAATGCAACATGGTACTCTTAGAGCTGTCTTATTTTATCTAAAAGTTAAGTTTAAATAAATGCAGATTTATTTTGATCAGTTGGAAAGATTCCACTGCTTGTCAGTTCTCTGTAAGGCACCCTCTATATTTAACTTCTCTTTCTTTCCCCCTTTACACGAGCTTTCCAGCATCCACCCTGCCATCTGCCTAAATCATTTGCTCTGCATGTTTGTCCATGCAATGTCTTCTATAAATTTCTATTAGAAATACATTTCAGTTTATTTGTTGTGACTTCCCTTACCTTTTGATTTTTTTTAAAAATCCCTCAATCTTATTTATCTTGCTAACCATTTTTTTTAACACCCCCTCTTGCAAGCATGAGTAACTGAAGGAAAAGAAAACTTCTGACCAAAGCATAAGAAACAGGCCAACACAAAAGTGCTATTCTTGGTCACAGGAACTAGAAGCTAATTATAGTAGCTATTGGAATCCTCCCCTCTCCCAAAAACACTGGATTCCGTAATAGTATTGCTTTTCACATCCAGTTTTGCAGCTTTTAACAAATCTGAAGTAGCATTTGAGCAGAGCAGTGAAATTGGGAAAATGTCACTGGCATATTAAATCTACCCGAAGTGCACCATTTGGGCTTCAAATGGAAAGTTCTAAATTCGGAGGAACTGTCAGAGCTAGTAATAGGTCTTTGCATGCAGCTGCTGCTGCCAACTTAAAACTGTACACAAATGCAGTCATAAGATTGTAGGAGCATATCAAATCCCATTCACAATGAGTAAGCTTGGGGGTGGGGAAGTGGACTATAGTGACTGTTGAATTTAAGTCTTTGTTGCAGCTGCCAAATCTGTACTAGAATGCTGACTTCTTTCATAAAATAGGTTGCATAGTTAAATATTTGATCATGCTGAAAATGAGGGGGGACAGAATGTTGTACATTTTCTACGAGAAGGGAAACTTTAATGCTGGCAGGTGTCAAACCCCCATTAAAGCATGTGCTATTTCAATTTGTTTTATAAACCTGAACTGGTTGATTGACAGACCATGAGAAAGGTGTTATTTTGGTTAATGTTTGTTTCAATGGCATTTGAAATCTATTTAATTAGAAGTATGGGTGACACCTAGAAGCATAGGAGAGGCTTATCAATCTTTAATTAACATATAGCAATAGGTAAGAAGTCAAGGTTTCAATCAAGCCTTTATTATCAAATGGTACACTGCTTTGTGGTGGGATAACAGTACCAGATTTTAGTGGAATGTGAGTGATGACCCTGAGGCTGATAGTGACTACATTGTTCCAAACTGTCTTAAATTGTCTCAAGTTTTTTTCTTTATTCTTTAATGGGTTGTGAGCATCACTGGCAAAGCCAGCATTTGTTGCTCATCCCTAATTGCCCAGAACTGATTGCCTTGTTAGGCCATTGCAGAGGCCAGTTAAGAATCAACCACATTGCTATGGTTCTGGAGTCACATGTAGGCCAGACCAAGTAAGAAAGGCATATTTCCCTCTCTAAAAGGACATTTGTGAACCAGATGGGTTTTTACAACAATCAATGATAGTTGTCATGGTCACAATTATTGAGATTAGCTTTATATTCCAAACTTGTTAATGGTATTTGCATTCCACCACCTGTCATGTCAAGGTTTGAAGCCTTGTCCCCAGAGCATTAGCCTGAGCCTCTGGTTACTAGTCCAATTACATTAACATTACACCATTGACTCCCTCAAGGTGTGGCATGGGGTTGCTTGATAGGGACTGATTTTTCTCTCTATTATACAAATATTGTCAAAGCACTAGAGCCTGGTGCTATGTACTTTGTCCCAAAAGAATCAAAATAGAATTAATATGTTTTATGTCAGTAGCTGTCATGGAAAGGGCAGAATAGATTTATGCGTAATAAAAACCCACCTGTTTACAGTTAAACATTGAGAGTGTTTTTTTGTTAATTTGTATAAGACATGATAATTTACAATACAGGCTGTAGTTTTCCAAAGTGGCCAATAGATGTTTACCATTGATATCCCAATAGCTTTTTATTTGGTAATTGGCAGAAATAATCACTGTCATTTCTCTGTTTCCTTTCGTTTTAAAGCCAGGTAGGTTTACTTAAGAATATTGTATTTTGACTTCAATTGAAAGTTTTCTCCTTTATGCTGTTCTTGTACTTGCTCACTTTCTGCTAAATGTATATGCCGTGTTTCCTCCTGTCAAATGCTGATCAATAGCTAAAGATAAGCTTTGTGTTGGAAGTTCTCTGAGACACATTTCAGAAATTATTCCCCCTCCTTTCCCTTTAATCTGACATTATCCCAACTGATATTTTAGTAATTAAAACTCCCCTAATATCACCATTCAAAAGTTCTTAGGCATGTCATTACATTCCAAATAATGTACAGAATCAAAACAAAGAGACAGAAAGATGGGATTAAGCAAGATATATTTAAAAAGACACAGAAAAGGCTTTTTAAAAATATTCTTTTTGTTAAAAATCTCCAATAATTAAAACTAGGAATGAGTGTTGGAATGAGACTTCACACTTGTAAAAGTTAATTTTCAATGGCAGACAGATAATTTGGCAGTAATAAAGACTTATCACATGGTTCAAAAATTACTTACAGTGGATAATTTACTAACAGGACTACTCCAAATCTTTTTTGGAGTATTAAGTGAGTAAGTATAGCAATTTCATGCAGCTCCATGTATTTTAATATCGGGTCTCTTGGCGAGATACCTGTTACAGTGAAGCTTGTGGAGGAACAGGACAATTTGGACAGAAACTTCCTGATTTCCACATTTAACTGCACATTTGCAATCCTGTAAAATTTACATCTTAATAATGTTCACTGCTCATAGCCTTACTGTTAATTTTACAGCAAAATCTGAGCCAGTGAATTGAGAACATCATCATATTAAGCAGGCAAAACAAAGCTCATCCATGTTTCATTGTAGGAATCCCAAAACACGGTTCCTCACTTATGCCAGTATTAAACATGGCTTAAGCCAACCTGAAATAATGCCAACAAAAACAAAAATTGCTGGAAATACTCAGCAGGTCTGACAGCATATTTGGAGAGAAAGACAGAGTTAACATTTCAAATCCGTATGACTCTTCTTCAGAACTAAAGAGAAGTAAAAATGTGGTGAAATATATACTGTTTAAGGAGGGTGGGACAGGTGAAGCTGGATAGAAGGCCAGTGATAGGTGGAGGCAAAGGAGAGATTGCAAAAGATGTCATAAACAAAAGGTTGAAGGGGTGTTGATGGTGGTGATACTGGCTAAAGGAGGTGCTAATGGTGACATTAAGAGTAGAAAGCAGAATGAGCAAGTGTCAGATGGCGCCGGTGGGGTGGGGGAGAGGGGATGGTGTGGGGGAAAAAAGATCGAAATAGACTAAAAGGTGGGGATAAAACAATGAATGGAAATAAATTTTAAAAATAATAATAATAAATAGGTGGGTAGAAGAAGTATATATATAAAAATTAAAAAATAAATATTTGGGAAAAGGGGATCAAAAAGGGGTGAGGCTGGAGGAGAGAGTTCATGATCTGAAGTTGTTGAAATCAGTGTTAAGTTCGGAAGACTGTAAAGTGCCTAATCGGAAGGTGAGGTGCTGTTCCTCCAGTTTGCGTTGAGCTTCACTGGAGCATTGCAGTAGACAAAGGATAGACATTTGGGCATGAGAACAGGGTGGCATGTTGAAACAGCAAGCGACAGGAAGGTCTGGGCATGCTTGCAGACAGACCGAAGGTGTTCCGCAAAGCTGTCACCCAGTCTGCGTTTGGTCTCTCCGATGGAGAGGAGACTGCATTGGGAGCAGCGAATGCAAGGGAGGTGCAAATGAAGCGCTGCTTGACTTAAAAAGAGTTTTGGGCCCTTGGACGGTGAGCAGGGGGGAAGTAAAGGGGCAGGTGTTGCACCTTATGCATGGGAAGGTGCCATGGGAGGGGGTTGAAGTTTAGGGGCTGATGGACCAGGGTGTCCCGGAGGGAACGGTCCCTATGGAATGCTAATGGGGGTAGGAGGGAAGGGAAGATGTGTTTGGTGGTGGCATCATGCTGGATTTGGCGGAAATGGCAGAGGATGATCCTTGGAATGCGGAGGCTGGTAGGGTGAAAAGTGAGGTCACGGGAGTCCCTATTATGGTTCTGAGAAGGAGAGGAAGGTGTGAGGGCAGAGGCACGGGAGATGGGTTGGACAGGGTTGAAGGCCCAATCAACCACCGTGGGTGGGAAACCTCAGTTAAAGAAGAACGAAGACATGTCCGAAGCATTGTTTTGGAAAGTCGTATCATCAGAACAGACGTGACGGAGGCAAAGGAACTGATAGAAAGGGATTGAGTCCTTACAGGAAGCAGGGTGTGAGGAGTTGTAGTTGAGATAGCTGTGGGAGTCGGTGGGCTTGTAATGAATATTGGTGGACAGTCTATCACCAGAAATTGAGACAAAGAGGTCAAGGTGGGGAAGGGAAGTGTCAGTGATGGACTATGTAAAAGTGATGGAGGGGTGTAAGTTGGAAGCAAAATTAATACATTTTTCCAGGTCCAGGCAAGAGAATGAAGTGGCACCAAAACAGTCATTGATGTACCGGAGAAAGTGTTGTGGGAAGGGGCCTGAGTAGGACCAGAACAAGGGATGTTCCAAGTACCCCATAAAGAGACAGGCATAACAGAGGCCCATGCGGATAATCATAGCCACACCTTTAATTTGGAGGAAGTGAGACGAGTTGTTCAGTGAGAGAACAAGTTCAGCCAGATAGAGTAGAGTGGTGGTGGATGGGGATTGTTTGGGCCTCTGTTCAAGGAAGAAGTGGAGAGCGCTCAGACCATCCTGGTAGGGGATGGAGGTGTAGAGGGATTGGATGTCCATGGTGAAGAGGAAGTGGTTGGGACCAGGAAACTGGAACATGTAGGGCCTTGGAGGAATCGCGGATGTAGGTGGAAAGAGACTGGACAAGGGCAGAGAGAACGGAGAACAAGATAGGAAGAAATGAGTTCCATGGTGCAGGAACAGGCTGACACGATCAGTCTACCAGGACAGTCCTGTTTGTGGATTTTGGGGAGGAGGTAGAAGCGGGCTGCCCTATGTTGGGAGACTGAGGTTGGAAGCTGTGGAGGGAAGATCTCCCAAGGAGATGAGGTCAGTGACAGTCCTGGAAACAATGGCTTGATGTTTGGCGGTGGGGTCATGGTTCAGGGGGAGGTAGTAGGCAGTGTCTGCGAGTTGGCGCCCAGCCTCTGCGAGGTAGAGGTCAGCACGTCAGACAACAACAGCACTGCACTTGTCAGCTGGTTTGATAACATAGTCAGGGTTGGACCTGAGAGAACAGAGTACGGCAAGTTCAGAAGGAGACAGGTTAGAGTGGGTGAGAAGAGCAGAGAAATTGTGACGGCCGATGTCACGCCGACAGTTCTCAATGAAAAGATCCAGGGCAGATAAGAGGCCAGAGGGAGGGGTCCAGGTGGAGGGAGAATACTGGGTGAAAGGATCCATTGAACGGGGGGAGGACTCCTGCCCAAAGAAGTGAGCACGGAAACGAAGGTGGTTGAAGAAGAGTCCAGCATCGTGTCGAGCCCGGAATTCATTGAGGTGAGGGCGTAAGGGTATGAAACTGAGTCCTTGTACTGAACGTTCGGCATCAGAGAGGGGAAGGTCAAGGGGCTATGGTGAATACACAGCCCGGGCTGGGATTAGAAGACAGGATGAGGTCAGAGGGATGGGATGGGAAGGGGTAGTGGGTCCTAGATGAGCGTTGGTATCAATAAGTTATTGGAGCTTGCGTTCCTTAGCACCTAAAAGAAAGACAAATTTTCTTTTTAAGGTGTCAGATGAGATGAATAATAAAATTAAACTGAGGGCAAGGACAGCTTTGAGTTAGGGTGAATCGGTGCTGCTGGAGGGAAAGGTCTAGTGTGTTCATATGGCGGCGCATGGCACAGAGTGTAGATCTCAAGATGCGGCAAGAACAGCAGCCTGAGGAGCATTGTATGTCCTGGATATACCTGTAATCCTGGAATCCTGGGTGGATTCGAAACATGAAGGATGGAATTTCAATTGGAATCCACATGGGGTAAGTCGGAGACGGAGACAGTCACTGAGGAAGAAAATTATGGCTGTGAAGGACTCCATCCCATGCTGTCAGTTGCTTCATCTCCGTTGCATCTGTCCCAATGATGCCGCTTTCCAAAACAGTGCTTCTGATATGTCTTCCTTCTTCCTTAACCGAGGTTTCCCACCCACGCTTGTTGATAGGGCCCTCAACCCTGTCCGACCCATCTCCTGTGCCTCTGCCCTCACACCTTCCTTTCCCTCCCAGAACCATGATAGGATCCCCCTTGTCCTCACTTTTCAACCCACCAACCTCCGCATTGAAAGGATCATCCTCCGCCATTTCTGCCAACTCCAGCAAGATGCCTCAACCAAACACATTTTCCATTCATACCCCCTCGTTGGCATTCTTTAGGGACCATTCCCTCCGGGACATCCTGATCCACTCCTCCATCACCCAAACACCTCAACCCCCTCCCACAGCACCTTCCCATGCAATCGCAGAAGGTGCAACACCTGCCCCTTGACTTCCCCCCCCGCTCACCGTCCAAGGGCCCAAACACTCCTTTCAAGCCAAGCAGCACTTCACTTGCACTTCCCTCAATTTAGTCTACTGCATTTACTGCTCCCAATGCGGTTTCCTCTCCATTGGAGAGACCAAATGCAGACTCGGTAACCGCTTTGCGGAACACCTTCGGACGGTCCGCAATCATGATCCAGACCTTCCTGTCGCTTGCCATTTCAACACAACTCCCTGCTCTTATGTCCACATGTCTATTCTTGGCCTGCTGCACTGTTCCAGTGAAGCTCAATGCAAACTGGAGGAACAGCACCTCATCTTCCAATTAGGCACTTTATAGCCTTCTGGACTTAACATTGAGTTCAACAGCTTCAGATCATGAACTCTCTCCTCCATCCTCACCTCTTTTTGATCCCCTTTTTCAAATATTTATTTATTTATTACATATTTTTCCCACCTATTTTTATTATTTTTAAAATTTATATCCATTCATTGTTTTATCCTTGCCTTTTAGCCTATTTCGATCCTTTTTCCCCACACCGTCCCCTCCCCCCACCCCACCCCCACAAGGTCATCTGACACTTGCTCATTCTGCTTTCTACTCTTAATGTCACCACTGGCACTTCCTTTAGCCAGTATCATCACCATCAACACCCCTTTGACCTTTTGTTTATGACATCTTTTGCAATCTCTCCTTTTCCTCCACCTATCACTGGCCTTCTATCCAGCTTCACCTGTCCCACCCTCCCTTAAACAGTATATATTTCACCACATTTTTACTGCTCTTTAGTTCTGAAGAAGAGTCATACGGACTTGAAACTTTAACTCTATCTTTCTCTTCACAGGTGCTGTCAGACCTGCTGAGTTTTTCCAGCAATTTTTTTTTTTGTTTCAGGATTCCAGCATCTGCAGTATCTTGCTTTTATCTAAAATAATACCATTCTCCCATTGAGATTTTTATCCACTCTTGCCTGGAATTACTTATTTATTGTATCCAGTTATTTTTGAAGACAAATTGACAAGGTTTATTGAAGGTAAAAAAATTGAATATGTGTCATTAAGAGCATTACAGGATATACAGATGGTCAATAAGTTTATTCACTGATTAGAAAGTACTTTACTTTTATTCCCTCCAACCCCTTACCCCACTGGCCATTTTAAATCTCTTGTTAATTGATTTCAACCAGAGCAGCAGTTGGGATGCCACAGTAGGTTTCAAGGCCCTAGATTATGGTGAATAAAATCTACGTTTCCTGCTGTTGTTTATCATCTAGTGACTTCTGTGGGAAGTACGTGTAATAGGTTTTGCATATATGTGCATTGATAACAGATATGTTGAAGACAGGATTGGACTGAGCTCATGCTCTACCCCAATGTTTCGATAGCTCACAATTCATCTGTTGTAATTTGACCAAAAATAACAGTCACTTGAGCAAAATACTAAAGGGTGACCAGTTCCATAATTCAGCTGAAGATTGTGCCTTTCACAGAGGAAGAGAATAGAGGAAAAGGGAGATGGGGAACTCCATGTACTGACTGCTCCCCAGTACTCCTGTGGATCATAAAATGAGGAGGAGGCCATTTAGCCCCATAAGTTTGTTCTTCCACTCGGTGGTCATGGCTGATCAACTTAATTCGATATACCCACCTTTGCTCTAAATCCATTTAACATCTATGGGTTACAGCAATGTATCAATCTCAGATTTGAAATTTACTATTTATCTCTCAGAAATTGCCACTGATCCAGCTATTTATGAGTAAATCTGCAAGGTGGTATTGAGCCATTTAATCCAGATAGAACCCAAATTTGCATAATTTTAAGAGAGCCACTCTTTTAGGGTTGCTAATTGGAATCCAGTGAACCTTACCGGAAAGTGTGCCTTGTGTGAGAACAAGATTGAGCTCAGTTGTGATGCCCTCTCCCCTGTGACCCACACCACCACCGCCCTCACCCAACCACCTTGGTTGTCGCTTGTCAATTTTCAGAAT
Organism: Carcharodon carcharias; assembly: GCF_017639515.1. NCBI lineage: Eukaryota > Metazoa > Chordata > Chondrichthyes > Lamniformes > Lamnidae > Carcharodon > Carcharodon carcharias. The sequence goes on along the minus strand of NC_054474.1, from coordinate 66,206,481 downwards.
TGTACATGATGAAGGCCAGTTGCATATAGTATTGCATTACAGTCCAGTGTAGAGGTTTTCAAACTTGTTATCATGGGGAATCTTCCAAATATTAACACACTACAGGAGACTTCCTGCAAATATTGACATCCTACCAGCTCTCAAAGAGTCTGTGATCTAAAAAAAAAGCAGCTAACTTTGCAGCTAATGCTTTATTATTGTACAGCAGAGATTCCCTCGCAGTCTCCTAGGATTTGACCACCGATGTTTGAATAGGTCGTGTGTGTTGTTGCCTGAAGAGAGGGAAGGGCAGAAAGTGCAGGATGCCAATCTTTGAATTATTTACAGATATAAAATGTCCTAATTTTCTTGAAGTATGATTAATTAATGAGAAATTTAATTACGTACGAAAGGAAATAAATTGTGAGTTTTGAGACTTGATAGTGAAAATTGCAAGTTTTGTAGTATGATAGGTTAATAGAATAGATTTGCTAATAAGTGATGTAGATGATGGAACAATAACATCAAGCAGTCATGTGCTTGACTCTCAAGAGAGAGGATGGAACACACTGTACATTAGGAGCAACATACCTACTCTGTAACCTGATTATATACAGTATTAATAAACCAGTTTAAAGCAAATACCCAGAATAAGACTAGTCTGTCTAGCGAAGATAGGTCACGCATACCAAGTACCACGCCAAGAGTCCACAGATCACGTAACAGTACAAAGCATGGCAGCAGCAGTGGTGACACCAACCGAACTAGAGGTTGGTGCCATCAACCTAACTGTAGCAAGAGTGAAGAAAATCTTGGTAGCACCTCTTCCTAAAACTCTACAGAAGGAGGAGGCAGACTGGAGAGGGGTAACAATGTCCGTACCCGGTGAGCAGTCTGCCTCTACGTCACCTGTTAAAACGTCTCAAGGGCCCGCAGATGGGCCAAAAATGTGAGTTATGGAAGAAGCACTTCCTCCAATATCAAGCAGCATCGGGCCTTCATGCAAAGGAACAGAAGTACCAAGTCAGTTTGTTTCTTTATGCTATGGGCTCAGTAGCAGATGACATTCTCATGAGGCAGAGGGTGGAGGAATCCATTGCGGACTTTAACACTGTTCTCAAAGCCTTTGATACGTATTTTAGCCCAAAGCGAAACTCAGTAATAGAGCAAGCACATTTTAATCAAAGGTCCCAACGGCCTGGGAAATCAGTTGAATTATTTCTCACCGACCTATATCGTTTAGCTAGTACTTGCAGATAAGGGGTGCTGAAGGATAGGCTCATCCACAACCACAAAGTCATGGGTGTCCAAGATGAAAACCTCTGACTTTCTACAGACCAAGGACAACCTCACTTTAGACCGAGAGGTTCAATACACGAGGTAGGCTAAACTCGGAGAAATAAACTGGGCGATAATTTGTCATGACACCAAGGCTTTAGATGACTCTGCCAACAGGGTAGGCCCACAGGCATGGCCCCACTCACAAGCCCGTCAAAACTCGAGAAAGCCTGGGAAACACCAATGCAGCAGCCATTTTGAGATGCTCATGTTGTGTTGCAAAGAAACAACAGACAGCAGGACTGCCCAGCCAAGGGCGCGGAATACTTCCAGTGTGGGAAGACGGGACATTTCAAGTGTTTCTACAAATCCAACAACTTTAATCGAGGTAGAGGACAAGAGAATATTTATGAAATACCTCCAATCAAGTAATTGAAAATCAAGACAAAGACAAAGTTAGAGTTTCTAGGGGAAGTAAATAGTCTTAACCAAGACTGCTGGTCAGTTATAGTGCAAGCTAAAGGCTTTGATGCTACCTTTAAAATTGATACTGGGGCTAGCATTAACATACTAGCTGACTATCTAGACTGGCTTCAGTCAGTATCCCTTCAGCCATCAGATATCAAGTTGCAAGATGCAGGTGGCACAAACCTTCTAATAAAAGGCAGGATAATTGTTCCTGTTTGTTACAAGGGGTGATAGATTGTTAATGCTATGTTTTTCACAATCAATGCACATCCTTATTGAGTGGAGAGGTTAAGGTACTTCTGGAAATTCTTGAAAAAACAGATGACCAGCATTTGAACAACTCGATGCCATTCGTGGAGCAATCTTCCAAGTTTTATATAGATCCAGTGGAACTTCAGTTTATTAGGGAGAAATGACTTGCTTGGCTCCATGCCAGAGTCCATAGAGGATAACACTGCCGAAGAGTTGGTAGCATCTACTTCCAGGGATAAGAGTCAATGGATGCCATACTTCAGTCTCAGGTGCAAAATTTCTTCATACTAGAGCTGTTCTACAGAAGCTGAGGCAGAATCTTCATTGCTTCTAAAACTGCAGAATCCTGCACAGAAAACTCCCCTACAGGAAACCCAATCACAGGATACCCATCCACAAAAAATTCACCTTCATATAATTTTAGAGATTCATCCCATTGTAAAAAAATAGTGTTGCCTTTATATCCTCAAAAATTCTTCCCATTGCCCACAGTAGAGCAGTCTCATACAGAGAATAGCGTGTCAATGTTACCACTGCTTACAGAAAGAGAGTGTTCTTTCTGATATACCATCAGGACATCATCTCTTCTTTTCCTGACCTTGCTGAAAGGAACTGTTATTTTTCTTGAAGTCCCGATACGATAGAATCTCAGATCTCCAATACTCTTTTCATCTTCGAGGCAGCTGTGAATGATATGGCAGTGGCAGTCTTCATTGAAGTAGGAGATGATTCATCTTCTCAGGTCTTTCCTCAGAGCGCTTCAAGGGAACAGAACATTCTGAAGAGTCCTAATTTCGTCTCTTCTAGTTCAAGAATGTCCAAAGGTTGATGTTCTTCAGTCTTCTCCCTTGTATCAGTGATTGCTTGTGAAGGATCTATTGTTCTTGCAGTTCAGCAGTCATGGCGTCTTAATTACCAGCACTGCTGCAAAGTTACTGTCCCATTTTGCTAATGATGATGTCCTCCAAGGAAAAGAGAGCCCTGATGTCCTCCAAGGAAAAGAAGAGAGCCCTCATGTCTCCAAGATATCCTCCCTTCAAGCTGAGAACACTGGGAGACTGAATCCCTCATAACAGTGACTTGGGGAGAGGGAAGATTAGGAGTTGGATAGAATCTGTAGCTGTGAAAGGGAGTTACAGAAATGCAATGTAAACAATTAAAACATAGGGCGGAATCGTCCCAGATTTACACTAAGTACGGTAGTGGATAGGGAAAACTTTTTACCCGCCGGCCACAATGGTGGCTTCTCATGTTGTATCGTCCCAGACCTGGCGCATTAATTATGCATTCCCTGGAAATACAGCGTTTAGATGGTGGGTGGGCTCTCATTCACCTGCAACGCCATCTTGCCGCTTCATCACGCTGGGCACTGTATTTAAGGTGCAGCCGCGTGCACACCTCTCAGTGCTTCAGCCTGGGATTGCTGCACAGAAGACAGGATAGCCCTGAAAGGCAGCTCCCCGGTTTAGTGACGGGCCTCTCGAGCGCCTTGGAGGCCAGCCGTGATGACCTCTGCGCCTCTCTGACCGCAGGAGGGGCAGCGGCATCACCAATCCGGCATGGGAGGCAGTGGTTACCTTGGTCAGTGCCAAGGTCCTGCAAAAGATGATAGCCAGCTAGTGGTGCAAGAGGGTGAATGATCTCCTTCATTCCGCCAGGGTAAGTCACTCTTCTCATCACTGTCAACTCACACACTCTCAAACCTATCACATATCCACAGGGCCCTCACTTACTGCCAGTTCAAGAGACATCTCCATTCACTCTCTCACCCACACCTTCATTGTCCTCATCCCATCCTTGGGACCACTTACCACCCACACATGCCAGACATACTTATCTTCTGGCCTAGCAGGTGTCCTGCTTACACTCTTTCCATCTCAATTATGCAGGACAAACTGGCACAAAAGAGGGAGACGTTGCAGACTTATGGAAGAACACCTGAAATCAGGGTCCTCATAGACTTGAAAATAAAACCATCCAATTGGCCAGTGAGAATCTGCATAGTTCCTGTGCTGACAATGATTGTGCTCTACCAAGTGAGGATCCAGCAGTGAACCATCTATCAGACAACCATGCTGTGTCCTGTTTCACAGTCCCCTTCCATGCACTAATTATCTCTCCTGGCTTTTGCAGGCACATCTGGGAAACAGCCAACAGAATCCACAACCCAGAGCCTCTAATCGAACCCCGAGGAAACCACAAAGGAGGAATCTGGAGGCACCCTCATTGAAGACCTGTCACAGCGTGCAGAGATACACACCTCGGTGGGACCTAGCCTTAGAGTAGCCTCGGGATCACAGCCTGGGGAGCACGTCACACTGTCTGATCCACAGCAGGTGGCAACAGGGATTTCCCAGGTCCCGAGTAATCCGGAGGACTGCTGGACGCTAGAAATTTGCTAAGTCCGAGTCAGATGACAAGCCTCTGGACTTGGTCATGTCTCAGTTGCTGGAGCTGCAGAGGCAAGCTCGAGAACATCAGGAAGGGATGTCCACTGCACTCCTCATATTGCAGGGCACAATGGAGAAGTCTGTCTGCCTTCGGGCTGTGATGATGGCGCCAACATTGCAATGCACCGAGGTCAACACTGGTAGGATGGCAGCCGCCATGGAGACCATGGTCATTCCTGCACTGCTGCATGGGCTGAACTCCATCGCTAATGCCATAGTTGGCCTCCAACTGTGTGTACGTGAGAGGGTTGCAGGGTGGCTCAATCTCACTCCAGCTTCCAGTTCTCCTCAAGGAGTTAGCCAGGGGTCTTTGGGCATCTATAGGAAGAAGGATCAACAGATACACACCCGGGGACATCTACCCAAGTGATTCCAAGAGTGTCCAGCCCGTCTAAATCCCCTCTTCTTGTGACCCCAGCTGCTCACGCTCCACAGGTCGCGGAGGGTGCCACTGCCACACAGCAGGACCCAGAAAGCAGGCCAGAGCCCCCCAGGTCTTGGCCCTCCAGAGAACGCCTGTCAGGGTTGTCCCAGACAGAGCATAGCAGTCAGCATGCTACATCCACCTCCACTGTGGATGTCCGGGGAGCACCAAGACCTAGTGGCAGGCTTAGGAAAGTTAAGAAGATATAGTTGGGCACTGGTGTTAATCACTTGTGCATAATGTTCACTAATTTAAATAAACTCTCAACAATTTCTCCCTGCCTATGGCTCCTTGTTCTAATGAGCAGTGTTCGTGCTACTCAGATGTGAAACCTTTCTGCACAAGAGAAAGGCAGGTGTCTCAGCCCAGGGCCTCTTCCCTGTGCTTTGTGCAGCCTTCAGACCAAAGCGATGGTCTGGCCTCACACTCCCTGAACACATTAGCGATGCCTGCATCTTGATGGTGCTTGTCATTGCTGCTAGAATGTCATGTGCAGGTGTCACCAAGTTCCATCATTCTCTGTGTGACCAGTGATGCTGTGCTCCTGAAGGGTTCGGGTGCTGAAGGCGGACAATGGATCAGGTGTTTTTAAAGTTTCATGGTTGCGTCTACATGATACGACCCTGACCACAGCACAAGTGAGCTGCATTCGGCCAGGCAGGAGTCAGACATTCTCAGAGGCTATGTGAAGATCTATGGAGTGTCCTTACTGCATGTCGTCATCGTCCTTCTGCAATCGAGCGACGATCAGGGTCTCCACTGTGTCTCCGTAATGGGGGCATCATCATAGAGAGTATGTGCGCTGCCATAAGTCAGACTGGAGTAGAATGTTCAAAGATGCAATATGAGGATCTACTGTGTCTCCTCACTGCATGTTGACATAATCCTCAACAAATATAGCAGCTATGAGAGCCTCCTGAGCATACCTGCCTTGTTTGAACAGTGCGAGGGCCTCATCCTTGCCCACGAAGACCACCTCACCCACTTCCCTGTCGACATCCTCATCGGAGGAGACATGCAGCTCCTCCATCTCCTCCTCAGCCAGCTCCTCTCCCTGTTGCAGTGCCAGGTTGTAAAGGGTGCAGCAGGCGATGACAGATGCATGAACACCTTGTTATACCTTCGCTCTGCCGCAGTCTGAGGCCACTGCATTGGTGTCATCCTGCAGGATATGCTTGTGGTGGTTGCACATCAGCTGCACAAGCGAATGGAAGCACTTGTGGTTGACTTACTTGACTGCTTGTTGCAACAGAAAACTGAGCGCTACGTGAGTGCAGTTGATGGCACCCTGCACTAGAGGGAAACCTGAGATTGGGCAAATCCAATCGCTCTTGCACCTAGGCTTTCCTGGTCCTGGGTGAAGTGCACAAAGTTGAGTGCTCTTGCGAAGATGGCATTTGTGGCCTCATGGAAGCATTTGTGGGTAGAGGCTTGTGATATCCCACAGTGGTTACCTGTGGAGCCTTGAAAGGAGCCACTGGCATAAAATTGAGCACTGTGGTCACTTTCACGGCCACAGGTAGTGGATGCCCTCCATGTCCCCATGGCGCTAAATCCTGCAGTAGCTGGTAGTTGTGACCAACCAGTTCCCTCAACAGGCACGGTCTTTGGCGACACTGGTTCTCGGTCATCGACAGGAATGAAAGGCAGCATCTATAGACTCTGGGTCCAGCTTGTGCCGACCAGTGACGGCTCGTTGTGGCTCTCCAGCAACATGTGTGGGAGCCTCAACCACCCCTTCTTCCTGAGGGTGCTGCTCCTCCCTCTGCACAGCCAGGCGCCTCTGTCGCTCTCTTCTCTGTCATCTTCATTCTCTGTACGCCACAAGGCGTAAAGCCAGTTCACCAGGCTCCATGTTCCTGATGTACTCCTACAGGATGAAAGAGAGAGATGCATGGGTTAGCTTGGGTGTTCCAAGCACCTCTCTTGGCTAAGTCTGAAAGCCCATTAGTGCATCCCAGAGAATGCTGGCCACCACTTGGATGACCAGAGTTTAGTGCTCTGCATGTCTGCCCAAAACCCCACCCTCCCCCACACCAGTCCACCTGACCGATTGATGGCAGTTTTGCCCAGTGGACTGCATGTTGTGCTTTCAGCTCAGCTCCTAATCCACACTGCAAGGCTGTGCTGTCAGCTTGAACCATGGCAGGAGACCGGTCCAAACTGTGATGATGACTTCGCAAGGTGTTGTGAGCACCTCCACCAGTGACTGCTCCATGGTCAGCTTTCACAAGGAGATTGTACAATGTGCCCAGTCGTCCAACTGTTCTGCAGTCCACTAAAACGCTCATTAGTTTGCAGTCTGTGCCCCAGGGGTGAAAAGCTCTGAAGTGCTTGGTAGGCAGATAAGCTGGAGGCCCGTCAATGTGGCTGCATCTGAACAGTCTCAGCTGCAGAGGAATGGTCACTTTATACAATATTTCCCTCATGCTTGGCCGCTTTCCTCCCCTCCACCCTTCACGTGCTTGTGCACTACCTTCAACCGCAGGGCAGCCCTTGCCATCTCCACAAGTCGCCTCAACCTTAAGGTCCAAAATTTTTGTTAAGTTGATAGTTGGGGAGGTGTGGGGTAATGAATTAATAGAGTAGATATGCTAATGAGTGATGTGGATGATATATCAATGACATCAGGTAGTCATATGCTAGACTCGGCAAGAGAGAAGATGGAATGCACTGTACTCAGGTACAACATACCTGTTCTGTAACCTGTTTATACACAGTGTTAATAAACCAGTTTAAAGCAAGTACCAGAGTAAGACTACAGACTGTCTCGGGAAGATTGGTCATGCAAACCACACCAAGAGATCACAGCTCAAAGCAAATTCCTTACCCCAGTTTTCTTCACCTACCCACTAAAGGTTGCCGATTTAGATTGTGATTCATTGCCAGCAACACAATGCTTCATTTAAACTGGGTTGGTCAGTGTTGGCAGGCTATTCAACATGGTTTGGAGGTGTGACGCTGCTTTCCTCTAATCTCCAGAATACCAGCAAGGGCCACTGGATAATGATTAAGAGTGGTGGGAGTCCTTACATTTTTTAAGGCATTCATGGAATTACTGGAATAAAATGCTGTGCCCTACCAGTCACCTCAGTTAAAACTTGCTAATTCAGCAGTGGCCATAAATCTAATAAGGGACTTTTCTGATTGGTATGGCTCATGTTGAGTATTTTTTCCAGTGAGGAAATACAAAACGATTCAACCAGAAGCATTACTATGTAGCTTCAATTGTTCTTCAGCTGATGAGTGCAAATTGTACAGCTAAATATTTAAAAATTTCCTTCAATACTACTCCTTATGTTAGAAATTATACTGTTGTAAAGGGGGTGCAGGTATGGGGTGTGAAAGTGGGGGAGGCAAGTACACCTCCACTGAAAGCATTTGGAAAAACATTGAAGATATCTCCCTATCCAAATTAATTTATATAGCATTTCACGTCTTGAGGATACCTCAAAATGTTGTACAGCCAATTAATTATTTGGGAAGTACAGTCACTGTTGTTTTGTTGGCAGGCAATTTATACACAGCAAGTTTCCACAAACAACAGTGAGATGAAGAATGAATTAATCATATTTGTCACCCTTTTTACTAGGGAAAACGCTTGAATTTCTTAATCTTAAATTTGCAGATATTTTAAGTTGAAACAATGGCCTCTTATTCTTAAATGTTCATGTATGAAAATCCTGTGTGAATTCACATATCTTAGCCCTTCATTATCTCATATACTTCTGTCACATAACCCCTTAGTGTTTTCAGGAGACAAAAATCTCAGGACAGCTAACCTTTACTCATAGATCTTGGCTCTTAGTTCTAGGTTAAACTGGTAATCCTGTTTAGTTTTCCTTCAAATAACTTTATTGTTATTCAAAAGGGGAATTAAAACTCCACTTATGGTGGTCCCACCAAGTACAGATATGATTTTAGCATATTCCAGCTACGTATCGGAAATGATGTTTAATTTCTTTCTGCCTGTGAATTCTATACCAACTTGTCCACTGAAACCCCAATATCTTTTCCCCAGAGTGATAACGTAGTCATGTTTCCATGAGTACATAATTTGCACTATTCTTGTCTGTGCCAAGTTACATTAAAGCTTTCTGTATTAAGTTCCATCTGGCACTTCTTTAATCAATGTTCTACCTTGGCTAGATCTTATAGGATTTGTTCACATTGATTTTGTTCATTTGCTACTACTACTATTGTTGCACAATCTGCAAATTCCACCACCTTAATCATTGCAAAAATTAGAAATATTAGTTGTCCAAACAGTAACCAACTCACCACTGTCTACCAAACCTCTAATCCAATCCAGTATATTCCCGAGAGCCAAACCCGGTGCATTATAATACATCACAATTATGTTAGTGTGAAATATCTTTGCGAAATTTAATGATGAAACATCTACTGTTTCTAGTCAAGTCAACATTAATTTAATTTTTTGGCTTTTTGTCTAATTTCATTTGAGAATACAGTTACAACATAGTCAGATAGTATTTCAACATCTTTCCAATCCTTAGAGTTCACCTTTGCATTGTAATTCTGAGTAGCCTGATGCTTCTTTGTACTCTTTTTCTTTCCTTGCAATTTGTTTGAAAAAGTCTTTGTTGTTATTTTGCAAGTATATTTTCATGTTCACTCCTGCGGTCTCTTTAATTTCTTTATTTCTCATTTTGTTGTAATTAACTTTCCTACCCTGTTCCTTTTACCAACATTTCAGGTTTTGAATGCTTTCCCTTTCTTTCCAAAGTCTTACCTTATTTTGGCTGCCCATGTTGGTTTCTTTTATTTTCCATGACGTTTTTCAAGGATAAATTGTTGTCTGCTTCTTAAAATATCCCTTTAAAATTTTTAATATTAGATTTTCTGGCTTTGTTATTCTTGTACATAAGTTCTATTACTTCAGTTTGCTCACGGCACCTTGAGCCACTGCTTTAATCTGCTCTGAAGTAACAGAATTAATCGTGCATTACATTGAAGAGCTCAATATTTTTACAACTTGTATCTGTTGAGTTAGTTCAAGCTCCCCCTTTTCTCACCCTTTCAATGTTATCATTAGTTAATCAGTTGTTTGGCCTAGCAATTCATAGCAAAGTGTGAAAGTTGTGAAACAAAAACAGAATTACCTGGAAAAACTCAGCAGGTCTGGCAGCATCGGCGGAGAAGAAAAGAGTTAACGTTTCGAGTCCTCATGACCCTTCAACAGAACTGAGTGAATATTAGGAGAGGGGTGAAATATAAGTTGGTTTAAGGTTGGTCGGGGGGATGGTGCAAGAGAAGTGGGGGGGGTGGGGGTGGTGGTGCGATTGTAGGGACAAGCAAGCAGTGATAGGAGCAGATAATCAAAAGATGTCACAGACAAAAGAACACAGAGTTGTTGAAGGTGGTGATATTATCTAAACGAATGTGCTAATTAAGAATGGATGGCAGGGCACTCAAAGTACAGCTCTAGTGGGGGTGGGGTGGAAATACTAGCAGGGCGTAAAAGATTTAAAAATAATGGAAATAAGTGGGAAAAGAAAAATCTATATAAGTTATTGGAAAAAACAAAAGGAAGGGGGAAGAAACGGAAAGGGGGTGGGGATGGAGGAGGGAGTTCAAGATCTAAAGTTGTTGAATTCAATATTCAGTCCGGAAGTTAAGTGCCTAGTCGGAAGATGAGGTACTGTTCCTCCAGTTTGCATTGGGCTTCATTGGAACAATGCAGCAAGCCAAGGACAGTCGTGGGCAAGAGAGCAGGGTGGAGTGTTAAAATGGCAAGCGACAGGGAGGTTTGGGTCATTCTTGCGGACCGACTGTAGGTGTTCTGCAAAGCGGTCGCCCAGTTTACGTTTGGTCTCTCCAATGTAGAGGAGACCACATTGGGAGCAACGAATGCAGTAGACTAAGTTGGGGGAAATGCAAGTGAAATGCTGCTTCACTTGAAAGGATTGTTTGGGCCCTTGGACGGTGAGGAGAGAGGATGTGAAGGGGCAGGTGTTGCATCTTTTGCGTGAGCATGGGGAGGTGCCATAGGTGGGGGTTTTGGAGTAGGGGGTGATGGAGGAGTGGACAAGGGTGTCCCGGAGGGAATGATCCCTACGGAATGCCGCCGGGGAGGTTAAGGGAAGATATGTTTGGTGGTGGCATCATGCTGGGGTGGCGGAAATGGCGGAGGATGATCCTTTGAATCCGGAGGCTGGTGGGGTGATAAGTGAGGACAAGGGGGACCCTATCATGTTTTTGGGAGGGAGGAGAAAGCGTGAGGGCGGATGCACGGGAGATGGGCCGGACACGGTTGAGGGCCCTGTCAACAACCGTGGGTGGAAAACCTCGGTTAAGGAAGAAGGAGGACATGTCTGAGGAACTGTTTTTGAAGATGGCATCATCAGAACAGATGCGACGGAGGCGAAGGAACTGAGAGAATGGGATGGAGTCCTTACAGGAAGCGGGGTGTGAGGAGCTGTAGTCGAGGTAGCTATGGGAGTCAGTAGGCTTGTAATGGATATTGGTGGACAGTCTATCACCAGAAATTGAGACAGAGAGGTCAAGGAAGGGAAGGGAAGTGTCAGAGATGGACCATGTGAAAATGATGGAGGGGTGGAGATTGGAAGCAAAATTAATAAAATTTTTCCAAGTCCCGACGAGAGCATGAAGCAGCACCGAAGTAATCATCGATGTACCGGAGAAAGAGTTGTGGAAGGGGGCCGGAGTAGGACTGGAACAAGGAATGTTCCCCATACCCCATAAAGAGACAGGCATAGCTGGGGCCCCAGCTCTTTTCTTCTCCACCTATGCTGCCAGACCTGCATGATTTTTTCCAGGTAATTCTGTTTTTGTTTTGGATTTCCAGCATCTGCAGTTTTTTCTTTTTATCTCTGTGAAAGTTGTGACCTGTTTTTCATTCATCATACCTAACTACCGAATTTCCCTGTGATAATTTTCCAGTCACCTTCACAAAAAAGGCAACATCTCCAGCCTTTATGTTTCCCACACGCCAATCTTTCCTAAATGTCCTGTGTCTTTGTAACTTTTATTAATTTCTATCATCCTAGAGATGAGGTATTTTTATATTTTTTACTGTATTTTTCATTTTAAAGAATTACTTCATTTAAGTTAGAAATATTAATTGACAATACACAATAATATTTAGGGAGTCGTTTACCAAGCACATTTGATGGCCAGTTCCTTGCTTGTAGCCAGTGCTTATCATAAATCATACTCAAAATTATTCCTCACTCCAAATCTACAGTGTACGAGTACTATAGTGTAATGTTTTGTTTGATATATAAGTTGTATATTTTCACCAAAAATAGGATAGGACTTGGGTGCAGACGTAGGCAATTCGGCCCTTTGAGCCTGCTCTGCCATTTAAAAGCTCATTGCTGATCTAGAAATAGGATAATGGAGAAAATGGTCATTTATCATCTGATTTCACAAGCATTAGTTTCAGAGTCCAGATCAGAATATTAAAGCTACCTATATATTACAGTAGTGTCTGTATGGCTAAATTGCAATTTGCTTCAAAACTGTTTACATATGAACCAGGAGCAGGAATAGGCCACACAGCCCTTCGAGCTTGCTCTGCCATTCAGTAAGATCATGGCTGATCTGACTGTGACCTCCCGCCTGCCTCCAGTGACCCTTCACCCCCTTGTTTATCAAGAATCTATCGACTTCTGCCCTGAAAACATTCAAACACTCTGCGTCCACTGCCTTTTGAGGAAGGCAGCTCCAAAAACACTCTACCCTCTGAGACAAAAAAATTCTCTTCATCTCTGTCTTAAATGGGCAACCCTTTATGTTTAAACAGTGACCCTTAGTTCTAGATTCCCCCACAAGAGGGAACACCCCTTCCACATTAACCCTGTCAAGACCCCTCAGGATCTTATATGTTTCAATCAAGTCGCCTCCTACTCTTCTGAATTCCAACAGATACAAGCCTAGTCTGTCCAATCTTTCCTCATAGGGTAACTTGCCCATTCCCGGTATTAGTTTAGTAAACTTTCTCCAAAATGCTTCTAATGCATTTATTTCCTTCCTTACGTAAGGAGACCAATAATGTACACAGTATTTCAGATGTGGTATCACCTGTGTCCTGTACGACTGAAGCATAATCTCCCCACTTTTGTATTCAATTCCCCTTGCAATAAACAATAACATTCTATGAGCTTTCCTAATTACTTGCTGTAGCTGCATACTAGCCTTTTATGATTCATGCACTAGGACACCCAGATCCCTCTGAACCTCAGAACTCTGCAATTTCTCACCATTTAGATAATCTTTTTTATTCTCCCTGCCAAGATGGAGAATGTCACATTTTTCCACGTTATACCATTTGCCAGATTTTTAAAAAGATCTGTTAAAAAGTTGAGGGCTCAGCACTGATCCCTGCGGCACACTACTAGTTACATCCTGCCAATCAGAAAAAAAGACCCATTTATGGCTACCCTCAGTTTCCTGTTAGCTAGCCAATCTTCTATCCATGCCAATATGTTACCCCTACACCATGAGCTTTTATTTTCCACAGTAACCTTTGATGTGGCACCTTATCAAATACCTTCTGGAAATCTAAGTACAGTACATTCACCAGTTCCCCTTTATCCACAACGCATGTAACTCCTTCAAAAAAAACTCCAATAAATTGGTTAAACACGATTTCCCTTTCACAAAACCATGTTGACTCTGCCTGATTGCCTTGAATTTTCCTACGTGCACTGCCGTAATAACTTTAATAATAGCTGACAGATGTTAAGCTAACTGGCCTGCAGTTTCCTGCTTTATGTCTCCCTGCCTTTTTGAATAGTAGAGTTACATTTGCTATTATCCAATCTAATAGCACCTTCCCCAAATCCTGGGAATTTTGGAAAAGAGAAGCAACGCATCAACTATCTCACTAGTGTCATGACTCACTGAGGATCGTGCACTGCAATATCAAGCCCCACTGCTTCCTGAACCATGATAAATATGAAAAGTTTGATCAACCCACCTAACTGTTTAATTTAGGTTAACAGAACACAAGCACCAAGTTTGTAAACTTACTAAGTAAATAACTGTTTATTGAGCAAATTACCTTTAACCAGTGGCAAAAGAAAAAAATATGAACTGCTAATTTCTAACTCTGTAACCTAAACTCTATCTCTTCTCAAATCCTTAAACACACACATACAAGACATACAAAATACACAAAAACATGGATTTTAAGGGTGGGATAGAACAGTTCAATAGCACAAATTTCGGAGTACAGGATTCGATGAGTTGATTTTGATCGATGTCTTCCAAGTTCCTTTCAGTTCTTGTTGATGATGCAAGGTGGTTTTCCAGCACTTTCAGTCTTTAGTTCACTGGTTGAACACTTGTCTTTCAATGTCTCTAACAGTGATTTTCTCCTTTTCCTCTTGACAGGAGTTTTCAGGGAGAGAACAGGTTATAGAGATATGAGGGAAAGAAGCCAGCTAGCTATTAATGTAGGATTACTGGAATGTTACACACACAGCAGACAGAGGTTTTTCCTTTCAGGCTAGGAGTTATTCTGCTGCACTGCTCTCACACAAACCCTGGTCATCTGGTCAGGAGCCAATTAAAACGTTGTTGCCAGGCAGTTCCCCATTAGACCAGACTCCTCCTCAACACTATCCTGTCTTTCATGGCGCACACAGTTCCGGGACAGCAACATTGTATATATCCCTCACACTGTTCCAGTAAATATGTCCTACAAACTGCAGCCATTATAATTTTAACCCACAGCCCAACAGAAATAAAAAGATATGTTCTTTACACTAGCCACTTGCTTTCGGCCCCTAGGATGAAATCCATCAGGACCTGGGGATTTGTCAGCTCGTAGCTCCAACAGTTTTCTAAGCATCAATTCCCTGGTGATTGTAATTTTCCTGAATTCCTCCCTCCCTTCCAGTTCCTGATTTACATCTATTTCTGGGGTGTTATTTGTATCCTCTGTAGTGAAGACCAATGCAAAATACCTGTTCAATTCATCTGCCATCTCCTTATTTTCCATTATTAATTCCCCAGGCTCACTTTCTATAGGACCAACACTCATTTTATTAAACTCTTTTCTTATTTAAGTATCTATAGAATTTCTAACTATCTGTCTTTGTTTCTAGCTAGCTTTCTTTCATACTCTAATTTTCCCCTCCTTATTGATCTTTTTATCATGCTTTGCTGTTCGTTATATTCTGTCCAATCTTCTAACCTGCCACCTGTCTTTGCACAATTATATGCTTTTTCTTTAAATTTGATGCTATCTTTAATTTTTTTTAGTTAACCAATATATTGGCTAATTTCTTGTTTTTGCATTTTGTTACAGTGGCTTTGGGTCGCAATCAGCCCCTGAAGAAAGAAAAACCAAAATGGAAGAGTGATTACCCAATGACAGATGGACAATTACGCAGTAAGAGAGATGAATTCTGGGACACCGCACCTGCTTTTGAAGGTCGGAAGGAGATTTGGGATGCCCTCAAGGCTGCAGCACATGCTTTTGAAAGTAATGATCATGAACTTGCCCAGGCAATCATTGATGGTGCAAGTATTACATTACCACATGGTAGGTTGTCTCATTGTATATGTTGCACACATCTAACTTAACTCTGGCTTAGAATTGGCTCCTATCTGAATTACTGTACAGATTAGATTATATTATTTTTACACGTGAACCAGAAAATTGTCTACTAAATCTTTGAGCTTCCTTATGAAAGTATTGTATGGCATCTTCTATGTGGTTTACAAATATACTAGTATGAATAGTGTGGATGAAATAGCAGTGCAATATTTGTAACCGGTCATCTAAGTTTTATTTTAATGAAAATGTTTATCTATTAAGGATAAATGCACTAATATCTTTATTAAACTAAAATATAAAGTAATTTCACATTAGTTAATGTTGCACAGTGAAATCTTAACACCACAGAGACCCCATAAGTTATCTTTGAGTAGTAAAATTAATATTGTATGTATTCTAGCAGGTTTGAATCAGTTATAACCCTGGTCAAGTTCACTGTGTTTTGCACTGATGTGTGATGTGAGTTCTCTTGACAACTTGAATGTGTTTTCAGATTGTGCTGTGTTATAACTCTTAGTTGTTTGCTGTGAGTGTAAAATCTACTGTTACAGTAATAAAAATTTGAAGTGATTGGTACTAAAGTATCAGTCTAATATTTCAACTTATTTTAATCAGAAGATTAAACTTTTATAATTCTGAATTCTTTGTTGTTGTCTTTATAGTCAGAAGTGGAAGCTTACAGCTTTAATAGTTACAGGAGGTTCCCAGAAGACTAAAACTTACATTGCAACTCCCATATCTCATCATTATTAAAATTTCCCCACACTCCCCCAGCCACCCCTGCAAACCCAAAACCTTTCCCCTTTGTTGACAAATAGTGAAAGCCCAAAGGTTGATAATGGAGATGGAGAGAGTGGGAGTTTGTTCAGGGTAGGGAATGCTATAAAGTCTCTACTCTCATTGTGCTACTGCCCTTGGTTTTGTCTTTTCCGTTGTCTGCTAGCAAACCCTGAATGAAGACTCCTATCCAGTTCTACCAATTTCTCATGCTGCCCCTCGGTAACATCTTTGGAAAATACAATGTCATTTTCCAAAATGTAAGCTGATGACGCACCATTCTACTTCACCAGCTCTCTCAATCCTTCCACTATCTCTAAATTGTCAGAGTCTTGTAGTGGCAATGGGGCCCTTATTACCTAATCACACCTTGGACTGTTCCCCCTACTCCTCTAGTCCTTTCTCCTCTGTCAAGTGCATCATCTTATTCCACCCCTTTCCTTTAAAAATCCTCATTATCTTCTGTCCTCCAAAGCTCACTGTGAGGTTCTTATCAAGATACCCTTCTTCAGTCTCTGCACTGAATGACTGCTGATCTTTGATAATAATCTTCTCACTCCCCTTTCCTGCTTTTTTTTCTTCTGAGTTGACTGACCTCTTCCATCGTATAAGCTTTTCTACCGATATTCATGGCCACCCCTTCCTATCTCTTTTCTGCTCCGTTAGTTTCAATCAAACAACACTAGCTTCAACCATATTATTGTATTCATCACCACACAGCCACCAACGCCAGCCCTCACCAACGCCAGCCCTCACCCCCTAACCCTTCCCTTCCAACCTGTTATTTGTGTCTATTTCTGGGCAGGGGGGAAAACTCCACTGCCAAAATCATTTAAAATTGCCCTTTCTAAATCCCAATTATCTAGCCATTGACCCTCCATTCACTAATATTTCTGCAGCTGTTGGTCTTCTTAATTACTCCCTCACATCTATTTTTGCCTTTGCTGGCAGTACAACCTTAACTTTTCAATCTTGCTGAATGTTCTGGTATGCCCCACATCTTCAGTCTGGAGAAACAAACTCTATTTGATAGCTATACTCAGTTATTGCACACTTGTTTACATGTGATTTCATGCAATTATTATTCTGCAGGAATGTGGTTCAAAGTCCAAGAAATGTTAGCAATTCTACAACTTTAAACTCATGCTGCACCAGACTTCTTTTTCTGTTCATGACACCAGATTTAGCTCCTCCCTCAGTAGGGATGACTGACAAGTTGAACTATTTAGTAACAAAATAAAAAAAAATTATTTTGCTTGCTGCAGAGGAGGAAGGAGCTGCTGTTTTTTGCCTTCAATATTTGTGAAAGGAAGGGGCTACAAGGAAGATTGGAAGAGCAATAGTGATAGGTGATTCGATAGAGGAATTAATAAAAGCTTTCTGCAGCGGCAGGCTTGAATCCAGGACGATGTGTTGCCTCCCTGGTACCAGGGCCAATGATGTCACTGAGCTACTGCAGAGTACCCTGACAGGGGAGGATGAACAGCCAGCAGCCGAACTACACTGGTACAAATGACAAAGGCAGAAAGAAGGATGTGGTCCCGCAGCCAGAATTTAGGGAGCTAGATAGGAAAATAGCAAGCAGAACCTCAAAAGTATTAATCTCCGGATTGCTTCCAGTACCATACGCAAGTGAGTTTAGAAATAGCAGGATAAGGCAAATGAATGTATAGCTCGAAAGACAGTGCAGGAATGGGAGGGCTTTAGATTCTTGGGACATTGGGACCAGCTCTGGGGAGATGGGAGCTGTGCAGGCTGGACCATTTGCACCTAAACAGAGCTGGGACTGAGTTCCTTGCAGGGTGTTTTCCTACTGCTATTGGGGAGCGTTTAAACTAATCTGGCAGGGATGTGGGAACCAGAAGATAATATTAGAGAGGAATAACAAGATGCACAGAATACTGTGAGAGATGGAAAGCATTGGAATTGGGAATAATAAATTAATAGTTGAGGTCAGAGTAAGGGAGAGAGTAGTAAAGTCTAAATCTGGGTTACTGTGCGTGAATGAGAATGCAAGGAGTGTGACAAATTAGATTGGTGAGTAACATGCACACATTGCTATGTAAAAATATGATGTTGTGGCTATAACAGAGACCTAACTCAAAGAAGGGCAGGGCTGCGTGTTAAATATTCCTGGATACAAGGTATTCAGGAAATATGGAAAAGGAAGAGTGAGGGCGGTATTAGTTAAGGAGAGCATTGCAGTGCTGGAGAAAAAGGATGTCCCAGAGGGGTCAAGGACAGAATCTACTTGGCTAGAGCCAAGGAAAAAAAAAGTTATGATTGCATTGCTTGGTCTAGCCTATAGGTCACAAACTAGTGGGAAGGATATAGAAGAACAAACTTACAAAGAAATTACAGAGAAATGCTAAAATTATAGAGTAGTTATAATGCGGGACAGAGAGGGGAAAGAGTCCCTAGACTGTGTTTAGGAGAATTTTCTACAGCAGTATGTTTCCAGTCTAGTGAGAAACAAGGCACTGCTAGACTGCAAGTTCTTGGGAATGAGGTGGGCTAAGTGGATCAAGTGTCAGTAGGAGAACAGTTAGGGGAATTTAGTAACCATTGTGTCATAAGGTTTAGGTTGGCTATGGAAAAGGAGAAAGAACAATCCAGAGTAAGAATAATTAACTGGGGGAAAGCCAACTTCAGTGGAGTAAGAACTGATCTGGACCGAATAAACTGCAGTCAAAGGTTGTCAGAAAACTCGGCAGCTGAACAATGGACTACCTTCAAAGAAGGGATAGTTCAGGCACAGTCAAAGTATATTCACTTAAAAAGGAAAGGTAGGGCAAACAAATCCAGAGCTCCCTGGATGACAAAAGAGATAGAAATTAAGATTAAGAAGAAAAAGTATGCTTATAACAGATGTCAAGTAGAAAATACAATTGAGAACCAGGCTGAATATAGAAGATCAGAGGGGAGATGCAAAAGGAATGAGGAAGTATGAACAGAAACTTGCAGCTAACATAAAAAAGTAATCCCAAAGTCTTCTATACGCATATAATTAGTAAAAAGGTGGTAAAAGGAGGAGTCGGTGATTGGCGACTAAAAAGGGGATTTAGGCATGGAGGCAGAGGGCATAGCTAAATTATTAACTAAATAGTTTGCATCTTGTGTTTACCAAGGAAGAAGATGATGCCCAGGCCATGGTGAAAGAGGAGGTAATTCAGACACTAAGAAAAGTTTAAAATTGATAAGGTGTAGGGATTGGAAAGGCTATCTGTACTTCAAGTTGATAAAGGCATAAGGACCAGATGAGATGCATCCAAAGACACTGGGGGGAAGAGAGAGTGGAAATTGCAGAGGCACTGGCCATAATTTTTCAGTCTTCCTTAGACTCATAGTGGTTCCAGAAGCCTGGAAAATTGCAATGTTACACGCCCGTTCAAATAGGGTGTAAAGATGAGTCCAGCAACTGCAGATCGGTCAGTCCAACTTCAGTGGTGGGAAAACTTGTAGAAACAATAATTCGGGAATAATTAAGTCACATGACAAATGCAGGTTAATTAAGGAAAGTCAGCAATGATTTCTTAAGGGAAAATTGTGTTTAACTAAATTGCTTGAGTTTTTTGAAGAGGTAACAGAGAGGTTTGATGAGGGCAATGCTGTTGATGTAATGTACATGGACTTCCAAAAGGCATTTGATACAGTGCCACACAACATACTTGTGAACAAAGTTATAGCTCCCCAGGGGTCAGCCTTGGGACTCTTGCTTTTTCTGATATATATTGACCTAGACCTTGATTTCACGATTTCAAAATTTGTGAGTGATACAAAACTAGGAAGCATTGCAAACTGTGAGGAGGATAGTATAGAAGGACATTGACAAGTTGATGGAATAGGGGGGGACAGGTGGCCGATGAAGTTTAATGTTGAGAAACGTAAAGTGATTTATTTTAGTAGGAATAATGCAGAGACACAGTATGAAATAGAGGGTACAACTTTAAAGGGGATGCAGGTGCTGTGGGACCTGGATATGTATAAGTGCATAAGTCATTGAAGGTGGGAGGACAAGTTGAGAGAGCAGTGAATAAAGCATACATTATCCTAGTCTTTATTAATAGGGGTATAGAGAGGGGTATAGAGTATAAGAGCAAGGAGGTTACATTGAACTTTTATAGGACAATAGATCGACCTCAGCCGGAGTATTCAGTCCAGTTCTGGGAGCCACACTTTAGGAAGGATATGAAGGCATTGGGGAAAGTACTGAAAAGATGCATGAAAATGATTCCAGGGATGAGGAACTTCAATTCTGAAGGTAGATTGGAGAAGTTAGGATGTTTTCCTTAGAGAAGAGAAGACTGAGAGGAGATTTGATCGAGGTACTCAAAATCATGAGGGGTCTGGACAGAGTAGAGAGGAGAAACTGTTCCCACTTGTGAAAGGATCTAGAATGAGAGGGCACAGATTTAAAGTAATTTGCAAAAGAAGCAAAAGTGATATGAGAAAAAACTTTTTCATGCAGCAAGTGCTTAAGGTCTGGAATACACTGCCTCGGAGTGTGGTGGAGGCAGGTTCAGTCGAGGCATTCAAAAGGGAAGTAAACTATTATTTGAAAGGAGGAATGAGCAGGGTTACGGGGCAATGGCACAAAGTGAATTGCTCGTTCAGAGAGCCGGTGCAGACACAATGGGCTGGATGGCCTCCTTCTGCACTGTAAAAATTCTGTGATTCTTTGGAAAGGAGGTGCTGCTTTTTGCTTCCAACTTAAGGCAATAAGTACTTAAAACTTTGTAGTATTTTAGTACTTAGTGCAAGTTAAACTTGTTGTGTAAACTTAACAACAAACTAAAATGTAGATATAAATAATCTAGACTAAGAAATGGCAGAGCAGGTTATGTGTCTGAACTACAATATGTGAGAGTTTGTGGACATTGAGGCTGTCCTGAGCAAAGACATCTACAGTAGATGTCACTGTTTCAAATCTTTCCAATTCAGAGTCATTGAACTGGAGTGAGTTGGAGGCACCATGATGCAAGGGAGAGGGGGGCAGTATCTTGTCAGTTTGCTCCAGACTTTGATCACACCATGTAGAGTGGTGCAGGTTCAGAACAGGGTTGGTGTGACCGATAGTATGACCCTCAGAAGCTGATCCTATTCAACAGGTACACTGCACTTTATACCTGTCAGCATAAGGAGGAAGTACTGCCAGAATGCAGATCATGGCATCTTGAAGAAGGTGGGGAGAAGAGGAAAAGCAATGTAGTGGTGGTAAGGGATCCCTAATTAGGGAGACAGCAACATTCATTATAAACAAGATCAAGAGTCCTCTACAGAATGTTGTCTACCAGGTGCCAACATGAGGGACATCTTGAACTGGCTTGAAAGGTTAATGGAGAGGGAGGAAGGGGATCCAGTCCTTGTGATGCATGTTGGAACCAACAACACAGAGAAAAATAGGCAAGAGGTCCTTGGAAAGCACCAGGGACTAGGAACTAATTTAAAGAACACTACCTCAAAGGTTATAATCTCTGGATTATCACCCAAACCATTTGCAAATTGGCATTGGGATAAACAGATTAGAGAGGTAGACACACGGCTGAAGGAGTGGTGTAGGAAAGTGGGATTCCATTTTATGGGACCCTGTCAGCAGTACTCGGATAGGAAGGAAATGTACCATTGGGATGGGTTCCATTTAAACTGGGATAGACCAGGGTATTGGAGGAAAAGATAAGTAGGGAAGTCACAACGATTTTAAACTAGAAAATGGGCTGAGGGGATTGGGGGGCAGGGAGGGTAGGGATGTGAGGGTGGAGGGCTCAGATGGAATAGGTTATATAAATAATAGTTCCAGAAACACAAGGGAAGAGAGTAGAATAACAGTCAGAAATTGTGCTTTAGGTTTAATAGATAAAAGGAAAACCAAAAGATGTAAAGCAATTAAACAAGGAGAGAGAAACAAGGAACATGTGAATAAAACATTAGAACAGAATGACAGTTTGGGATTTGTGAACCAAATAAGCAGTCTTTTATGCAAACATACAAGGTATAAGAAACAAGTTGAATGAATTGCCGTTGCAAATTATTTGGAGGATGTGACATGATAGCCATTACTGAGACATGGCTGTTAAATGCTCAGAACTAAGGACTAAATCTACCAGGTAGTAAGGTCTACAGGAACGGTAGAGAAAATGATACAGGGAGAGGAGTAGCCTGAGTGATTAAAGATTAAATAACTTCAATGATTAGAAAGGATGTAATAAGAGATAAACAAGCATTGGAAACTTTGTTTAGAATTAAGAAATACTAAAGGATTTAAGACTTGTTATAAAACCTAAACCTTAACTTGTTGGAGAGCATGGAGGTTGGGAACTTCAGCCTTAGAGCTTTTGTGCATACGCAGACCTGGAGTGGGCTGCACATGTGCACATCGGCATTTTTATGTTTTCTTTTGGCTCAGTGCGTTTGTGCATAAGAAAACAATGTGAAAACCCAGGTCAGGTGACAGGGTGCGGAGCACCATTGCTGGCAGTTGTCCCAGGCGGGGTCAAGGGAGAGGGGACAGGGAGAGGTCCCAGTTTTGTTAAAAAGAGAGGAGCAGAGTAAAAAGGCTCTAAATAAGAAAAGGGTTGTGGATAGCTCAAGGAAAGCCCTGGTAATCGACACGGACTCTGTAGAAGCCCTGAAGATCCAAGAAGGCAGCCAAAGATCGGTGACTCTGCCCTGCAAGCGGTTGGAGTGAAGGTACCCCTTGGGAGCAGTAATGTTCTGCTCAGCGCAGCCAAAGAGCTGAAGATGTGCTTGTGAGTTTATGTTTGAGTGAGTACTCCAGAATCCAAGGGAACGGAATCTTGGAAGATGAGATTGAAATCCTGCGAGGTGGGCCGTCGTTGACACTGTCCAAGTTGGAACGACTCTTGGAGAGAATTCCAAGGCAAGATCTTCAAAGATGAAGATTGAAATCCTTGGTGAGGGAGACAGAGTTTCACTGAGGATTAGTTGACTCAGTGTTACTGATATCTGGGTAGATTGTTGAGAAATCCAGGGTTTCTGTCTTGGTCACATCTGCCATGTATTGTGTAGTGTGGTGCATTCGACCACAGTCGGCTTATTAATTCACATGTACTTCATACTTACCCTGACTGTTAGAGTATAGGATAGATATTGTAAATTGTTTTATCCTTCTGATCTTGTATAGTAAAGCTTATTTTTATTTGTTCAAAACCCGTGGAATCTTGTGGCTTTCTTCACTTAGCAATATACTTAATTTCAATCTTTGTCTATTTAAACAAAATGTTATTGGTCCCCAACTGGATTGCACCAACAACTTGGGGCTCTGGCAAAGGATCATAACAGACTGTAGTGGGAGTTGTTTATAGGCTCCTTGGCAGCAATTATGAAGTGGTAGATTACATGAATGCACAGATTAGACAAGCATGTAGCAGTGACGGGATGGTTTTAGTGGGAGATTTTAATTTGCATTTGGCTTGGGATAAACAAATCTACACATGCCAAAAATGTAGTGAGTTTCTTTAGTGTGTTTAGGATAATTTTCTACAAACATTGAGTCCTAGAAGCAACAAGGGCTCATGCCATATTGAATTTAGTAATGAGTAGTGAGCCAAATTTAGTTAAATGTTCACACACTGTTAGGCTGTTATCTAATATTGAACATAATATGAATGAGTTCAACATAGACCCAAATTTTCGATCCCGAGTTAGATGCACAGAATCAAAAAATGTTCTGACCCCCAAACAGACTCAGGAGAAACTGTCCCGAATCGCTACATTTTTATTCCGGGGTTGGGGGGGGGTGGCGCAGGCGCAGGGTCAGGGGAGACGCGGGGCAGATTCCAACTAGAGTCGGGCCACTGACCCTGGAAACAATGCAGAGGCAGCCTCATGGGCTGCCGAGTGCACAGGCGACTGGTTAAAAGGTCCTGGGACTTTGGCCCACATGTAATAAAAACAATAAAACAAAAAAAAGCCCTCACCCTTCACACTCCCTCACTTTGCACACATTTCCCAATTCATGCCACCTCATGCCTTCCCCTCTACCCACTCCCTGGCCGCTCATGGCCTCCACAGCAACCTATGCCAATACCTGCCAACCATGGCCTTTATAGCCCCATGCCAACTTAGTGTCAAATCATACCAAGCCATGACCGCCACTACCACCCTTTGTCTTTACAACCTCCATGCCAACTCACCCAGTATCCACCATGGTCAGACCTCAGGAGCCATGCTGAGATGAACAAAGTAAAGTTATAAGTATCTATCATAGACTTTATGTTTAAAAAATTAAAGCCTGCTGATTTTATCTCATTGATAAAAGCCCGTTCAATACATTTAAATCCCCTGATATCTCCTATTTAAAAAAGCATTTGTATTCATAGCCCCACATCAAAGACAGCTAATCTCTTTATAATGACGGAGCTGTCATTCGAACTATGAACTTACAGTTGCCTGCACTGTGATAATCTAGGTTGTGGAAGCAATCAAGTGAAAGTAATATAATGACAACCCTCAGGCTTATGTCAACAAACACCTATCAAAATTGCAAGCACCGATTTTTTTTTAACTACAGGCTTTTTTTTTAAATGTAAAGAGTAGGGGACTTAAATGACTTGACAGTTCCATAGACTTCATCCACTTTTTACACACATTCATGTCGA
Source organism: Carcharodon carcharias (assembly GCF_017639515.1). Classification (NCBI taxonomy): domain Eukaryota; kingdom Metazoa; phylum Chordata; class Chondrichthyes; order Lamniformes; family Lamnidae; genus Carcharodon; species Carcharodon carcharias. The sequence goes on along the minus strand of NC_054474.1, from coordinate 66,181,683 downwards.
CTGTTAGCAACCCCAAAGGGAGTACCTGACCTCTTCAAATAACTCCAGTAGTTTCGACTTTTCAATGAAATTCACAAAGCTCATGAGTTGTGTTTCAGAAACCTGAGTGACCAAAATTGTCTCCATTTATAGGCAGCTGCATTAACGTGCCCTGCCTCAGTGAACCACAGGTGTGTGAAATATGTCCCAAACTCATTTCTTCCCCCCAAAGCAAAAATGGTGGGTGCCAGGTATGGGGGGCAGGATTCCCGATTCTGGGCTCCAGCGTCGTTTTGGCTAAGGCGTGGAGCTCTTCTGTCTTTGCAAAAATTCAGACGATAATGTTTGGAAGGGAGTGAAATGGCTGTCAAGATTCTAGACACATGCTAAATAATTTACTTTGTGGCAGTATGTATAGTAGAGCCAGCATGTCAGACACCCCAAGAAAACTAATATTGATTCAGGGATGAGGTCTCAGCAAAATTAATGTTTATAAAAAAAACAACGGTAATGAAGAAGTTAATGGCACTAAACAGCGACAAATCCCCAAGACCAGATGGCTTCTTTCCCAGAGTTTTAAAGGAAGTGAGGACATTGTAGATGCCCAGACTATAAGCTTTCAAGGTTCCCTCTATTCAAGAGTAGTTCCTTTAGGTTGGAAATTATACTATTTAAGAAAGATGAGAGAAGAAAACCGGGGAATTAGATCAGTTAGACTAGCATCTGTTGTCAGGAAATTACTAGAACCTGTTCTTAAGCATAAAATGACTGAACACCTGAAAAACTTTTCAGTGGATCCAAGATGGCCAGCACAAATTTTTAAAAGGTATGTCATGCTTGACAAACCTGATGGAATTTTTTGAAACATTGGCTAAAGTAGTTGAGAGGGCAGTGTTTATGGATGTTATTTATATGGCCCTCCATGAGACATTTAATAAAGCCCTTCATAACAGCCCTCAGCTAAAGTTGAACCCATGGAATTCATTGTTGACCTGGGTTGGAAATTTGGCTGTGTGGTTAGAGACAGAGAATTGGGATAATGAGTAGATCTCTAAGCAGGTGTTCTGATTGGCAGAATGTGACTAGTGGTGTCCCACAAGGATCTGTGTTTCAGGTCTCAACTATTCACTGCATTCATTAATGATTTGTGTGATTGGATAGAAAACCACACAACCAAATTTGCCAATGGCACAAAGCTAGGTGGCATTATAAATAGTGTAAATGGAAGTGTACAATTACAAAGAGATACTGGTAAATTAAGTGAATGGTCAAAACTGTGGCAAATGGATTTCAATGTAGGCAAATATGAGATCATCTATTTTTGACTTAAAAAGGATAGAGCCAGGGTAGTTTCTAAATGGTGGAATAATCCAATGAGACATGGGAGTCTATACTACATAAGTAATTCAAATGTCATGAGCAGGTTCAGAAATAATCAAAAAGGCAATGGAATTCTGGCCTTTATATCAAGAGGTGAGGATACAACGGGATATAAGTGCTGCTTCAGCTATACCAAGCCATGATTAAGCACATCTGGAGTATTGTGAGCAGTTCTGGACACCACACCTTTGGAAGGATTTATTGGCATTTGAGGGAGTGTAGCTTAGATTTACTAGAATGATACCTGGACTCCAAGGATTATATTACAAGAAGAGATTGCACAAACAAGGGTTGTGCTCCCTGGAATTTAGAAGGAAAACAGATTGAGTAGACAGAGAGAAATTATTTCTGCTAGTTGGGAAGCCTAGAACTACAGAGCATAGTCTAAAAAATTAGAGCCACATCTTTTAGCAGTGAAATTAGAAAACATTTCTACACGTAACAGGTGGTAGAAGCTTGGAACTCTGTTCTGCAAACAGTAATTGATGCTAGATCAGTTGTTAATTTTAAATCTGAGATGGAAAGATTTTTGTTAACCAAAGACATTGAGGAATATGAAGGCAAAATGTATATGTAGATTTAAGTCACAGATTAGCCATGATCTCATGAAATAGTGGAACAGGCTAGAGGGGCTAAATGGCCTGCTCCTATTTCTGTGGAATTGGACACTAACCATGGGGGCTGAGGCTTCTTAACTCTCTCTTTTGCAATCCTTGCAACTGATAGAAGGAGAATTTTTCACCCCATTTAGCATGAGCTAGCTAACTATACTATTTGGTCACAAACTAGCAAATGTTTTCAAAGTTTGTTAAAACTGCCTTTTCCTTTTGTCGATTGTTAATATTTCTATGGAAGCAGAAGTTCTCAGGTTCATGAAGTATACACTCTGGCTCTGATAAGGGACCTTAAGGTGAAGGAACCTTTAAGAGGAAGTGACCATAATACGATAGAATTTACCCTGCAATTTGAGAGGAAAAAGTTGGAATCAGATGTAACGGTATTACAGTTGAATAAAGGCAACTACAGAGGCATGAGGGAGGAGCTGGCCAGAATTGACTGGGAGATGAGCCTAGCAGGAAAGACAATGGAACAGCAATGGCAGGAGTTTCTGGGAATAATTTGGGAGACACAGCAAAAATTCATCCCTAGGAAGAAGAAGCATACTAAAGGGAGGACAAGGCAACCATGACTGACAAGGGAAGTCAGGGACAGCTTAAAGCTAAAGAGAAAGCATACAATGCAGCGAAGAGCTGTGGGAAACCAGGGGATTGGGAAGCCTACAAAGACCAACAGAGGACAACTAAAAAAGAAATAAGGAGGGAGAAGAATAAATATGAGGGTAAACTAGCCAATAATATAAAAGAAGATTGCAAGAGTTTTTTTAGATAAAAAAAAGGGCAAGAGAGAGGCAAAAGTGGACATTGGGCCGCTGGAAAATGACGCTGGAGAAGTAGTAGTGGGGAACAAAGAAATGGCAGAGGAACTGAATAGGTACTTTGCATCAGTCTTCACAGTGGAAGACACAAGTGACATCCCCAAAGTTCAGGAGAGTCGGGGGGCAGAGGTGATTATGGTGGCCATTACCAAGGAGAAGGTGCTAGGAAAACTGAAAGGTCTGAAGGTGGATAAATCACCTGGACCAGACGGATTACACCCCAGAGTTCTGAAGGAAATAGCTGAAGAGATAGTGGAGGTGTTAGTGACGATCTTTCAGGAATCACTGGAGTCAGGGAGAGTCGCAGAGGACTGGAAAATCGCTAATGTAACCCCCCTGTTTAAGAAGGGAGTGAAGCAAAAGACGGAAAATTACAGGCCGATTAGCCTGACCTCAGTTGCTGGTAAGATTTTAGAGTCCATTATTAAGGATGAGATTTCAGAATACTTGGAAGTGCATGGTAAAATCGGGCAGAGTCAGCATGGTGTCAAGGGGAGGTCATGCCTGACAAATCTGTTAGAATTCTTTAAGGAGGTAATGAGTAGGTTAGACGAAGGAGAACCAATGGATGTTATCTACTTGGACTTCCAGAAGGCCTTTGACAAGGTGTCGCACAGGAGGCTGTTCAGTAAGATAAGAGCCCATGGTGTTAGAGGCAAGGTACTAGCATGGATAGAGGATTGGCTATCTGGCAGGATAAGGGGGTCCTTCTCAAGATGGCGCCGGTGACTAGTGGAGTTCCGCAGGGGTCAGTGTTGGGACCACAACTTTTCACTTTATACATTAATGATCTAGATGAAGGAACTGAGGGCATCCTGGCTAAGTTTGCAGATGATACAAAGATAGGTAGAGGGACAGGTAGTATTGAGATGGCGGGGAAGCTGCAGAAGGATTTGGACAGGTTGGGAGAATGAGCAAAGAAGTGGCAGATGGAATACAACGTGGGCAAGTGTGAGGTCATGCATTTTGGTAGGAAGAATGGAGGCATGGACTATTTTCTAAATGGGGAGAGAATTCAGAAATCTGGAGTGCAAAGGGACTTGGGAGTCCTAGTCCAGGATTCTCTTAAGGTTAACTTGCAGGTTGACGCGGTAGTTAGGAAGACAAATGCAATGTTGGCATTTATTTCGAGAGGACTAGAATATAAAAGCAGGGATGTGCTGCTGAGGCTTTATAAGGCTCTGGTCAGACCACATTTGGAATATTGTGAGCAATTTTGGGCCCCGTATCTCAGGAAGGATGTTCTAGCCCTGGAGAGGGTCCAGAGGAGGTTCACGAGAATGATCCCAGAAATGTAAGGCTTAACATATGAGGAACATTTGAGGATTCTGGGTCTATACTTGATGGAATTTAGAAGGATGAGGGGGGATCTGATTGAAACTTACAGAATACTGAAAGGCCTGGATAGAGTGATGTTTCCATTAGTAGGAGAGACTAGGACCCGAGGGCACGGCCTCATAGTAAAGGGAAGACCTTTTAGAACAGAGATGAGGAGAAACTTCTTTAGCCAGAGAGTGGTGAGTCTTTGGAATTCATTGCCACAGAAGGCTGTGGAGGCCAGGTCATTGAGTGTATTTAAGACTGAGATAGATAGGTTCTTGATTGGTAAGGAGATTAAAGGTTACGGGGAGAAGGCGGGAGAATGGGGCTGAGAAACTTATCAGCTATGAATGAATGGCGGAGCAGACTTGATGGGCCGAATGGCCTAATTTCTGCTCCTATGTCTTATGGTCTGATGGCCTGCTGCTTAATTATACTCCCAACTAACTAATTATCTGGTCTTCAATTACAGAAGAAAAAAATATTGCAATTAAGAGCAAGACATCTGCCACAGGTAGTTAATTTAGTGTGAGTGAATGAGTAAATTAAATGGTTGAATTTTATTCAGAAGTACTCTGAATATACTCTTATACATAATGCCTGTAAACATGTTTTCTAACACACCTTTATTTAAAAATGTCAGAGATTTTGTAAATAATCTTGATTACAAATTTCAAGCAGCATATTTCAGATCAGCTACAACAGTTCAGTAGTTATGTTGCGAGTGCATGAAATCTGAATGCTCTACAGGCAGCTCAAAATATTTGAGTAGCACCAAAAATTAAACTGTTTAGAGTTGGTTGCATTGAGGAAGTTTATCAAACACTAAGGGAAATGTCTTACCATAAGAAAAGTCTTGAGTGTTTCTTTAGAAATCAATCCTGTGAAATTATTAATGAATACAGATAAGCGCTGACCAAAGCCTGGGGACTCAGCCAACAAATGACATTGTTTTCCAAGTTTTTTTTTATGTTGCCTGATTGTGCTGCCTAGGAGGAGCTGGCAATAATTTGCTGTGTGAATTTTTGATGGTCTTTCTGCCTCACTTTCCTAATATGTGGTCTTGTTGGCTTGCGGTGACTGTGGCTGATCCGATCAGCAGCAGATCATCCGAAAGTTGAGGAGGATGGGCTCTGGGTTAACACTCTCGTTCAGCAGTATTAATTCAAATTTTTTTGGACCCCTAATTTTATATTCCCTTAAGTATTTTGCTAAATGTGAAATGAAAATTTTTATTTTTCTCTTTTCTATCCTCTCCCTCTCTTTCTTTCACTCTTTCCCCTAACAGCCTGTAAAACTTTCCTTTGCAATGTGAAACTTTTCCTTCTGTTTACTAGTAAACATTTTAGTTCAATATTTTTTGGATTCTAGACTAATATTGTATTCATTATGAATTGAAGAAAATAAACCTATCCAAGGTATTTGAATTGTGATTTTTAAATAATTCATGGCCCTATTTTATAGGATAGCTTGAAATAATTCCAGCCTTATTTTGATAGGTGGAAGTGTTCCGTTCATGGTATTTTTTAGATGTTACTTTGTAAATCCTACTGACTGTTGTGAGATAGCTAATCATTTCATACATTTTGATATATTAACAGCATACTGCTGCTTAAATCACACTTCAAATTTTGCTATAAAGCACATTTCAGTTTCATAAAGGTGAGTCTTTCTGAATTTTAGGTAGATGATTTGCATTATTCCTGCATTGAGAGGATGCAGCAACTAATAACAGCAGTGCTTTATGCTGTTGAGTCACTTCGCTTTTAAACCTCAATATTTCCGAAATTGAGTTGACTTTCTTCTTTTGATGGTGTGCATGTTGGGATGATATTTTTCATTTTTTTAAATACAGGTGTCCACTTAAAATCAAATTTTCAATCTGTGGCAAGAAATGTTCATAATATATAATTGAATTTAAGAAAACTTATTTTCTTTTTGCTCCCACACACAGGAGTCCTTACAGAATGTTATGATGAGCTAGGAAATAGATATCAACTTCCAGTCTACTGCCTTGCACCTCCAATCAACATGATTGAAGAAAAAAGTGACTTAGAGACACTAGACATCCCAGAACCACCACCTAATTCTGGACAAGAATGTCAGCTCCGGCTGCGTCTCTCCACAGGCAAAGACCTGAAGCTTATTGTCCGCAGCACAGATACAGTTTATCATATGAAACGGCGTTTGCACACAACGGAGGGAGTAGAGCCCCCTAGCCAGAGATGGTTCTTTTCTGGCCGACCACTGACAGATAAAATGAAATTGGAAGAACTGAAAATCCCCAAAGACTACGTGGTGCAGGTCATCATCAGCCAACCTCTGCAGACCCCTACACCTGTGGAAAACTGACTGGCCTTTTTTGAGTCCCTTTATTAGGCTTTTACTCCTTTCTACACAAGAACATTCATTTAATGTCACCTGTGTGGTCCCATCTGTGATGAGGACTTGCAGAATGTGTTCCGATAGATCCATTTAAGTGTAGAACACAGCAGTTTCTACCAAGAAAGCAACTCAGGAGAGGCTCCAGTTCAATCAGATCCTTCAGGGATTTGTTTTTTTTTTACTGGAAGACTTTGTTTCATGCATATCTGGCCTGAATAGATTCCTTTCAATAAAGGGGCAGTGTTATGTTCTATGAAAAAAAATTAAGTAATAGAAGTGTGGCTACCATTTTACACATTATTTAGTTGCAGTGCTGCAGTTTTCTGTTTTAAATCATACATGGCTATATTTAAATGGTACTTACTGTCAGTGTGTAAGACCATATACTATCATGGCAATAGAAGATTTTCCTTCAGGGATAATTTCAGTGAGACTGAATCAGTTGAAGTTATTCAGGTTTTTAATCATAGTTGGCAAAATAACTATTGTGTTACTTCCAACATGCGCAAACTTGGGGAATCAAATTTCTGGCTTACTGGCATATTCATTTATTGAAAAATTAGGAATATGCAGTAATACACAAGTTTCCGCTCTATTTTTCTTTTATGAGATAGCAGTCTTGACTCTGTGCTGAGTTATCCGATCTTGGGTGGGGGATCATTTTGAGTATTAAAATTAGCCTGGGTACCTTCAGGTAAAGAGGGATAAAAGCCACAATTCTCACTTTTGATTGTCATTCACTGATTCCTTCTAGTAAGTGCACATGTGGATGTTTTTGAGACATGATTGGACATGATAGTGATATCCCATATGGTCAGATAGTTTGTTGATTATCTTATGAAGAATTGGATAAGATACAAGATAGTTGCCTGTGTCTGTAAAGCTGCATTCCAGTACAAATTGATACATTCACAAAATAAGGAAGAAAATTGGATTTAAAAAGTTATCAATTAGCTATATAGAAAGTAATTAGTTATTTCTATTTGACCAACTCATCAACAGCCGTGATACTTGTTAATTGGTACTTTGTTTTGAAAGCTAGTTACTATTTAGGACCATAACTCTTTAAGCATTGCAAAGACTTCAGCATACAATTCTATGTAAAGGTACTGGCAGCTGAAGCCCTAACTTATATATGCAATAATTTGGTTCTATATTACCAGGGCCATCAAATGAATGTTGCAAATCTTTACAATGACAATGTTGTAAGAAAGAAGAAAGAATTGAAAACCATGCTTTTTACTTTTTTGCATCCTCTGATGGAAAGCAAAGCTATTCAGTAACATCCAATTTGTAAAATCGAAGCTGCAACCCCCTTAAAAACAATCTTTGGTTTTTATTTGATTTAAGGCTTTCCCTGGAGAGTATGGTTTAGAGCATTGGATGACTAATATTTGCATGATTAAAATTATAGGGCTTACACTGCAAGATCTATCTGCCATTGTTGGGATAAATATTGATGTTAAATTGAATTAAATGCAGTTGCAAAATATTGTAATTTTAAGCGAGGAAATCTTGTTCTGAGTGGCGTTATCATTTGCAAAATGGAGTGGTTCATTGCAGTTGCTTTATGGTTGCGCTGGAATATATGGAAATGGTCCAGGAGTTAGGATAGAAAATCATGGGAGTGAAATAAACCAAGCCACAAAGGGTCAGTCTTTCCAGATTTGTGCTCCTGTTATGGAGCATCATTCACCTGGTAGGTATATCAGGTAAACATCTGTTGGATCAGCTCGTTTTGAATTTTGAAACCACAGATTTGTCCCAAGCTGAGACAGCAATGGGACTGTTTACAACTCTCTCTCTGGGGCACTGCAAAACAATTGGCTCATATCTATACAAGAGAGCCTGGTGGGTAATGGAAGTTCTGTACCTTTTGTATCCATTTATTACTTCCCATAAACTCCATATTTTTGATCATGAATTTGGTCTTTTACGAATTGTTCAAGAGATCTTTATGTAGTGTGATGTAAAAGGCTAATTGAAACACAAAAAGTATCAGAACAATATAAATTCCATGTAGAGCTTGTAGATTAATTTTCTATATATATATATATACACACACACCATCTTAAATTATATTGGCCCGTATTTTGCTGTTGTTGTGAGGCAGATGGCTCTTGCCATTATTACTGGGTAAAACTGACAGCAACTTCTGGCATACACAGATGTGTCATTAAATGTGAGAATGTGGAAGTTGATACTGATACCCTGCTCCTTGGCAGGATGCACTGTTGAAGTCCTTTGCTGATGAAGTTTGCATGGTGATCATTGTAATGGTGTGAACTAAGGCAAATTACCTACTCTTCTCACAATATAGACAGGTGAAAATTTAGGGGTTGTAGAATCATGAGTAACTGAGTTTTAACGGCATAATAAGTGATAATTACTGCTGCACCACCTTATTGGCCCTGAAAGGTTAATGTTACAAATGGAGAGGAGTCTCATTCTCTTGGAAGAAAATTAATGTTGCAGATTTTAAAAAAATTTTTAGTTATTCTATTTTTCTCTTTAATATCTTTCCCGTAATCCTCGCATGTATGTCTAAATATTTATTTGTCTTCCTGTATAAAGTTTTGAATGTAATTTATATTTCCTGTATTTTATTTCCTGCTTTGCAGTCTGTGTTTCAGTAAGGATTCATTGGTCTGATTGGTTGAAGAAACTTACTGGTGCTTGACCTACTAACAGATGGCACAGATCCCCTAAAAACTAGAAAATTCCACTGACAAGTCAGCGAGAAGTCCCTAAGCAAATGTATGCAAGGCATATGGTGAAAGCCGTTCCTTCGCTGCTCACAGCAAAATCTGAGCCCTGAACTGTTTTTGTCTCCTTTCAGCATTAAGCTTGGTTGATTGCCTTAAGTAATTCTCCAGACCAGTAGATGTTAAGTTTGTGACACTCTGATCAGGTTAACTTTGTATGAGCAAATAACCTGTTAGTGGTTTTCACATGCAGCCTGGTTAACCTCAACAAACCTCAGTCAGTCTGTTTGGAGAAATAACTTTTCAACATCAAATATTAATTTCATAAAATTCTGAAAATGAAGTTTTATTGAAAACTGCAAGCAAAATTGGATTAAATATTTTTTGAATTCAAAGAACATCCCTTCATTTTCAACAATTAATGTGCTTGAATTAAAAACTAATTTGTATATGTGTTCATCAGATCTGCGCCTGCACACTGAAAACAGAAAAGTGGAAACCTTTTTCACCAAAGTTTTTTTTTAAACTGAAATGACTGATATGCTTTAAGAAAAACTCAATCATGGCATCAAGAAACAGAAAAGCTTTTACTCCTATTATAATGTAAATTTCAAATCGTTCATTTTATAATTTGATCTATTTCATGTCTGTTTCCTCAGTTTGAAAACCAAGCAGCCACTGAATTGCTTACATGGGAGCCTTAAGTACAATACTGTGTCAGTAAGTGAATTCTGTAACTCCACTGAAGCTTAAAAGGAATGATCATTTGGAATCAATTTCAAACCATGAACTTATGTATGTGAACATAGGCCTGTATTGTGCCTGAGGCATGGAGTACTGTTTTAATACCAAAAGCTTTATATTTATTATCTTTTGTAAGAAAATTACAGAGATACTACTTTGTGCATTACTGTCCAATGAAAAAGTCTCTTGAAATGCTATTAATCTTTTGGCCTTCATGTTAAACTTGGAGGTTAATTTTAATAGATCTATAATTTATATCACATTGGAAAGGAATGTTGTCCAACAAAAGGCTGATCAACACAGAGTTGGCCTTCATTTATGCATTATCTTTTAGCTATTAGAAGCATTAAACATTCTGGATAAACTATTATCTATATGCAGAGTGCATTGAACAAATGTAAACTCCTGTATAATACTGGAGGATTGACTGGCATGCCATTAGCGACAGGTCAGATATTGTTTTCTAAGCCAATTATCTAAAAGATTCAGTCTCCCGAAAATTATTCCCAAAAACATTTGTGACATCATTTAAGATTTTCTTTGCAGAATTTATTCCATTAATGTTTCAGCTATTTAGGATCATGTATTTGTTGAACAGGAGAGAACACAGCTGTTACCCCTTGAGAATAAAGCACAACATTTTACTGTTGTATGTCATAATGTTTTTAAATATTGAAATGTTTTAAGTATGTCATAATAGTTCTGGGGCTTTTCAATTGGTTTTTATTGTAAATGCAAATTTGCAAAAGAAAAGTCTTAATAAAATGAGTTTTTAATCATGCTTTTAAACTGCCATACTGCAGGCTAGCACTGTTCCCTCTTTAAGGAACAGTAGTTTTTTATGTTTTGTAACTGTACATTTAAATTTTCACAGATGAAGTTGGGACAGTGTCCACTGATGCTTTATACACTTTCCAATACAGTTTGTGCTCTTAATGTGCAGTGCACAGTTGTAAGATCTATACATTGTAATAAATGATTATTTGTCATAAAAGACCAATGAATGTTTGGTAATGAATGCTTTATATAATGGATGAATAAATAAACCAAATTGTTGTAATTTCACCCCATCAATCAGTTTTCTGAATTGCAGTTAAACTCCTGTCCCATTTAATTATTTGATTATCCTAAGGAGTGCTGTTATAATAAAATGTTTTCCTTTAGGGAAAGATCAAGAAAAAGGGTAACCCATGATAATAAACTATAACTTACCCTTCCACTATTTTGTGTGTGTGTGTGTTTTTAAACGACTCATAGTTAAGTTTTCTTTACTTTACTTTCTTAACATTCATTTACATTGCCTGCTCACTGTATTTAAATGTAGAGTTACAACCTCTACTGTCTTCTTAACTGTTGTCAAGAAATTGGAATGGGCAAATTTTCTGCTAAAAATCTTGATCGTTATCCAGTACGAATAAATCTAACCCATTTGCTTCTGATAGTGTGGCAAATTGAAATGATAAACTATGGGCAAGAATTGTTCTGGTCGATATATTCAAAAAAATCATAAACCTATCTTTTGAAACATATTCACACTGTGATTACATATAATGATTAAAGCAATGCATCCCCCAATATATTTAGCTTAACTGAGCCTTAATTATGAAGCTCTGTATATAGAATATTATTGCAACTTTGATTAGTTTTAGCAGTAACTTGAAATATTATTATGGGTAACATTAATGTTCAATGCTGTCTGCAGAGAGTATAAAATATCTTTGAAGTAAAATGATCTATGCTATTCTGAAACTGTGTGTGGGGTGAAGGTGGGAGGAGAATTGTGGTACAGTTTTTTACAAGGTGCCCTGTCAATGGCAAGTGAACAAATCTGATGATGGCTTCTTATAATGCCTGTAATATTAAACATTTGTTCTTTTTGGATCATGGAAGAGCATTTTCAATGCTAATACCAGCTCCCTTATCAGATTCACAAAAATGTGGTCTATGATGCTGTCACCCACATAAGAACTGTTTTAGTGGTATTAACACATGCAGCCAATGCTTAAGTGATGCTCTTCCATAATTCAAACTTATATCAGTTTCAATGTAAACATGCCTGAAGACTACACCAATGAGAAAAATAAATTACTTTTGTTAATTTTAACTGCTATAGTCAACAATCACTCAATTTATTTGAAAAATAATCTGTGAAACTAACATGAATATATTCTATACAATTGCCTTAATTAGCTTTTGATGGCCACTTACTGGACAATAATTGATTATTGCCCTGTTTAGGACCAATGATGAGTGGTATGCCAATGATTCATACAGATTTTTTTTTAATATCCAGTTGAGGAGCTAAACACTCCTGATGTAGCAGTTGAAGGACAATGAGGTAAATAAGTTTATTCCAAAGTTACTTTTCTGACAAAGAGTATTTTGCAACCTTTATGCTGGTCATGGTCTAAGCTCTCTTATCTTTTAATATCTGGTTTCATACCATCAACACTGAAAGATAATAGAAGTGCTGGTGTTGGCAATAAACAGTGTAAAAGCCATGCTAAAGTTGTATTAAAGCTCGCATAGAGTCATTACAACACAATGCCAATCAGCCCATTGAGTCCATGCTGGCTCACTGGAGCAATCCAATCAATTCAGTTTCCCTTCTCTATCCCCGTAACCTACAAATTTAATTCCTTCAAATGCTCATCCAATTTCCTTTTGAAATCATTGATCGTCACCTCTTCCACCAGCAAGTTCCAGGTCATTACCACTTGCTGCATTTTTTTTTTAAAGTTCTTCCTCGCATCCCTGCTGTATCTCTTGTCCAAAAGTTTAAATCTGTGTCCCCTAGTCCTTGTACCATCAGTAATGGGAACAGCTTTCTTTGTCTACCTTATCTAAACCTGTCACAATCTATCAAATCTCCCCTTAACCTCCTTTGCTCCAAGGAGAACAACCACAGCTTTGGAACCCCTGCAGCCTCTCAAGGATCCATATATCCTTCCTAAAATGTGGTAACCGGATGCAATACTCTAGTTGTGACCTGGCCAGTACTATATAAAAGTTCTTCATAATTTCCCTGCTTTTATACTCGATACCTTTATTTATGAAACCTCAGATCCCATATGCTTTGCTAACTGCTCTCGTAATATGTACTGCCAATTTCAAGTATTTTTATTCGTGACTCCACTGCCACCACCAACTCCCCCCCCCACCCACACCACTTGTCTGCCTATTCTGCTAGCGTTTATATGTCCTGTTGCAATCAATTGGTATCATCCTCACTGTTTGCCACTCCTCCAAAATTGGTATCACAGACAAATTTTGAACTTTTACTTCATGTTCCAATATCCATAGATATCAAAGAAATGGTCCTAGCACTGACCCTTGGGAAACTCTACTGCCTGCCATCCTCCAGTCTGAAAAGCAACCATTTACCGTGACTCAGTTCTGATGAAGAGTCATATGGATTCGAAACATCAACTGTATCCCTCTCCACAGGTGCTGTCAGACCTGCTGAGTTTTTCCAGGTATTTTTGTTTTTGTTCTAGATTTACCATGACTCGCTGTTTTCAGTCCTTAAGCAAATTTTTTATCCAAGTTGACGCCTCCTATTCCATGACCCTCAATTTTGTTAATCAGCTTTAATGTGGTATTTTGTCAAAATCTTTCTTAAAATTAATGTAAACAACATCCACTGCATTCTTCTCATCAATCTCCTCTGCTACTTCATCAAAATATTCAATGTGATTTAGTCAAGTGTGATCTGTCATTGCTGGCTGTCCTTAATTAACTCAAACTTCTCTAAGTACCTGTTAATTTTTCTCTGATTATTGTTTCCAAAAGCCCTCCAAATTCCTCGCACTAGTTCTTGCACACCTGCAGATTTGCTCCTCTGTCTCTCACTATTTGGAGTCTTATGAAATACCCCGTAGCATGATCATACTCCTTCTGCTTTCCAACTATAAACAAATCAATTCTGTCCTTGTCTCCTCAAGGATGTCCTCTCTTTCCAACACTACAATGTCGTCTCTAATTAGTACGGCCACCTCACCTTGCTTTTTTCCTTCCCTATTTTTTCTGAACATTTTTGTATCTGAATATTAAGCATCCACTCTTCATTTTTAAGCTACGTTTCCATTATTGCAATGACATCATATTCCCACATGGTTATTTATGCTTGGAACTCACCAATCTTATTCATCCAGCCCTGTCTTTATTTTCCTCATAGTACTTCTTAGTCTGTTCCTGTCTAATACTATTAATACTACTTCCTCCTTCCCTAGTACTATCCAACAGGCTCACTCCTTTTTGCACCTTATTCCTTGTTCCTGCTTCTATATGCTGATGCCCACCCCCCTGTCAATTTAGTTTAAACCTCCCCAATCACACTAGGAAACATCCCCATGAGGACTTTGGTCCCAGGCCTGTTGAATCAGTGCCTCCACCCAGAACTGGGCCCAATATCCCAAGAATCTGAAGAGGTCCCACATGAACCATGCCTCAGGCCATGCATTATTCTCCCTATCCTTATCCATTCTCGCTGATGCATGGCACTACCAGAGATTACTATGTTTGAGGTCCTTTTTAAATTCTTCTCTAGCTGCTGAAAATCTGACTATAGGACTTCAAACCTGCCCTTTCTGTCATTGGTACTGATATGTATCACAGCTTATGGCTCACTCCCTTCCCCCTGCAGAATATTCTGCACCCTCGCTGTGATATCCTTTACCCTGGCACCAGGGAGGTGCCTCCTCCTGGAACCAGTAAAATCTCAGTCTCCTTGATGCTCCATAGTGACTCCAGCTGCTCCCCAATGTTGGAAGCCCTGAGTTCAAGCTCAAGAATCTGGAGGTACTTTCACATGAGGTTCCCCATGATACTTGAAGTGTCCTGAAGTTCCCACATGGCATAGGAATTGCAATGGCACAGATCTCAGCTTTCATGAATGCTCTAAACACAATCTCTATTTCCTCTTTTAGAATGGTTAGTACCTTATTTGAGTATTAATTATAAATGATATCTTTGGACCTGCTCTATGCTAATATTCTCAATATTAATTGACTTACTGTTATAATTACTTGATTAAAATTGTTATTTCCTAGCTTCTAGTTTAAACCAATGTTCAGAGAGAGAAAAAAGAGAAACACTCAACAACTAACCAGTTAACTGCTTTCCTGTGGCACTCACTTTGATTTTCTTGAATGCAGTCCATCCACTCACATCTACTTCTTTATTCCCTTTACTGGTCTCATTCTGCTCTGGTTCCGGCTCTGGCTGTTGTTCATATTGAACTTAAACACAAATAATGAATTGTGTAGAACTCTTGCCTCAGAGCTAGAAGGTTGTGGGTGTGGTTCATTGGCAGTGAACTGCTTTTGAGAGTCCTGAGGGTGTGAAAAGTGGTATACAAATACAAGTTATTTTATTTGATTAATAGTAAACTGAAATTTTAGTTAGAAGTATCTAATCTTTTAGACTTCAATCTATTCCACACAAAATTCAGCAGGACCTGTTGCAATATCCTTTACAATTTTGATTTCACCTAAATTTCATGCCCTTCTACTGCTGGTATAGGTCCAGATACCCAAAGCCTTCACTCTCAGAAGGAAAAAATAAAAGTTGCCATAGTCCCAGAGGGCATAAGCTGCTTTCTCATCAGAGAGAGACGACTGGTAGTGAGTTTAACCTGAGGGTCACCACACTACAGGCGAGGGGCAAGGTTGAGAAGGTTGAGGTCATCTTCAAAGATGACCTCAGTAGGGCCTTGGTGGTAACTGCTCCTAAATAGTTGGAATTGATTATCAGGAGTTTTGACTGTATCAGTCCTTGTATTCCACCACCAGCATTGCCATCATCTCACACTATTTGGGCTGCTCCCCCAATTCTCTTTGACTGTTCAGCCTGGGAATCCTGCCTTGGAGGTAGCCCTTATTTGAAAGGAATCTGGACGTCAGAATCTGCCCATGAGAAAGAAAATTATTTATTGTATCTCTGAGAGCCATTTTATCCTGCCTGATATCACAATTTCATCAGTCTCCAATGTTGTAGGCAGGGTACTCAGAGTAATAACATTGGAGAGAGAAACAGAGTTAACATTTCAGATCAAGGGCCTTTCTTCAGTCCTGAAAAAGATCCTCGACCTGACAAATTAATTCTACTTTCTCTCTGCACAGATACTGTCAGACCTGCTGAGTGTTTCCAGCATTTTGTTTTTATTTCAGATTTCCAGCTTCCACAGCATTTTGCTTTTGTGTAAAAACATTACCCATATCCATATGCTGTATTCTTACCTTTGCACATCTCCTTTCAGGTACTGATTACTCATGTTCTTTCCATTTGTGGTATCTTTTAGGGAAAGCTGAATTGATGATTTACAGAAATACAAAAACAAAATACTGTGGATGCTGGAAATCTGAAATTTAAAAAAAATCACAAAATCCTGGAAAAGCTCAACAGAACTTTCATCTGTTCTGATGAAAGGTCACTCGACCTGAAACGTTAACTCTGTTTCTCTCCACAGATGCTGCCAGGCCTGCTGGAGTTTTTGCAGCATTTTTTTTGTTTTGATGATTTACAAGTTCTGATTAATACACAGGCAGTCATGTGGATGACATTCCCATCTCATGATATGAAATTAAATGGAATGTCATCCTTTTGTGACTTTCCCTTGACAAGTTTTGATTTTTGGATCTTTCCAGCAGTATTTGGAAGATGTTACAGATTAAAACAATAAATGTGGCCTCGTGTGGTAGGTGTAACTCTGATTTTCCAATATTATTGTAAACTGGAGCCCTAGTCCAACAAAAATTGTTTAATTTGCATTCTAGCAGAATAGGATTCTGCTAGTAATTTGCAGATCCCTAAGAACGAGAATGTATAGAAGCTCTTTGTCATGTTCCAAATCCCATAAATGTCTATAATATTTTCACTAAAAGCCTTAAAAAAAGATATGCAATATGAAAAGTTTTGATAATTAATTGATTCAGCTATAAAGTGAGCATCTTGTCCCCAAGGACATTGAGAATAAATTTCTTAATTTTTCAGTACCAGTATAGAAACTGCATGAATGTTGAAAGTATAAATAGATCTTTATTCTATTCAGTTCAGTTGCTTTGGAATATGGTTCAAAAATAACATGGAAAAGGTGATTTAATTCCATGACCATATGATTTGTAAGACTACTTCATGTCAGAGTCTGGATTTCCTTCTTTAGGATTTCAAGAGGATCTTCCCAAGTAAGTGAATGCTGTAATGATGTTGAAATACTATTCTGCCAATAGGCCTGCATTTGGACCCAACCCAAATTGATGAAATGATTGTCTCTGATTGTTGGTCTCTTTCAATAAATGCTTCACTCTGTACCTATACTTGAGTTATTTAACCAATCCAAAACTAGTTCAATTTGAATGTTAAGAGTTCTTAGAGTCTCCATTTCCTGCAGGCTGGATCCAAACGACGACTTGAGTTTATAGACCCAAGGCACTTCACAATAGAGTTAATAATCTAAACACTTATCTTGCTTAGGAAGGTAGAAATGTTTTAGATACACTGTTTTAATGAAATAATAGTCCTTTAGTGCTGCTCTTTATTTTATCTCAATCAACCAGCTCCAGATTGTTAGGATTGCTTTGCAGTTGACCCAGTACATCTTGTGACACAGGGTAAAACCAATAATTTGGCTTTTTCACCTAAATTACAGTATCTAATTCTAATCAGAGAATCTTACAGATGAACAAGTTACAAATTAAATATTTTATCCGCGCAAGTTTAAAAATGAAGACTTTTTATGAATTAAGTAAAATATTTTTATTGGAATTTTTTCTTTTTAAAATGTATTTAGCCAAACGGGGGCACTATTTTAGTAATCGAACTGCTACTTAACTTAAAATTGAGAAGACTGGTATGAACTTGAAATTTTTCTGCCTGCTCCTGTTGTCGGCTCTACTTCACCATGCCTCTCTTGCTAATTTGACCATTTAATGTTCAGCCTGCATTGTGTCAGTAAACAAATGTGTGGTGTGATTTACTCAAAGTTTAAATACTCCATTGGAGGATGGCAAATTAGATAAATAGCCAGTTTTGGTTGTAGGATGTACATTCGCTAGTACGCAGAAAGAACTTCCCAATCTTTGCCTAGTGTTATGGAACATTTCACATCTACCCAAGTATCATCCAAAAAACAATACCTCCAACACTTCTGTTTTTCCTCAGTACTCTATTTAAGTGTCAGCACAGATTAAAAGGTGAGATCCTGGAGTGGGTGTCTCTGAGCCTTACAGGCCAGGGATGTTCCCCAGATTCAATGCCTGGTCTGTATTGAGCTAACGGATTTCAACAAAGTAATGACAATAGTACTGCAATTGGTTGGGTTAAGGGAGGAAAAATAGATCAGAGCCCTATTCTTAATTGCTATATTGTGACACTCCACTGGAAGTGCAGACATGGGGGTCATCAGATGAGGACAGAATTGTGCCCATCTGTGAAACCCTCATCATCTGGCATTCCCTGCAAAGACTTTCGAAAGAGTAGTGGCAATTTGATTGAGGAGCAATTTAGTAACCACTACAAAAGGAGCGAATCAATAACTTCAAGGGAGAAAGGAAGAGAATTTTTAAACTGAGGAGGCAAGGAAGATTGGATATTTCTAATATGAAGGAAACACTTTCAAAGATTAGTTTCTGTTGCGCTATTAACCTGATTCTATTTAATTTTGTTTATCTTTCCACAATTCACATTGAAACTTAATATTGTTCAATTTATTTTAATTGTCATGAACAAGTTAAAAAGCGAAGTGTTTACTGTGGGTATTAGTTTCATATTGCTGTAATTTGATAAATTGCTTAAAACAGGAGTTGTGTATAAATAGGTAATCATGAATAATCTGGCCTTGAAAGATGTCAAGGAATGTCATCTTAGCAAATCAGTTAAGGGCAATTACAAATATTACTCAGTTAATGAGTGAATGTGGTGTGTAAGTAGAAAGTAGTTTATGGCTCTCTCCTGCAAAGGTTGGGAGGGGAACAGTATCCTATGATGAGGTCTCTAAACAAGTCAGTCCTTGCAAAGACACACATACCAAATGAATCTGCAAGACTGAATACATGCCCTCTGTTCTTCTCATTGCCTAGCTGAATGGGTGAATCCAGATCCTTACACACAAGTGTGCCAAATTCAATTTTTTTCAAGTAATTTGAAAATATATGTGTGGAAATAATGAAGATGTATATATAATTATTATTTCTGTAATTCCTAATTACAGGCATGATATTTGTCTTTCCTCTTAGTGCAGATTTTTATGTTTGTAAAATATCACTTTGATGTTTAAAAAGAATTGGCTTTACAATCCAGTGCTACAGCTTTTTGCAGTAGGGTATTGGCCAGGAAATTCCTCAGATTAGTTCCTGCTGTGCTAACATCATTCCATGTAAATGGGGTTTCTCTTGAGTGTAACACCAGCTCTCTAAAGAACCACCTGGTCATTATATTTATTAAGTGAACCAGAGGCAGAAAAATTGTCAATCTCAATTGTACCAGGATCAGCACATGGTGAGTCACAGATTAATATGTACATGATAATTATCTGATTGAATAAATCGTTGCTTAAGATCAATGTTTTCTTGATGTAAATAGTTGTGATAAAACAGTTTGTGTATTGTTGAAAAAAGAGACATGTCTAAGCTTTTCATCTTGCACTCATCAGGACACTCGCAAGAATACCAATATAAGGAGAAAACAGCAATTTATACTGTATGTGAAGAGTGCTGATTGGTTAGCAAGTGGCATTGCCATGGAGAATGCACTGCTGATGGTGACTGACAATTAACTGCCAGGCATTATTTGAAATTTAAACAAGGCAGCTTGACCCTGATTGGTCAAGGCATTGCCCTGAGGAATGAGTCAGAAAATGGCTGTCACTTATTTTGTTTGGCAGAAACAGGTGCAATGCGTGTACATATTCTTTCAGTGTTCATGGCTGAATCAACGTCTCCTATTGAAAGAACTCAACTAAGTACAGATGTGTCTGAAGGGCCGACTGTACTTGAAGGAGTCGAAGAAACAGATTTGCAGGTATCTACTGAAAAACCAGATGCTCAGGCGACTACAGTGAGGGAGGTTCCGGATCAAACATCAGAAGCTGTAGAGCTGAGATGTTCTACATGCTTAACGAAACCCCCAAAAAGACTGACTTTGTAAATTATTTATCTGTATGAATAATTTGATATTTTGAGAAAAAAATGTAAAATGTATTTCTGAGTGAAGGGAGGGATGTAGTAATCTGATGTGTAATATACCCTGAAGACAATGTAATGTAAGATCACATGATCTTGATATCCCATAGCAGAGTAGCACGGGGTAGCTTTCTAATCAATAATATTGAGTTAGAGTCTGAAGAGTAAAGGCAGAGTTTTGAGTTATAAACACAAGTGTAGTCAACAATTTCCAGTTCCCTGGCCCCAACCGCTTCCTCTTCACCATGGACGTCCAATCCCTCTACACCTCCATCCCCCACCAGGATAGTCTGAGGGCCCTTAGCTTCTTCCTCGAACAGAGGCCTGAACAATCCCCATCCACCACTACTCTCCGTCTGGCTGAACTTGTTCTCACACTGAACAATTTCTCCTTCAACTCCTCTCACTTCCTCCAAATAAAAGGTGTGGCTATGGGTACCCGCATGGGCCCCAGCTATGCCTGTCTCTTTATGGGGTATGTGGAACATTCCTTGTTCCAGTCCTACTCCTGCCCCCTTCCACAACTCTTTCTCCGGTACCTCAATAATTACTTCGGTGCTGCTTCATGCTCTCGTCAGGACTTGGAAAAATTTATTAATTTTGCTTCCAATCTCCACCGCTCCATCATTTTCACGTGGTCCATCTCTGACACTTCCCTTCCCTTCCTTGACCTCTCTGTCTCAATCTCTGGTGATAGACTGTCCACCAATATCCATTACAAACCTGCCGACTCCCACAGCTACCTCGACTACAGCTCCTCACACCCCGCTTCCTGTAAGGACTCCATCCCATTCTCTCAGTTCCTTCGCCACTGCCGCATCTGTTCCGATGATGCTACCTTCAAAAACAGTTTCTCTGACATGTCCTCCTTCCTTAACCGAGGTTTTCCACCCACGGTCATTGAAAGGGCCCTCAACCGTGTCCAGCCCATCTCCCGTGCATCCGCCCTCACGCCTTCTCCTCCCTCCCAGAAACATGATAGGGTCCCCCTTGTCCTCACTTATCACCCCACCAGCCTCCGCATTCAAAGGATCATCCTCCGCCATTTCCGCCAACTCCAGCATGATGCCACCACCAAACACATCTTCCCTTCACCCCCCCCCGTCGGCATTCCATAGGGATCGTTCCCTCCGGGACACCCTGGTCCACTCCTCCATCACCCCATACTCCTCAACCCCCACCTATGGCACCACCCCATGCCCACGCAAATGATGTAACACCTGCCCCTTCACTTCCTCTTTCCTCACCGTCCAAGGGCCCAAATACTCCTTTCAAGTTAAGCAGCATTTCACTTGCATTTCCCCCAACTTAGTCTACTGCATTTGTTGCTCCCAATGTGGTCTCCTCTACATTGGAGAGACCAAACGTAAACTGGGCAACCGCTTTGCAGAACACATGCGGTCTGTCCGCAAGAATGACCCAAACCTCCCTGTCGCTTGCCATTTTAACACTCCACCCTGCTCTCTTGCCCACATGTCTGTCCTTGGCTTGCTGCTTTGTTCCAGTGAAGCCCAACGCAAACTGGAGGAACAACACCTCATCTTCCGACTAGGCACTTTACAGCCTTCTGGACTGAATATTGAATTCAACAACTTTAGGTCTTGAACTCCCTCCTCCATCCCCACCCCCTTTCTGTTTCTTCCCCCTTCCTTTTGTTTTTTCTAATAAATTATATAGATTTTTCTTTTCCCACTTATTTCCATTATTTTTAAATATTTTATGCTCCCCCCACCCCCACTAGAGCTATACCTTGAGTGCCCTACCATCCATTCTTAATTAGCACATTCGTTTAGATAATATCACCAACTTCAACACCTATGTGTTCTTTTGTTCTGTTGTCTGTGACACCTTTTGATGATCTGCTTCTATCACTGCTTGTTTGTCCCTAGAACCACACCACCCCCCTCCACTTCTCTCCCCCAACCCAACCCCTAACCCCCACCCCACACACACCTTAAACCAGCTTATATTTCACCCCTTCCTTGGATTCAACTAGTTCTGTTGAAGGGTCATGAGGACTCGAAACGTCAACTCTCTTCTTCTCTGTCGATGCTGCCAGACCTGCTGAGTTTTTCCAGGTAATTCTGTTTTGGTTTCACAAGTGTAGCTGTTGAGTTCCTTTTGTAAATAAACAGAATGTGTTTCTTCTAACCACGGTCTACTGATCTTCCCTGCCTTGGTAATAACTCAGTAACCCCGAAACAGGCCTGTAACCCAGATCCTTTAGCCTCAACAAACCAGGGCACTGGATCCAACAACCATATAAAGCAGAACAAAACCAATCTGATCAGTTAATACATCATCAGCCTAGTCTCAATCATCAGCAAAGTGACGAAAGTGGCATCAACAGTGCTGTGAAATGGCACTAACTCAGCAGTAACCTGTTCACAAATGTTCAGTCTGAATTCTGCCAGAACCACACAGCTCCAAGCATCATTAAAGTCTTGGTCCAACCATACATGGAAGAGCTGAATTCCAGAGATGAGGTGAGAGTGACTACCTTTGGCATCAAGACAGCATTTGAGTTGAGTGTGGCATCAAGGAGCATATTATAATTGAAGTCAATTGGAATCAGGAGGAAAACTCTCTACTGGACAGAGTCATACCTAGCACAAATTAAGTTAGTCATGGTTGTTGGAGCCCCAGAACATTAGTATAGGAACTTCTTAGGGCAGTGTCCTAGGCCCAGCCATCTTCAGCTACTTCCATAATGATCACCTTGCCATAGTAAGGTCAGAAATGAGGATGTTAACCAATGATTACACGGCATTCTGTTTCATTTACAACTCCTCCAATAATGAAGCAGTCCATGCCAGACTGCAGCAAGACCTAGACAACATTCATGTTTGGGCTGATAAGTTACAAATAACATTTGTGCCATAGAAGTACCAGGCAATGACCATCTCTAACAATTGGCCCTTGATGTTCAATAGCATTACCATCACTGAATCCCCCACCATCATCATCCTGGGAGTTACTATTTACCAGAAACCTAATTGGACTGGCCATATAAATACTGTGATAACAAGAGCAGGCAAGAAATTGGTTATTCTGTGGGGAGTGATTCACTTCCCCACACATTTTCCATCATCTACAAGGCACAAGTCAGGAGTGTGATTGAATACTCTCCACTTGCCTGGATGAGTGCAACTCCAACAACACTCAAGAAGCTTGACACCATTCACCACTTGATTGGCACCCCCATCCAACACCTTTAACATATACTCCCTCCATCAGCTTTGCACAGTGCCAGCAATATATACTGTCACAAGATGCACTGCAACAACTCACCAAGGCTTCTTCAGTTGCACCTACCAAACCTGTGACCTCTACACCTAGAGGAACAAGTGCAGTAGATGCATAGGAACACCACCAGCAGTAAGTTTCCTTCCAAGTCACTCACCATCCTGACTTAGAAATATATCATCGTTCCTTCATTGTTGCTGGGTCAAAATCCTGGAATTCCTTCCCTAACAACACTGTGGGTGTACCTACACTGCGCAAACTGCAGCAGTTCAAGAAGGCAGCTCACCATAACCTTTTCAAGGGCAATTAGGGATGACCAATAAATATTGGTGTTACCAACAATGCCCACATCCTGTGAATGATTTTTTTTAATGCACTTTGTGGTTTAGGCTTCTTCTTTCTGATTTTTTATTCACTAATCCCCGTTAGAGGTGTTTGTGCTTGGATGCCAAACGAGGCAAGGATTTATCAAAAATAGCTGGAAAAACTCAGCAGGTCTGACAGCATCCGCAGAGAGGAACACAGTTAACGTTTCGAGTCTGTATGACTCTTCATCAGAATTCTGATGACGAGTCATACAGACTCGAAACATTAACTGTATTCCTCTCCACAGATGCTGTCAGACCTGCTGAGTTTTTCCAGCTATTTTTGTTTTTGTTTCAGATTTCCAGCATCCGCAGTATTTTGCTTTTGTCCAAGGATTGATCAATTTGGTTATACACCAGCTTCCTCTTGTGTAGCACCAAGTCATTGGAGTAGGAGGAGACTCGTGGAATGTAAACGCTGGAATAAACTGGTTGGACTGAAGAGTTTGTTTCAATGCTGGAGATTCTATGTAACTTGATAAATTCAGTGATAAGGTTATTTCATTGTAATCACTCCTATCTATTCATTAAACAGACTTGTGTTGTAAATAACAATTGTTGGACACCACAGTGAATTTAGAATCGGCAATGGATTAACAGCTCTAAAAATTCTTGAGATTTAGATTGAGTTCCATTCTAAACTTTAGTCAATGCCTGTCCTATCTAGGATTGTCTTATACTGACTTGAAGATTGCAGGAATATTTTTGCACAAGAGTAAAACAAAATTCAATTTGGCGTGAACTATTGTTCTATATATTTTACATTTCAAACGCAAAGTATAGCATTGCGTAAACCCAGGATGCCTGTGCCGATGAATTGTTCACCCGCAGTTAGTTATTTTCCTCCCTAACCTTTGTTATATCCTTCCTTTAGAAACACTTAACCATTATAGAAATTTTCATAAAGTAATGGTTACAAGTGCCACATAAAGGGGAAAATCCAATTAGGTCCAATGTTGGGCAGGTGGATCACTGCACAACGATCCTGCCTCTGGTCCCATTGAGGTTGGCAATACACAAATTTTGTGCTGCCCAATTATCTAAATGACTGTAGTGAAACACACTGTAGACTGGGTGCATGCCCAGCAGGGCACCCAGGCCAGCACGACGCACTGCTAGCCTGCACCTCTTAGTGGGGAACTGCACTCCTGCTACGGGAGCTGCTTCAACTGTCTCAGGAAGGCTTTGAAAAAAGGCAGAGGGTAAAAAATGGAACAACAGGCCAGAGAGAGGGTTCCCAGGTTTTCCGACCTGATGCTAGAGGCCAAAAGAAGAAGAGATACAGTGTTTCCATTCGGGGCCCTCAAGGCGCCTCCTGCAAAAGAAATGGGAACAGGTGGCCAGGGAGGTCAATACCTGCAATCTGACCCTGAGAAACTGGCTGCAGTGCTGGTAAATGTTCAATAAACTCACATGGAAGATCATGAATGCATCTTCAAAGGATATCTCCCACCAACTGCACCACCAAACTCAATGCACCACAATTTATCACTCATCCATCAGCAATCGGGACTCCAGCATAATATTAAGAGACTTGACGGCACCCTCACACCAACCTCTGTCTGTTTCCACATTCTTCCAGTTATTCAGCAATGTCAGGTACACAATGCAAATGCATTGCAACAAATTCACTGACATTCGTCTCTCTCTTGCAGGACAAGCCACACATAACTGCAGGAAGTAGCAGACAACCAGTGGGAAATGGACACGCCTGCAACTCCTGAGTCTTTGGAGGAGTCAGTGCTCCATGTCACGGGACCAGCTGTTACCAAAGCTGCTCAATCTAAGGTCACTGTAAACATTCAGGATGACGGTATCTATGCCCCTGCTCAAATACCACTTCACCCTCATTCTGCTGTCTGACATGGAGTGCAAACTGCAGATGGCATGACCAAGGATCTCTTGCTTTTACCAAACCCTCTTCACTCACCCCAACCCTCTCCATCTTCATTTTTGTTTTCAAATGCCCAGGATATGCTGCTTGGCCAACCACTGCAGCCCCAGGAAAAAGGCTAAGACCAACACAAGATCTCTGATGGCTTGATCTGACAATCACACCACCAGCTCAGATACTAGTATTGGGCATACTTTGGAGGGTAGTATAGAGTCAGGATCAGCATGTGGTGAGTCATTGGGCACAAGTGATCTGCAGCCATTTCAGATAGAAAGGATTGTTCTTGTGCCAGCTCACTGAAGGGGGAGGTTGTAAATGAATTTCACTGCAGAGAATTCAGATAAGGACTTTGGGGCAGCATGAAGGAGAATACTGATAGGCATGCTTGGTGCATTGATAGGCCTGCCATAGGGCCTCTCATCACTGTCAAGGAGCATGAAGGAGTCCAGCTCCAACTACGCACAGGGCTTCGTGCAGAGCCCATCTTTGGTCAACTCCATGGCAAAACTTGTAGACCCAACCGTGATGCAGCATCAGGTGGCCAATGCCTCAGCTTCCATTAATTGCATATATCAACCTTTTAAATGCTGCAGTGAAAGTTCAAGCTGAGGTTATGAGATCATTGTTGCCATATAAAGTCCAGGTACCATCATGTTCAAAGGGGCACCCAGGTTCTCACAGCAGTCCAGCCATCTGTCCTTCAACAGATTATTGGGATTGCAGAGGCATTGCCCCGGGAGAGTGGCATTGGCTCTGTGGTGCACGAACCTGTTGTCCTGTTTCAGGATGACAGTATTAGTTCTCCCATCACTGCCACTTCGCCAGTGCCCTTGCTGTTGCCTTTCAGCCAGCACAACCCAGTCTGTTGCCTTCCATGTTGAGGTGGAACGGTCTGAAGTTGGGCTCTCAAGGCCCAGAGCTCATCCTGCATTTTCCCACAGTCAGCAGTCTTCCATCTCCATGCTGCAGCTGCTGGGATAGCACTTTGTAGGAGCACTAGGCCAGGCAAAGGTACCTGCAAGATAGGTGCTAAGGGAATGCATTAGGGTGAATAGATCAGTTTGTATGTTGTATTAGAAGTGTTTTTGGACAAAATTGGTTTGGATTGGAGTTTTTGGCGGTGACTTTTAGTTTAGAATTTTGGCCAAGAGGACACTCTAATAGATTAAAATTTGGGGAATTATGGAGCAACAGTGATGTTGAGATGAGATCTGAAGAGAACCAGAACCTGAGATCTCATCCCCACATCACAGAGATGGCCTCATTAGGGAAAGGTTGTGGTTGATGCAATAGACCACCATGAACATGGAGAGTACTTGAGGGATGACCCCCAAGAGGCCCGAGTGGCTGAACCATTGTTTCAAGATGCCAATGGTTTGCTTCATGATTGTTCTGGTGGCTGCTTAGCTCTCAGTGTAGGTTCTCATTGCACTTCCATGCAGTAGGCTTGGCAGAGGACAATCATGAACAAGTGTTAGAGTGGGTATTATCCAGGAGCCAGCTGCCTTGTGGTAGACCAAAGATGGTGGGCACAGGATGAATGCCTCACAGCTGCTACCAGAATAGTAGGTATTCATTGACCAGATCTTCTGGGCATATTGCACACCAACTGCACTCTGCAGTCATTTATTTATATGTGTGGCCCACAGAGCTACATTTTATTTAATTCATTCATGCCCATCCCTAATTGCCCTTATTCAGAAGAGTCAACCACAGGTAAGGACAGCAGATTTCCTTTGTGAACCAGATGGGTTTTTACAACAACCTGCAATGGTTTTATGGTCATCATCAGACTTTTAATTCCAGATTTTTATTGAATTCAAATTCCACCATCTGCCATGGCAGGATTCAAACCCAGATCCCCAGAGCATTACCCTGGGTTACTAGATTACTCATCCAGCAACAATACTACCATTGCCATATGTGCAGTCAGTGGTACTATGCACCTTTGGGAATCCTGCTAGTCTGGCAAAGCCATGTGCTTTTTTCCTCCTGTCTCTCTGTCTGGTAATTGAGAAGACAATGAAGTCCCATTTCCTTCTGTACAGGATTCTTGTCATCAGCCTGATGCTACAATGTAAAACAAACTGAAATGTTGATAATGTCACCTGCTCCCAACTGGATGGATCCACTGGCATGATCATTTAGGGCAACAGTAATCTTCATGACCAATGGCAGTGTTGTCTTTGCCCTACTCTGCAGCTACAGGTCCAGTTGTAGGAGGTGACATAGTTCAGTCACTACCTCCTTGGTGAAACATAGGCACCTCGCAGACACTGCTGCTGGCTGAGGCAAAGGTAGGAGAAATGTTCCTTGTTAGGTAGGGCCTTCTCCTAAGAGCTCTCCTCCTCCTCCCTCTCTGCTGCCTGATCTCCATGTCCAAATCATGCTGCAGTCCAAGAGGAACTGCAACTATAGCTTCCATTCCTGAAAGTAGGCTTTCCCTGGCCTTCCAATATCCTCTGACAACCTTGTCTAAGTCCAGCATCATACTCTTTAAACCTAAATAGTTTTCAAATAGCACTCAATACAGTACCTCCACTTACTCTGCAACTGCAAAAGAAAGTTAAAAGCACCTCACCTGGAAGTCCCATGGTGCTCCCCTTTAAGTGTGGGGAGGGGCCCTCCTGCAGCTGAACACTTGTCCTGCTGGGAGTATTTAAGAGATGGTACTAATTGGAGCTGCACAGTCCAAATGGCAGTTTGTGCACAAATCCCACTTCTTAAATCAGTCGAATTAGGAACATGATAATTAAATGTGATTGTCATTTGAAGTTCTAGAGAACAGTAATGTTTGAATTATTTCATTTTGCATGGGAATAGGGAAAAAAACGTAATTTGGTATGAATAACTTGATTGTAGAATGTTCCTGGCCAGTGAATTTGTAAAGAATTGTGAGTAATTTCTTTTCAGCAATATGCAGCTGAATTCCAAAATCAGCACACCCATTCAACAGAAGAGGTAAAGCTCACTCTGTTACAAAAGACAGTACAGTACAATAAAACTTGAATGTGGATCACATTTAAAACTTTGAGTTTATAATCTGGAGATGATTAATATTATTCATCCTGAAAGATAGGATAAGAAAACATGCTGGCAAAATGCACCCAGCCTATCAGCATCTGGAAGTAACAAAAAAAATATTGGTATTGTGACTGGTAAAATGAGAAACTGAAAAGTCTTTCTCTTTTCTGGTATATTTTCAGCCTTTTCTGTTTTTAATTTATCAGTGCTAGCAGTTTTTATTTTAACTTTTGAAAAGTAAGATATAATACACAAACAGCATCAAGGAACAACCTGTTAATTTGAGTTGAGTTCTACTGTATAATTGTAAAATCATTCACCTATTATATTCTCTTATGAAACAAGTGACAGTATTATTCCAAAGCGATGACATCACATTAGCCCCTCAGAGTCCACAATATAATTTCAGGATTAGTCCATTGAACTTTCAGTTGGTGCTCTATTAATCATACTGAGATTCTAGTCACGATGTCTCTAGCAGGAAATTGCGGAAATGTCAGGAACAGTGTATAACAGTATAAGACCTGATCAGAATTTTTTCAATTCCCTTTCCTGCCCTGCATTGGATAGATTGAAGACAGCATAGGATTACATAGGATATACCATCCAACCAGTCCACAGCAGTGTTTATGCTCCATTCAAGCCACCTCCCATCTTTCCTCATCTCAATCTATCAGCACAACTTTCTATTCCCTTCTCCCTCAATTGCTTTTCTTTTTCCTCCTTAAATGCAGCTTTAATATTCACTTCAACCGCTCCCTATAATATTGAATTCCACATTCTCACTGCTCTTTGGGTAAAAACATTTCTTATGAATTCCCTATTGGATTTTTTTGGTGACTATCTTATATCAAAAGCCTCTAATTATGCTCTTCCTCACAAGAGGAAACATTCTGTATTCACTCTTTCAGAACCTTTCGTAATTTTAAAGAACTCTATGAGGTCAACTCACTGCCTTCTTTTCTCAAGAGACAAGAGACTGAGCCAATTCATCATTTCCTGATACGAATACTCACATATTTCTAGCTGGCTGGCTGCCTGCAGCAGAAGGCCATAGTGAGGGAGATAGTCCCCAGCAATCAAAAGAAGCTCAAGGGTTGGTGAGAGGTCTTGGAGTGCAGCAACAAGGAGGAAGGGAGAGATTGCAGAGAAGATGGGATGGTGGAAAAGGAGGCATTGTGGCAGAAGAATTGCTTAAGCGGCCAAGGGAAGCAGTCCTGCTCCTCTTGGCCCTCAAGCAGTGGTGGAAAAGCACTTAGCTGCTGGATCCAATAGCTCCTGCCTCCCGTTAGCCACCGGGTTTCCATTAACTTCAAATACATCCCAAATCTGAGGAACAGAACTTGATTTAAATATTATAATTACTGACCTGCCTTGCCAGAGTAGATTACTCAGCCAGCCACAAACTCACTACAGTTAAGCCAGAAGTAGGTACAGTTGTGGGGGAGTTGTGTTTTGGCTTCACATTTTTACCAATTTAACATTCTCACCATCTCTCACCCATCATGGAGGAGTTAACATTGTGTCCTATGGATTATATATGGTAAAAAGTGAATTACAAGGTGTCAATTTTATCTTGGATAGCAGAGGACATTCAGAAACTGTTAAGCATTATACTTATGGCTCATGAATCTCATGGATAAACTACAGCTTTGTTGTGTGTTTCTAATTTTAGACTTATCATACTTGTTTGGATATTTCCTTTTCCACTCTTCCCACAATTGCTGCATCACAATGATTTGGTTGTATCATCTTACAAATTGTTGAGATAGTCACTGTTTTTCCTCAGTTTTGTTTTGGAACCCTGACACATTCTGCAAAGCAAATTTAACAAAGTATGAAGCAGAGAAATTGCTCCATAGATAAAAGGTTTGGGGTATCATGTTTTGCAAGGAATATCATTTAATCCTGCACTGTGGACTTAGGTTCACAAGTCTTACTGCTACAATGGCTAAGAATGACAACTAACTCTGGGATCAGGAATGGGATAAAACAGACAAGCTTCCTGCTCCCAGTGCAACAATTCCTGTCAGAAAGAGTATATATTTCAACATGGCTAAGTACAAGTTCAGGCTATGGTTAAATATTTCAGGTACAGTTACTATGTTTGCTGTATAATTTTAAAGTATTTATCCACATTTTAATTTTGTCTAAATTTTCTTTACTGGAGTCCTCCAGACAATGTATCATTCTGCCTTTATGGTACAAGGGAGGAAACTCATTCAAAGCCATGGCTGATGTACTTTACAGTCTGTCACCACTAGGAGGTGCATGATGTATTCTTTTTTCCCTTAGTCCACATGGAGAGGTGATTAATGCCAAATTAGTGCCTAATCCTTCCTGTTATGAATCATGATACACCATGGTTATGCTGGTCTTTATATTACTGGATCTAGAAACCTGGACTAATAATCCAGAGAACAGAACTTCAAATCGCCACTATGACAGTTTGAGAATCGGCCCTCCAACTAACTGTTCTGCCACAATCTTCCCACAATCCCACCCACCCTGCAATCTCTCCTGGCTTGTTGCTGTGCTCCGAGTCCCCTCACCAACCCCTGATCTCCTCCAATTGCTGGGAACCAACGCCAACAGTCCAGCTATGGCCTTTTGCTGCAGGCAGGCAGGCAGCCAGAAATGATTGGGTGTACATAGCAGGAAAGGATAGACAGTTTGGGTCTCTTCCATCTTGAAAATTCTAAGTGATGACCAAAAAGAGGTTCTTAAAATGTTAAAACATTTTGATAGAGTAGATACAGAGGGAGTGTTTCCCCTTGAGGGGAAGAGCATAATTTGAGGCCATCAATATAGGATAGTTACCACGAAATTCATGGGGATTCAGAAGAAACTTCTTTACCCAAAGAGTGGTGAGAATGTGGAACTCCCTACCACAGGGAGTGGTTGAAGCGAATAGTTTTGATGCATTTAAGGGGATGATAGACAATCCTATGAGGGAGAAGGGAATAGAGGGTTATGATAATTGATTTAGCAGAGGAAAGATGGGAAGAGGCTTAAGGAAGAGAAGCATCAACACACAGCATGGACTGGTTGGGCACTATGCAGATTTACGTTGATTCACCATGGGCAAGCAGCGCTGTGGGCCACTACCAGCATGGTGCACCTCACTGATATCATTGAAAGAAGCCGCATGTCACCCCCAGGATCGATGTAGCCTGCGTAGTGCTGCTTGAAGTGGTACTGCATAGACAAATCTTTCCCCCATCAGTGTGTCTTTAAACAAAAATCTCAGATGGATCATCACTGTTCTTAATGAAAGGAAAACTGCCATCCATGCTTAGCCTAGCCTATAATGTGACACTAGCCCCATCGTGTTTAATTGTAATCTGCCCTCTGAAGTGGCCTAGAAAGTCATTCAGTTGTATTAATTTCAGGGTAATTAGGGGATGTTATGAGAATGATTTTTTTTAATGCTCAATTTGATTCCTTCCTCTCTTACTGTTTCAATGCAGTTATTGTATCGCAAATAAACATTGGCAAATTATACTCATTATGGTCGACTTTGGTGAAGCTTAGCTGGCTGACTAAATGTGCTGACTATAACACAAAACTTCCTATTTTTGGCTAATTTCTGAAAAGAAAACAAGCAATCTGAATCAGTGTGATAATGCACATACCTTCTGTAGTGCGTAACAGTCATAATTGTTGTTGTCTGTACCATTACCCCATTCAGCAAAGATGTTTGCCAGGATTATGAAGTAGTGGCTATTTCCTTCAAACATTCTTCCTGAGAAATAGTATCATGCTTATTCTCCATTGTCCTCATAAACAGGGTTTTTATGTTCCATATGAGTGTAGAAAGTATCCTATCTGGATGCTCATGTTGAAATATTGTATCTGAATCAAATTTGCAAGCTTTCGAGTTCTGATGAAGCACCTACACCTGTTAATGTTTCTCCATCCATCCTTTCAGCTGGATAAAAAAGATACCATGACGTGATTTTGAAGAAAAGCAGAGAAGTCCTGGCCAATATTTATCTATCTATCAACCAACAACATTAAAAGAGAGGATCTGGTCCTTAAATAAGCACATTGCTATTTGTGGGATCTTGCTATGTGCATATTGCTGCATTTTAAAATTTTATCAGAAGTATTTAATTGGCTGTGAAGCACTTTGGCACATGCTGAGATCATGAAAGATGCTGTATAAATGAAAGTCTTTATATTATTTATGTTTATATTAGGGTGATCTATTTTTAAGAGTGAAGCCTGATATTTACAGCAACATACATTGACATAAACTATTTAACAATTCAAAGGATAAAGAATTTTTACAAGAAACATCTCATTAAAATGTATTTATTTTAAAACTTTGATACTAAACACATTAGGTGCAATGCCATGGAGCAAGTAAGATTTTTTTTCCAAATATCATTTAAATGTTTCTAATTCCTCTTTGAAGAATTCCAGTTTTGTTTCAATAGTACAAGTTTACAATGGTAACAGAGAATTCCTTTGAGAAAGTAAATCCTTTATTGGCTGGTTCTGTTTCTGTTTCTTTTTCCTTTTATCTTCATTCATGCTTTCTTGTTTATCTATTAAGGCCATGATGAACATTTTGAATTCATTGTAGGTGAGGTTCTAGCTCAAATAAATAAACAAGGCCAAATTAGTTTGACAAAACAATATTGTTTTCTTTTATTTTCTTTTTTGCATCTCTCTACTCCTAAAGATTTTCAGATGGAATTAAAATTTGCAATGATGAAATGAGCTCATACTTGCAAATTAATAATTTCCTATTCTGGCTGGTTTAAAAGCATTTTCTTTGTCGTTTAAATTTTTCTCACCTTTCTCGTGTAACTCACTTTTCAACTCCTCAATGCAACTTCTTTTTAGGAGGAGAAAAGGCAAAAAAAAAGGTAACTTTTCAGTTTCAAAACCTGTTGAGTGCCTTCAAATTACTTCACCATTATTTCAAGCTGCAGTTCAATTTGTGCCTGACTTTCTCACTCCCGTCTTACAGCAGTGTGGAGAGTTTGCAGCTATCACAGACTGAATGTGACTGTTATCCACAATGAATAAGTGCCAAGATTATATGTGTGTTTTCTTCCCAGCATACATAAACTGTGTGAGACTTGTGTTCCCACATACCAACACTGTTGATAAATATTGAAACAACTTACAAATATAATCTGGAACAACAGGAAATGAAGCAAATGACTTAACTGTTATCTTCCTAAGCCTTCCACAAGTTCTCATAGTTTTCCTAATAATCAAATAAAAGAGGTGAGCATCGCTATAATAATTTGTGCCTTGGACGAAATAATTCTTCAGGGTGTGGTTATGAGTGCAGAGTTTGTCAATAGACAATTTCATGATAAAGCAACATTACAATTCCACTGGCGAACTACTCACCCATTTGGAATATCTCACCGTTCGGAGCGTGCCAAAAATCCAGCAGCTCTGCCGAGGAGTCCAACCAGTCCAAGTAAAGTAAGCGAGAAGCCAATAGTGAAGGAGGGTTGCATATCGCAAGGATAAATTTATGTGAGGCCAACAGGAGCATTAATGCTCTTCCTGACCTCACAATCATAACTTGCAAACCTCTTTTCCCCTTTTCCTGAGCTGTCTGCAACAATCTCTTTTGGGAGCACCAGTGAGACCATTCAACAGAAAGTACCAATAGCCAGAATGTGCGTGGTGCATGCTTTGCCTATTGGTACTTCATACCCACATCAAGGCCCTATTGATATAATATCATCTACAGTTGCATGACCTAATGAGATTCGCACTTGTTTCCAGCAGGGGCAGGAAGCAACCACTTCACAAACATTTTCGAATGGCGGAAAACTGGAAGTTGGTGGGAACATGATGTTAAGCAGGCTTTTTCACTCATGCTGCTACAAATTCCACTCCCAGCAAAGGGAATGTAAATTAATATCATTCTGTGACTTTTGTCTTCATTTATTTCCTGATATATGCCTAGCAAAAAGGTCAGATTTAGAGGATCCTATTGTGCATGTGATATATTTTCTACATCTTATATCAAGGAGCAGGTAAGCTTGCTTTATTACCATAGTCAATTTAGTGGCTAACATGTACACAAATGAGAGGGGAAATATTAAAAAGGATTGGAACTCCTACTTTAGCTACACTCGTACATAATGTTTTAGTTTTCACTCCATTAAGTCTTCTCACTATGTTTTTCACTGCTGTCATCTTAACAACTGTGCTGTAAACAAAAGATTGACATTCGCTGACCTGTGAAAGGATTGTCTTGCCTCAAAATATCCCAGCACAAAAATAGTGAACATTATATTGATTTTAAATAGAATGCTCAAAGCTAACAAGAAAGAACACATCTTGAAACATTTCAAAGCACTGGGATGAAAGGTGACATTGTCAGATCATATTTAGTGGTGACAGAGAAATTAGGAGAATGGAATAAAGTCCTTATAGGAAGAGGGCAAGGAGGGAATGTAGTCAAGATAGCTGTGGGAGGACTTATAATGAATTTGGTCTCTAATCTATCCACAAAAATGGAAAGAGAGAAGTAAAGGAAGGGAAGAGTCGGAGATGAACACATGAGGTGAGGGAAGGGTAGAAATTGAAAAACCATCCCTTTACTGATCTTTCCTGTACCCACTCACACCTCCCCACCCCTCCCAACCAACTACGTTGCCATCTCTGTGCTTGGTTAAAATCTGTTACATCTATAACTTTTCTGAGTTCTGGTGAAAGATTATTGACATGAGCCATTATCTCTGTTTCTCTTTCCATCGATGTCGCCTGGTCTGCTGAGTATTTCCAGCATGTTCTGTTTTCATTTCAGAGTTCCAGCATCTGGAGTATTTTGCTTTGAATTGAAACCAGGTTGATGAATAAAAACCATGTCCCTCTGCTGGATGGGTGTTATATGAAATCATTAACATAATCTGCTTCAATCAGCTAGTGGGCCAAAGCACAAGCATTTTGGGTGGGGTGGGGTTGAAGGTTAAGTTCTCTTTCCCCCCCCACCCCCGGCCCTTGTCCCATGCCATTTCTTTTCACATGGGATGTACCACCCCCCTTTACCAGCTTAAATCCCAGAATCATGGATAAAAGTCAATTCTATCTCTGCCAGTGGGTGAAAACTTGTAGCACAAAAGAGGCTGGTTATTTAAGATTGAACTGAGAAGTTTCTTCACTCAGACCATTGTGAATCTTTGGATTCTCTTTCCCAGAGAGCTGTGGATGTTCAATCGATGAGTATATTCAGGGCTGAGAATGATTGATTATTGGAAACCAAGGCAACCAAGGAATATGGGGTAGGATGGAAAGTGAATTTGATGTAAAATTCTGCCATGATCTTATTGGGTGTCAAAGCAGGCGCGATGGGATCGAGGACCTACTCCTCCCCTTATTTCTTATGCATTTATGTTCTTAAAAACTGTCCTTTCAACATTAGTTTGTATTATTACTCAGAAGGACTACTGTTTGGAATAAAAAATTAAGATTTCCTTGCACATCTTCATGAATAGTCAAAATATAGTTGATGTAAAATTAAATCATATGGAAGTATGAAAATTGGGTTTCCTAATTGTTACATGGGTAAATACACCAGGTCAGGAAGATCCCAGACTCTTCTTTGATTTAACTGGCCTGGAGGCAGGGACACTATAGTTGGCTTCAGTCCACACACTCCCCATTTTCAGAAGGAAAATATCATCCAGGGTGCATGGTGGGGAGGGAGGTGGAGGAGTGGAGAGGGAGATGAAGAAAGGAAGAGTTCCGCTATTCAGTTTAAAAGTGTTCCTAGATATCTGGTGAGGACAGGATTAGGTTGGTTGCAAAGTACCTTATAGTTGATAGCTTGCTGACACTCACTGAGCATAAACCATGAACCCTGACCACCTAGGTAAAGTACTAAGTGCCACATGAGCCGTGGACCTATATCTAGCAAGTGCCAATGTTTTCAAGACAGAAGAGCAAATTGGCAGCAAGGGAAGTTCATTGCCACAATTTTGCCATCTTACCTCACCGCCACTTCCACTGTAATCTTGAAACATCTGCAAATGAGTACGTCCTTTGATGTTGAAGAGAAATCCAGCAGCATAGAATTCTGCTGGAGTGATGGTGTGCCCCCCATCCATGTCAATTAGGTCAAAGATGGACCGGGAGTGACGATAAAGAAACTGCTGCTCCATTTTATCCTGTAATATTTAAAACAAATAATGGCTTTGCGTACGTGTGACAACCAACAGAAACAAGCAGTAATTTGACACTAAACCATGTTTAGCCTTGCAGAACTGAATGACAATGAAATGAAAGCAAGTCTACAAAACAGAATTTAACTTTGCTGAGAGAGAATTAACGATTTAATATAATGGATACAACTTTCTGAGAGCTAGCCTAAGGTTCTGATGACTGGAGAGCCATTCTTGCCTCACCAGTTGGCTGGTTTTGTTCTCAAGCAAATCCATGTCATGATAAAAAATACATTGAAGAATGTTTTTGGTTCTCTTTATCAATTGTAATCAATGTAGCTCAGAAATTTTACAATTGAAATCTGATAGGGGAACATGGGAGATTAAGGCAGTTGTCAAACATCAGTATTCCATTGCTTTTGCAGGGGACCAGAAATTTTGTTTGGTGGGTTAAGAAGCTCCCCCCACCCACCCCCGCCCTGTAGTGAAATGATAATGTCATCTATCAGAAATCCAAGT
This sequence comes from Carcharodon carcharias, assembly GCF_017639515.1. NCBI lineage: Eukaryota > Metazoa > Chordata > Chondrichthyes > Lamniformes > Lamnidae > Carcharodon > Carcharodon carcharias. Next base: position 66,144,365 of record NC_054474.1, on the reverse strand, counting down.
ATTTCTGCCATTAATGTTTTACCTCATACCTGCATTAAGCAGCTATGAATGCCAGTATTAATAGATTTGAATGGAAGCAATTGTCTAGGCTGCTTTGGAATTCCTCCAAATTTTTGAATATCTCTGGACTTGCTGGAATGACTAAAGAGCATTTCTGAAAACTGCCTTTGACATGATCCACCTCCAACATTTTTTATTTAACTTCAGATCACGGTCCCCTGACCCCAGGATTATTTCTGGGTGGTACTCTTTCTTCTTTAATAATAGCTGAAAACCCACAGGTGGAAAAAGGTTTGATGGGGTACACCATATAAGGCTGCTCCAGAGTTAGATGAAACTTACTTGGCTGTTCTGTTCCCATTTGCTCCAGCTGATGAGCTATTCTAGCTGACAGTGTCAACAGAGGGAACCAAATGAGTAAAAGCTATATTATTTAAACACTCCAAAATTAATTTCATAGGAACAGGAGTTGACCTTTTAGCCCCTTGAGCTTGTTCTGCCATTCAATGAGATCATGGCTGATCTAACTCCATATTCCCACCTTCACCCCATGTCCCTCAATACCTCTGGTTAATAAAAACCCATCAAACTCAGATTTAAAATTCACAAATGATTCAGCATCAATTGCTGTTTCTGGAAAAGTTCTCATGTTTCCTAATTTCACTCCTGAAAGGTCTTGTTCTAATTTTTGCCTATGCCCCCTAATCCTAGACACCCAACCAGTGAAAATAGTTTCTCTTGATCTACCCTATCCGTGCCCCTTAAGACCTTGAAAACTTTCATCAAATCACCCCCAACCTTCTCAATTCCAAGAAATACAATCCCAGGTTGTGTGATCCCTTCTTGTAATCTAACACTTGGGGCTGAATTTTCAGGTCCTCCCCAAAGGCGAGAACAGAGGCGGGAGGAGGTGGAGGTCCCTGAAAATATTGATCTGAAGTTAAATAAAAAATGTTGGAGGTAGATCATGTCAAAGGCAGTTTTCAGAAATGCTCTTTAATCATTCCAGCAAGTCCAGAGATATTCAAAAATTTGGAGGAATTCCAAAGCAGCCTAGACAATTGCTTCCATTCAAATCTATTAATACTGGCATTCATAGCTGCTTAATGGAGGTATGAGGTAAAACATTTATGGCAGAAATACTTGAATTTCTGATAGATAACATTATCATTTCACTACAAGGCGGGGGTGGGTGGGGGGAGCTTCTTAACCCACCAAACAAAATTTCTGGTCCCCTGCAAAAGCAATGGAATACTGATGTTTGACAACTGCCTTAATCTCCCATGTTCCCCTATCAGATAGGTGGTGTGTCAATTTCAAGACCCTGATTCCGGTGCCAGCAATAATGAGCAGTGCGGGGCATAGCTAGACAGGAATCTTGCTCTGAATGGCTGAAGCAGGACTTCTACCCCCTTGTATTCTCATCCTCTAGATATAAAGGCTAGCATTCCATTAGCCTTCTTGATTATTTCAGTACCTGTTTGTGACATTTTAATGAGCTATGTACCTGCATCCCCAAGTCTTTTTGGGCCTCCACTGCTTCCAGTTTTTCAGCATTTAGAAAGTACCCTGGTCTGTCCTTTTTATATCCAAAATGTGTGATGTGTGGTGTTCCACAAGAAAATAGCGGGGGTGCAATTCAACTTTGATTATTAACATCAATAGAAAGAGGAATCAGGTGGTGGCCAATCCATTACTGGCAGCTTTCTGGTTTTGCCAAAGTTGAATTTCAGCCCCTACCCTCCCATCCACTCCCCATATATTTGATGGTTTTGGAAACAGAGTAGTTACTATTTTAAAAAAAAGCTACTGCTTTTCATAGGTCTTCTAATCTGAAGGGACTGTCCTGCAACCTTTAGTGCTCACTTTTCATGGACAGTCTAGACAGAATCCTCATCACAGGAGACATTAAGACATCACTCCCATTATTTTCATTCAATTTAATTGAATTCTCCTGTCTTGACATTAAAACTGTGGGTTACTGCTGGCTATCACTTGCGCCCCCCCCCCCCACCGCCATGTCTTTTTCACCCCCCCATGTCTCTTTCACCCCGCCGCCCCGCCCCGCCCCCCAGCCCCCCAGCATGCCAGCTCTGTCCAGTTGATACAATCAGCATTTTCAGCATAGCAGTTTGTTTTGGGCATGAATAAATATCTAGGCTTAGCAGTCCTGGGAAAACAAGGCTATCTTTCTGATGGTCATGCTTGTAGCTACTCATTTTCTTGTGAGCATGTCTTTGCAATATCAATTTCATTCAACATTTTAGCTCTGTACCTTTGTGGTTTGGGTTGTTGGGCACGTGAGCGGGCTGTGAGTTGTCCAGGGAATTGTTGGTATTTTAAAAATAGTTTCTAAAGTGTCTAATTTAGGTTCATACCTTGTTAGCAATTATGATGCAAACCAACATGTAAAACTCTTCAAATCCGATCTCCCCAGAGGCTCTCCAATCGAACATATTGAAAGTTGTCTTTATCTGCGCTTTGCTCATGTCCGTGATACAGCGAAGAAAATAAAAAAATTGGACATCTGTAAGATAATTGTGAAGAACAATAAAACATAGTCTGAAGTATGCTAAAATGTTTCTAGTTTGAAAATCTCTTATTTGTATGTATTTAAATCTCCATTACCCACCATAACCCTTCTCCCAGCCTCAAAAGGTGGCGAGTAGGAATTGGCAGGTGATAGAGAGGACATAAGTTTGTTCTTACACATGTAGTATAACAATCTTCTGAGCAAGGAATGAAGACAAAAATAATCTAAACTTGTATCATTTTTATATATATATATATAAATTGAATTTAATCTCATCTTTCTCATCTGTGATTGTTATGGGCAACAAATGCTGGCTTAATCAGTGACACCAACATCCTGTGAAAGAAAAAAACATTATATCAAAAACATTAATGTTAATGGATAGCACGACGAAGCAATTTCTCAAGCAAAGCTTTATCCCATGAAAATTCTGGCAGATCATTGGAGTGCTACATATGATGTATAGAAATCAATTTAAAACACCATCCTTCTGGAAGAGTTTGGACTTCAGGAATAAAACTTGGCAATGTAACTTTAATAATGAACTCATGCACTTACAATCATTTTACAGCTGCGCAATGGTGGACTCCTTCTTAGTATGTATCCTACTGAGAGCTGGGTTGCATATGGAATGATTTCTGACACCTGTCAAAGCAGCAGGTACAGGAGGAAATTCTGTCCTGCCATGACACTGCCAATGGGAGGATAATCCCAGCTTGTACCTTAGACAATGTGTAACACTTCCTTAGTACTGTGCTAAAGTGTCTGTGAGGAAGAGATATTAATGTATATAATGTTATTGGATTTTTTTTTAAATAGAGGTTTAGTCTGTGTATGTGTTAATTGTATTAAAGCCAGCTAGTTTGTGTGCTTTGATGGATAGTAGTTTTGAGATGTAAACAGTAGGTAGAGGGTACATTTTCATTTTGTTGAATAGAGCATTCAAAGAGTGGGACCAAAATCTTGCACCTAGCTAGCAGGCACCAAGCAGTGTTTATATCATTAATAAAATTAGTACTATGAATGGGGTTCAAAGGGCCTGGTAATACAATGGGCTGAATTTTGCCATCGGTGAGCAGGAGGCGGAGCCTGCTCGCCAAGGGGAAAATGACGCGGGATGATGTCGGGCGGAGCCCCCGATGACATCCTGCCCCATTTAAATCTTCAGGAAGGCGGGGGCACAGCGAAATCAGCTGTCCGCTCGCCGACCTGTCAATGGCCAATTGAGGCCATTGACAGGATAATTAAAACAATTGCCCGTCCAACCTTAAGGCTGGCAAGCCCCGGTGGGCTTCTAAAAAGCATGAAACCTCATCCGCCAGCGGGATGAGGTTTCATGTAGGGTTTAAAAAATTTTAATAAAGTTTTAGTGAAATTTATTAACATGTCCCATCTCATGTGACATTGTCACAAGAGGGGGACATGTTAAGGATTTTAAAATTTTTCTATTTTTAATGGTTGAACAACATTCAGCGATCTCCCTGAGGCAGCTCTTAGCCTCAGGGAGATATGCGCTCTTTTGTGCGCATGCGCAAAAGAGCACTCCCTCGCATATGGGGAATCCCCCCCGCCGGTACAGCAAGTGCATAGTGCTTCCCACTGGGTGTCATGCTGGGCGGGCCTTAATTGGCCCGCCATTTAAAATGGCAGTGGGGCCCGCTTCTCCAGCGAGGATCGGCTCCCCGCCTGCCGGAGATTGGGTCAGGCCCGCCCGCCCAACAGGCAGAAAATTCTGCCCAATGAGAATTTACATTCAAAGGGGAAGGCTGGGTATAACAGAAAGGCTCTTGTGTTTGCAGATCAGAGGCATGTAAGATCTAAGCCTGTAAGCCAACAACTGTCTGCAAAGAAACAAATTGAAAGGAACCTCATTTTGAATTTAGAAGGTGAAAATGCTTTGCCTGGTGTCTGGTCAAGTCTATTGGTTACTGTTGCCTTAGTGGAGATTAATTTCGGAATTTATTAAAAGTTATGACAGTAGTAATTTGTAGCCATGTGTATATGTTTAATTTGTTGTATTCAATAAATGCCTCATTTAGTTTGATATAAAAACCTCTCGAGAACTGATGGTCTTATTCCTGAATTTAGAACTGCAACTCAAAACATACCAATTGAAAATATAGGTTATGACAGTTTAAAGTTTCCCTCTGAGATTTTAAATAACTCAGCCTTTACAAACTGCTGTATCATAACAGTTTCCATCTAGATTGCATGCTTCAATCCATAGAAGGATTGACCCACAATTTCAGACTCAAAGGTGAGAATACTCCCAACTGAGACAAGATAAGTCTGTTTAAGAAAACTCTGTCAGAACATCATTCAATTATTCTTCTTCTACTGACCATATTTAATACTGGAATTAATTTTTCTTTCAGAAATTTCCATCTTACCATTTAAAGTATTGCTATCATGGACATCCAAGAGTTTAAAATACTCCAAAAGCACTGTGGTATTTCTGACAGACAGTAAAATATGAACCCTGTCAAGATACAAAAAATTAAAAATACATCCAGGCCTCAATTTCATTTTGGAAGTAGTGCTGAAAGGTTTAATTGCAGGAATGCAAATTATAATTTCGCTGCTGTCAAAGTTAGTAGTCCAGACAAGTTTGGGACAAACAGAAATAACGAACACTGTATGGTTGTGATGTCATGCTTTGTGATGGGATAAGTTAGATTATTTTCTAAAGTGGATTCTATTTTGTCACAAAGTATGACTTAAGAATGGAGCTGTTCATTGTATTCCTATCACATTTAAAACAATCTCACTTTTACAGAAAATAGGACTGGGTTTCTGCTCGTTGTATGATTTGTATTAAAATTTGGCGAAATGGGGAAATCTATTGAGGATTGCTTTTTGTTGGTATAAATTTATTCTTAAACATCAAAGCCTCATTAGTTCCATCATTCCACCCATGGCTAAAGCAATGAAAGGCAAAATACATAAGGGAGAGCTTCTTGTTATTACCTTATTAGCTTCTTGTTAATAGCTGCTGAAGCCAAGTCACGGACAAATTCAAAAAGATATTACTTACTTGCAGTTATATTTGGTTGGAGCTTGTGATTAGTTGGTGAACTATATTGCATTTTTTACACAGATCAAACTGATTAACAGAGGTAAATGATTATTGGTATCAATTTTGATCTAACAAATTATGACAAGTCAATGGAGGAAACTGCAGCAAGAGAATGTTAAGGATATAGAAATATGAATACTGTGTTAACCAACAATACCAGAATTCGATACTTCTACAGGTGAGGTGAAAGTGACTGCTCTTGACATCTAGGCAGCATTTGACAGAGTGTGACATCAAGGAGCCCTAGCAAAATTCGAGTCAATGGGAATCAGGGGAAAAGTCTCCACTGGCTGGAGACTTACTTAGCACAAAGGAAGATGGCTGTGGTTGTTGAAGGTCAATTATCTCAGTTCTAGGACATCACTGCAGGAGTTCCTCAGGGCAGTGTGCTAGGCCCAACCATCCTCAGCCATCCTCAACCATCATCAATGACCTTCCCTCCATTATAAGGTCAGAAGTGGTGATGTTCACTGATGATTGCACAATGTTCAGCACCATTCATGACTCCTCAGATACTGAAGCAGTCCATGTCCAAATGCAGCAAAACCTGGACAACATCCAGGCTTAGGCTAACAAGTGGCAAGTAACATTCGCGCCACACAAGTGCCAGGCAATGAACATTTCCAACAAGAGAGAATCTGCCCTCAACATTCAATGGCATTACCATCACTGAATCCCCACTATCAACATCCTCGGGATTACCATTGACCAGAAACTGAACTAGATTAGCCATATTAAGAGCAGGTCAGAGGCTAGGAGTCCTGTAATGCATAACCTGCCTCCTGACTCCTCAAAGCCTGTCCACCAACTACATGGCGCAAGTCAGGAGTGTAATGGAATACTCTCCATTTACCTGGATGAGTGCAGCTCCACCAACACACCCAAGAAGCTTGATACCATCCACGACAAAGCAGCCCACTTGATTGGCATCCCTTCCACAAACATTCATATCCTGCACCACTGACAAATATTGGCGTACTGTCTACAAGATACACTTCAGAAACTCATGAAGGCTCCTTAGGCAGCACCTTCTAAACCTATGACCGCTACCACTAGAAGGAGAAGGGCAGCAGATACATGGGAACACCAGCACCTAGAAGTTCCCCTCCAAGCCACTCACCGTCCTGACTTGGAAATATATCACCGTTCCTTCACTGTCACTGGGTCAAAATCCTGGAACTCCCTTCCTAACAGCACTGTGGGTGTACCTACACAACAGGCACTGCAGTGGTTCAAGAAGGCAGCTCACTGCCACCTTCTGAACTGCAATTAGTGATGGGCAATAAATGCTGGCCTAGCCACCAACGCTTTTTAAAAATAAAAATGTTTTTCTTGCATTGACTACATCCAATAAAACAAATTTTAAAAAGTGAAAAATTTTATTATCCACTTGTGATGGAACACCAATTGTTGTTCCTATTTTATGGCTACTTGGAGCTGAAACTATTTTTGATTTACCAATTGCCAGATTTACTTTTTTATCCTACAGTTAGTTCAGTTAGTTAGATTCCATTTTCTTTTCAATAGAAAGACAATGCACACAGTGAAACTTATATTCTTTTATTTATATTTTATGTGAATGTAGCATCAAAGCTCTTGCAATTTCTAAGTATATGTTGTATTTGCACAGTGCAATTTGTCACTGTGAGAATCAGATATGGCATGTGTGCACTTAATGTTCTTATTGTTTATATCACCTAAAAAAAGAAAAACGACCTTTTGTGGTTGTGCATGAATATCATGCACTAACTAACTTTTCTGTATTCATAACACCTCTATCATCTTTTAACATTGACTATTGCAGACAATTCTAATTTTCAATTATGACATGAGTGGAACAGTGCATAGAAAATCTAATTTGTTAACTCACGTGATGTGAAATTTTGAGAGATTGGCACATTTTTAGAAATTAATATTAGCAAGAATAGTGATGTAATAAATGTCACCGTAAGTTTGATCAGTGACAAAAAAATGTCAGTACATAAAATCACAACCTTTCTCAACCGGGATAACCTGGTTGCTGTAGGGTGGTGGTTAGATGGCTAGTCTAGTGATCCAGTTGGCTAATGATCCAATGAATTCCAATTCAATTGTGATCAGGGCAGCATGAAAATTTGAATGCAGTTTTCATAAAGCTGCTAGCACTGTTCCCATTGGTAGAAGAGTTGAGGACCAGTGGGCACCTGACCAAATCTCAGAATTTAGATTATGTTAATATTTTGATGAAGATTTTATAATCACAGAAAGTTGACACACAAGGGCCCTCACAGTGCTGAACACGGCATGAAACACATTCAAGTGTTCATAAAGAGTTACAGTACACAATATGTGCTGTGTGAAATGTCCAGCATTGTTTTCTTTCCACAGATGGATTGTGAAGGGAGAGACAGGCCAGAAATCATGCTGAGACTTTATGAAACTATTGTTGAATCTCATTTTTATCAAACATTTCATGACCTCTCTGCTGAGGAATTCAGTGCTGGAGACTGCCTGTGAGATCAGCCTAAATCTGAAAACCACAACTGCCCCACAATGGGCTTGAACATATGACCCTGAGATTAAGAGTCTCATGCTCTACCAACTGAGCTCACTAGCGAATAGAAAACATCCTCATCAAAGAACACCACTGGCTAACAGTCAACAAAGCACTCCCATTGTCACAGAAACTCAAAAAAAACACACACACATGTTTTAAATCTCTCAGTTCCTACTGGAGCACATTTCACACCTACAAACTGAGGACAGCCGCACCTCTCACTGGCACTCCTCATGGTTGACTGCAAACATCACCAGCTGCAACCTAGTAACTGACCTGAGTGGTGAAGCCCCAGGTTTCAACCTTCCACAGAAAATCTGGAAAACCCTGTACCACTTGAGGGTGGGCCGGGGAAGATGAGGCCACTTGCTCCACAAGTGGAACATGAGGAACAGCTCAAATTATGATTGTGGCCATTCAAGTCAGATCATGACCCATATATTGAACTTCTGCCCTGAGAAATTCCTGATGGCATCACAACCATTCACACTGCATTAGCTGAAGTTGCTGAATGGATTATTGAACTCAGCATCGAACTCTAACTGCTTCTCCAGCCATAGGAATAAAAAAAAGATTTGAACTGACTGAAAAAAAACAAAAGGTGAACATGAAGAGAAATTTCTTTTAACACAGCGAGTGGTTACGATCTGGAATCCACTGCCTGAATGGATGGTGCAGGCAGATTCAATCATGGCTTTCAAAGGGGAATTGGATAAGCAAGTGAAGTGAAAGGGGTATAGTGGAAGGGCTGGGGATGAATGGGACTATCTACATTTTTCTGTTGCTGTCACTGGCTTGAATGGCCTGTTTCTGTACTGTAACAACTCTATGATTTTATGATGGAAGTGAAAGTGGCCATGAAGTTGTTGATTATTTTTAAATCCCAACTGGTTCACTAATGTCCTTTAAGAAAGAAAATCTATCGCCCTTACCTTTTTTGGCCTATATGTGACTCCAGTGCCACATTTAGGTGGTTAACTCTTAAATGGCCTAGCAAGCCATTCACCTACACCAAATTCAGGTTTGGAAGAGTTAGACAATAATTTCTGGCTTTGCCACTGATGTCACAGTCTGAAAACAAATAATAAAAAACTGCAAGAGTTCTCAACGATCCCAAGAGGAAATAGGCCTCTAGACCACACTGAAAAATACATACATTAACAATGAGGATTAGCTGTTTTAGCAATATTGATTTTTATAGTGCATTAAAGGGACACTGAATCGATGGAAAATGTGGGCTCAGATCTGGCATTCTGATTAGCTGCTGAACTGGAAGTAGTCAAAGGGAGTTTGTGTGTCTTAGTTATTTTAGCTTGTTTCTTTTCCCTTTCTGAATAGGACTAATGGAATTACAGCAACTCTGAAAGCTCAATAATTAGCAACATCTGCAGTGAAAAGACTTTGCCATGTGTACTTTTAAAGGCCCTTTGATAAATAAGTGATTGGATGTAGTTTGTCCAAAACAGAAAACTGGCAAAAATATTTAGTGCATTTTGATTCTGCCCTTGATAAATCTGTGTGTGGCTTTTTTCCCCCTCCATTGTTGCACATTTATTGAGCTTGACTTTGTTTGTAATAACTTTGAGTGAAATATCCAGTTTCCAGCCTCTAAGCTTTGCAATAGTTTATGAGGAAGTGTCCCTATCTCTTCTACTGCAAATCCCATGAACTACTGTAAAGGGATGAAGAAGGTTAGGGTTTCAAAAGCTGAAACCTCCAAAAGTTAGGTTAAACCAAACATGAGAAAAGCAACGAGTTGACCCTTGTTGGAAACTCCATTAAGATATCTGTTAATAATATACTATGCAGAGGAAAGTCATTCAGTAGAGTTATTATGTTTTCTTGGAGCCAAGACTGTTATTTAGCAATCTGGATGATTTGTTGAAGGGAAAGTAAGGGGAACGATTATTAACCATCATGTTAATTTTTGCCCCAGCCTTTCCAACGGAAATAGGGCAGGTATTTAGAATGGCAGTCAGAGGATTCAAAATGTGGTCCTGCCCAATAACATATAAATCAACAACATTTCAGCATAAGTGTGCCATTTGTCATGCAAGTCAGAACCAATTTAACATGCTAAAGTCACAACCCAGTGATAAGCATCATATGCTGCAACTTTATTTTTAATTCATGGAAACCGGAGGCTGAAAGCTGGTGGACAGCAGTCGCGTAACCAGAAAAGACCAAGGTAACGATTTTTTTAACTTTTGGTGAGGGTTCCTTATAGTTAAGGAGAAACAGGAATGCTCACCTTGTGTTTGAAGAAATGCCTTTGTGCACTGTTGCCTTTTGAGCACTGTTGTTTGCCATAGTCATGTGATCTCTGAGGTCATCTTTGGTAAAACAAAGGATTAAGGCAGAAGCCATTTTAGTCATCACATGGAACATGATGTTAGGAGTGTGCAGCTGAATTTGAGTGGATTTTGACAGCTGTAAGCAAGCCAGCCACTGTAAGAAACAGAGAATAATAAAACTTCAGTCTGCAATTTTATACAGGTCAACAATAGCTGGAGAATCAGTATGGCTTTGAATATTCCAGTACCTGCCCCTATAGAAATGAAGGGAGAATTGAAAATGAATTGGAAATTCTGCCAGTCTCAATGTCAGAACTATGAAATTGCCAGTTAAACAAGAAATCTAAACAATTAAGAGTAGCAACTCTGTTATCATTGCCCAGGAAAGAGTGCTACAAGTTATGTTGCATCCTTTACCTCACTGAGGAGCAGAAAGCCAATCTTGTGAAGTTTTGGGGGCCTTGACGACCCACTTTGATCCCTCTACTAATGTTATATATTAATGTTACATGTTCAACACCAGAGCTTAGGAAGAGGGGAAAAATATTGATCGGTATGTGACTGCACTGAGACATTTAGCCGAATTTTAAGAGTTTGGGTAACTGAAGAATAATCTGACCAGAGATAGGATCATCTTCAGAACAAGAGATCCTGCCATTTGAGTATGCTTGTTGAGAGAAGAGAAACTTGCTCTTAAGAAAGCCATTGACATATGCAGAAGCTCTGAAGTTGTTAATCATTAGCCTAAGAGTATTGACGGGGGAACTGACGAGGCTTTGCATTATGCTGAGAGGCAGTTCAGGCCTCCCAAACACAAGACCTTGGAGAAAAGGAAAAACTGTTTGCAGAAGGGCCAGCATAAAGATGAAGACCAAAGTACTGGATGTATATATTGTGGAGGACACCACACCAAATAAAAGAAAGCATGTCTAGCTTCAGAAAAGCAACTGCAAGAAGCTAAATCACTTTGCATGCAAATGTTTGCTGGAATGAAGAAAAGCAAGCCTATAAAGCTGGTCGCTGGAGAGGTGTAGGATGATAATTCTGATGAATCACTCTAAACCCTAGAAAAGGTTGGTATTGTCAAGTCTCAAAGTAAAAAATGGTTTATGATTGTTGGAATGATGATGGAAGAAGGACAACACAAAGTTAATGTGGTGTCAGATAGACACCAGTACTACAGCTGCTGACAACAAAAGGACTTCGCCCTGATCCTGATAAGGTATAACCTGTGGCAGAGATGCAGAAACCAGCAGATTTGAAAAGGGTGCAATGATTTGTTGGACATGTGACCTACTGAGCAAAGTTCTTATCATGTGAGTGTGAATCTCTATGCAAACACACTACAAAGGATCTTCAGTAGAATTGGGGCACAGAAAAAGAGCAGTTTTTGCTCACATCAAAACAACTAGTGACGACAATGCCAGTACTGAGGTATTATGATGTCAACAATGAAGTCACCCTGCAGTGACTTGGAGCAACCCTCATGCAGCAAGCCAACCAGTTGTGTTCACATCCAGAACGTTAATGCAAACTGAAAGACTCTTGGCACAGATTGAGAAAGAGTGGCTGGCTATTGTCTTTGCTTGTGAGCATTTTAATCATTACCTGTTTGGGAGAGAAAAAGTGAAGTCTGACCACAAGCCACTTCGAAGTACCTTTCTAAAACCACTTTTATCTGCTTCAAAGTGCCTGTAAAGGATGTTAGTTCATTTGCAGAGTGGAATATTTGAAAGTGAAGTACAAGCAAGGGAAGCAGATGTATAACACCAACATGATGTCCAGAGCTGCACTCCCTTTGAAGGAAGTTGATGATGCCAGCACAGAGTGTGAAATCTTCCAGATTCAACAAGAAGCAACAGCATGACATGTCCTGGAAGTCATCAAGCCAGCAGAGACATCAAATCTAACAGACATGTGTTTTGTTCAGATCAAGCTAACTACATAACGAGATGCAACTCTCCAAGTGCTATGGAAGTTGTGATGAAAATATGGCCTGAAAGCTGTTGGTATAAGAGAGTATTGGGCAGACAAATGAAATGATTGCCCAAGAAGGAATCTTGTACAAAGGAACTAGAATCACTATTCCTAAACAGATGAGAAGAAAGATGCTGAAGCGTATCCATGCAAGCTATCAAGGAATTGACTCTACTCTGAGGAAGGCAAGAGAAGTGCTCTACTGGCCAAACATGAGCAATGAGATTTAGGACCACATCAGCTAATGCAGTGCTTGTAAGGAACATCAAGCTAAGCAAGCTAAAGAGCTGCTCATGACATCCCAGAAAAGACTAGAAAGAACAAACAGTTCTTTGTTCATGGACATGGATAACTTGTAACTGCAAATTATGGTGCACGCAATTTATTTTTTTTCTTTTTATGGAGAAACGTCTGTGCACTGTTGCCTTTTCAGTACTGTGGCTTGCCACAGTCATGTAACCTCTGAGGTCACCTTTGGTTAAACAAAGGATTGAGGCAGAAGCCATTGTAGCCATCACAAGGAACACCTTGAGGTTCAAGGATTCCTTAGGCTTCCATGCCCCAAACCTCCTGCTCCCTTGCACCTCGTAGATTTCTCTCCCAGCATATGGCAATGACCATCCCTTGGGTTCTTGGGAGCATCAAGCTGCCATCTGAAATCCTACTTCTGCCCACCAGCTGTGACACCACTTACACTGGTTTCATGTGGAACACAGTTCTTTACAATTAAAATAGGGCCCGGAAGCAAAAATGTCTTGGGCATTATGTTCAACTCATCGTGGGAGGTTCCTCCAACCTTGCCACCAACAATGCAGCCCCATCTGCCACATACATACCCAATATTGAGGCTTGGGTATGCAGGGTAATGATATAATGTATCGAAAGTCTGATCTTTTCAGTAGGAGAATTATCACAGAATGATAAATAGTACATTTCAAAATAAATAGGTTAGGAATGTATTTTCTGGTTTGAACCTTGTCAGTCCAGGCTCATTAAAAAGGAATATTAGAATCTTTGGCCACAGTGATTTGACCAGCAATATTTAGCAAGAAAGCAAACCTAATCTTTGTAGACAACTGAAAAATATTTTTTTGAAGATGGTAAGATATTTCTGAATGGCTATTGGGCTTGAATTAATATAATTTGATCAGTGTGCAGTTTCTCTGGGCCTAGGAAACAAATGACAATTGAGGAAGAAAAATTCCAGGAATGTTAACTATGAGGAAGAAAATAGTTTAAGGGGAGCAATGTAAGATATATATGGAATTCTTTGAAATGTTTTCATACTAATTTTAGATTAAAGTAATATGTTGGAATTGCATGCAAATGAAAACTTGGTATAGGGTCAAAGGCTTAGAATGGGACATAGTTGAGGTCTTTAGAACTGAAGTTTGACCCAGTCAAGTTTGGATAGGTTATTTGACATTTGAGGACTAGAAGGAATGCATTTTTTTAAAAAAATAGAAACTTAATAGGTTGTTGAGTGAAGATGGCATTTCTGTTTGTACAAGGTAAGATTCTGGTCAATCTGAAGCTTCCCCTGAATGGGTTATTTTTTTCCCCTTTTTTTCTCCTCTCATAGGACATTACATGTTTGGGAGCAGCACCGTCTTAATGGACCTTATGTTGCTCCCCCACCCTTCTTTACATATATTAATATGCTCTGCTAGCTGCATCATGTAATATATGAATAAAAATTAACAGGAACCAAGAGAAAAAAGAGAAAAATAATATGCAAGGAATGAAGAAAACACATCCATCCAAAAGAACAGTTTCAATCACAACATCTAAGTAATGCTTTAAAATTCCACCATCACTCTGAACTTCTCTTTCACCTCCGGAGCATGAATTCTATTATAGCCCAGACTAATGAGATAAATGTCTCCTTTTTCTTTTAGCTGTAGACTTTTCTTCTTTGAGTGGGGCTGGAAATTTTGTTAAGTCCATCTAAACTTATTTAACATTATACTGACAGCCAGAAAAGAGAGATGATCTAAAATGAATGAATTTGGGCCAATTCAATCCAATTCAAATAAGGTTCAGTAGAACTGTCCATAATTTGGGAGAAATTGCCACTCACTCAAGGTTATAAGAATAATTGTAATTGGATGTATCATACTGGTACAGTAAAAGATATCAAGAAAGTTTCTGCACCTGGTTAAATTGACCCTGACCTGGGAATACTTAATGCTGACACCCCTTGCAAAACATGTGTTACAGACAGGAGGGACTTTAATATAGATTTCTGCCCTGATTTCTTTTCTCACCACCTGTCCGTAAACAGAAAGGTGTTTTGGATTTTTGATTTCCCCCTTTATTAGTGGTGCCCAACCCCTCAGTTTGGAATGATCTAATCCTCTATTCATAACCCTACAGCAAACTCGAGATAGGGTAGAATCAGAGGGTCAGTTTATTTTACACACACTCAAAACACAGGGAGGGAATGTCGCTACGTAACCCTGGTACATTCATATACTTAAGGAGGGATAAGGGAAAGAAAGACGTACAGGGCAAAGACCGCAGGAAACATAAGAAATATTGGGCACAATTTTATGCCTCACGGGTGGGCACAAAATTACGTGAGATGACGTCGGATGAGGGTCCCGACATCATCCCGCAGCTGCACCCGCCATCAATTAAAAGGCCACTTAAAGCCATTAAAAACCCAATTAATCCTGATTTTACGTTGCCCGTGTGATTTTGCACTCATTGCATGGGCAAAACAGGCAGGTGGGCAGCCCACTTTTTGCAAAACCTCATCCAAGGGCTGGATAAAAAGGGTCAGCAGCATTGCCATTGTGAGTAGTGAGGAGTTTAGGAGATAGTTTGCTGCTGGTTGCATATTTGAACTTGACAGCTTCATCTCTGTTCTCAGCTTCACTCTTAACAGTTCCAGGTTTTATTTCGGACCTATTGGTGTCTCCATGGTCCCCGGAGGATTTTGACCATGTGATCCTTCCAGGTATCAGACAGCCTTCTGTAACCTTGGTAATGAGGATTGTGCTCACCGCTATTGGCACCTCCTTTGAGGAGGAAGAGAGGGGCAGAAAGGAGACAAGGCCAGGTATCTTAATGTAGCATCCAGGGAAGCGACCTGTGGGAGGAGAGGTGCAGCCACAAGGGGCGCAGGGCCAGCAGATAGTCCAAAGTGGAAGGGGACGCAGTAGAAGCCACTAACCTGCTGCAGGGGTTTACAGGCAGTGATGCAGCTACCTCAATATGTCCAAGGTGCAATGCCGAAGGAGGCTCCGCCTTTGCAGGAAGACTATGAACTCCATTTTTCATATGATTGGGCCTGAGATCAGCTCCAACTGTGTGGGTGGACATTCCATGCCAGTGACTCTGAAGGTCACACCGGCCCTCAACTTCTATGCCTCTGGCTCTTTCCAGGGGTCAGTGGGGGATCTTTATGAAGTCTCCCAATCAGCTGTCCACAGTTGTGTCAAATTAGTGACAGAAGCTCTGTTCAGGTGGGTAATGACATTTATTCCTTTCTGTACAGACTAGGCCAGCCAGACGCAGCGAGCTAGAGGCTTTGCAGCAATTTCTGGGTTCCCCCACATCCAGGGTGCAATCGACTGCACACGTGGCCATCAAGGCACCAGCGGGTCAACTGGGTGCTTTCTTCAACAGGAAGGGATTCCACTCCCTGAATGTCCAGATAGTGTGTGAACATAAGATGCAGATCCTGCGAGTGTGTGAAAGGTACCCTGGCAGTTCCCATGACGCTTATATCCTGAGACACTCGCAGATGCTAAGGCTGTTCAGTGCTCCAGCTTGACTGGATGGATGGCTGCTGGGTGACAAGGGTTATTCGTTGAAAAGGTGGCTTATGACTCCTCTCTGCCGCCTAAAAACAGAGGCAGAGCATCATTATAATAGAAGTCATGCCTCCACAAAGGCGATGATAGAGAGGACCATAGGTCTTCTGAAGATGCACTTCCAATGCCTGGCCAATCAGGTGGTACAATACAATACCCCTAAGAGCAGCTATCATTGATAGTGGTTGCATGCTGCGCTCTCCACCATACGACACTAGCAAGGGGGAACCACTGGAGGAAGAGGATCTTGATGCGGCTCCACAGGCCACAAAGGATGAATCTAGTGGTGAGTCAGAAGAGGAGCATCGTGAGGAAAATGCTGTGGGTGTGGAGCCAGCCCTCTGTATCCTTCAGGGAGGCAGGGACGCCTTGCTCCCACGCTCCTTCAGTTCGGCTACCAAAGACTTCCTTCCACCTCATGCCAGGGCTGCCACCTCCATCCCGCGTTCTGAAATGACCTTTTCATTTGAACCCAATGTCCGCCTGTGCAATAAAATTTAGAGCCACCCACGTCCAGCATTACATACGGTGTGCCCTACACCAAAAAAAGGTGAGTCAGGCCATTACGACAAAAGCAAAATTGATATAATTTTCACACTTAAAACAAATGAACATTACCATCTCTGGTGTTCATTTCCACACCAGTAAACATATAAACAAAATATTACAGAACAGAAGATCACCTGTGAACAGCCCCTTCTGTGCTCCTGGTGCCTTAAAGTTAAATTTACGAGTGCTGCGTCTTTGTGCCGCAGCACCCCGCACCCGCCCCCCCCACCCCCTCCCTACTTGCTGGCAGGGGCATTGGAGATAGCCTGCTGACTCTGCTGTCTTGTTGTCCTTGATGACTTTGGCGGGTGTCCTCTGGCCAGTGGAGCTGGTGCTGGCACCACTTTGGAGGGAGTGGCCGGTGCCACGGCTGCCATCTCCCCAGCCATCGCAGCCTCATCAGATGCCATGGTCATTGGCAGAGGGGCGAAGGAGATGCTGCTGTCAACCAAAGTGCCCTGAGAGGAGCCCACAGAGACGACAGGCAGCTTGTGCACCAACATGAGGTTGCTCTGGACCTCTCTGCTCGCCATTGATGGATGGGCACCTAGCTGGGGTACTGTGGCCTCATCCATCTCCCACACTGGCACTGACTACCTGAGGACATTGCCTGTTTGAGCACTTGCAGGTCTGAGCAAAATCCCAGGAACCCCTGATTTTGTCCCTGGATTGGCCTCTCCTTGAGAGTCACCACTCTCTCCATGGAGGAGGCATTGCGCTCGGCCATGAGGGTCAACACAGTGCTTATCCTCCACATGGACTTTTCCATGTGGAGAAGACCATGGCACATATACCCTCATTGATCTTAGCCAGATACTCCCACACATTTCATTGGACATACAGCATCTGCCACCTAATGGGCAACTCATCATCTGCCTTCGACTCAGCATCATCCTGCTCTCCTCTGGCTGCCAATGCCCTGGGCACTCTCTGCCTCCGCCTCCATCTCCAGTGAGTGTGAAGTGCCCTTGTGCACCGACATTCTAGCTGAAAATCTAATGCCCACTGATGTGCTGGTATCTGTGCTGCTGTCTGGTCCAGAAAGCGGGTGTGACGCAGGTGCATGTGAAGCCTAGCAGACCTCTGGAGTCACAGGTGGCTCTTCGGAGTCCTGCAAACAAGTGCCTGCTGGCGAATGTAAGGGAGAACATTGACATGTCATTAGTTTGAGTCATCACGCTGTCACTGTGCATGCCAGGCGCCCTGGTGAGATAATGGAGATCTGCATCATGATGCTCTCATCTTTCAATGATCAATGGAGACTCCAGTTTTGAGGCTCCCATCAATGAAAAGATTGCACAAGAATGTTTGCACAATTTGAAACCCTCACCTCTATGCACTGCACTCTTACCTTCGTCTCACACCCCAGCCTCTCCGCGACAAGCTGAATGAGGTGCATGGCAGCTCACCAGCTCCAAGGCATCCTGCTCAAATCTGGTCAATATTAGGAGGTTTGGGGGCCTCCGGCTGTTCTTAACCTCTAAAAGCAGTTCTGGCTCATCTTCTCCTAAAAGGACAGAGGAGCATTGATTAGTCCACTCTCTACCTGCAGTGCCATTGCAGCCTGGCCAACCCCACCTGAGGAAAACCTTGCAGGGGACATACGAGTCATGGCCTTCGAGTCACAAGGCACTCAGTCCAAGCAGTCAGGGTTCACCCCCTTGGCCAGCTCTGGCATCATTGACAGTTTACACTCAGACTCTAAGACCTCTGAGCTCCACGGGTTGACAGCCAGCCCTTAACACTTCTCCATACTGATCCATGCCCACACGGTACTCACCCTTGCCGACCGCAGCAGGTCAGTGAATCTTTTGTGGCACTGTACCCATATGCACCACACAACATAGTGGCTGCTGACCTCGGCTGCCACCTCCTTCCAAGCTTTTTTAGTCTTGTGTAGTGGCCTCCTCCTCCATCTCTGGGAACACGGGTGTCTCTCCTAGCAGCCACCTCTTCCATGAGCACTGCGGGGCACTCGTCTGAAAACTGGGGGGCCAAGTGTCCACCTGACCTGCCCTCCCGCCTGGAGTCTCCAGCCACTGTTAAGGCCATAGCTTGAGTCTCCACACCAAAGAATATGATTCTTCCCTGGTAGCCTTCAAGGAGCTGCCTCTGCCATTTTTAAACCACCCGTCGGATTGCCATTGGACCTGACACCCGACAGGCCCCCAACACCCCCACCCCTGGCCCTTCCCAACCATTCGGAAGACGTGTTTCATGCTGGGCATGAGACATATCTCCCACTTCCAATGACATTCTGGTCATGAGACATATCTCCCACTTCCAATGACATTCTGGTCATGAGACATATCTCCCACTTCTTCTCCTTGGTTTGGACAAAGGATGTATGTTCCTGGTCTAGATTCTTGAGATGGTTAATGTTTTGTCCATTATTACATTTCAGAGATTTCAGAGCCCCTTTGTCTTTGCAAACATATCGTCTCCATTGGCCAGAGCTCTGCCTTAGTCTTTGTGCATTTCCTTCGAATTTGATTTCTGCAGTCAAAGGGGGCATTAGCACCTCTTTAAAGATAATGGGGTCCCTGTTGTTTTCTGAAAGCTGGAAATTCATTTTGTGTGAATAGTAGCTGGTCAGGCTTCAATCAGTGTAAAGCCTTTGTCCATTTAAAATAATATATATAAAGTAGTCAAGATAATATAGATATATATGTTTTCCTTAATGTCTTCTGGGCATGACACATGTTTTTCATCTTGATAGGCAGAAAACCTCAACAGAGAAGATATAAAATTTTAGGTAAATAACCAAGAGTGTCTCTATCCTAAACACAAAATCTGCTCTGAAACAATAGCTCAAATATGGCTTATGTTATGCTGCGGAATTATACACAAACTTGGGTATATTATTCACCAAATAAGAAACTGAAAGTCATTCTTTGGGTATGTTATTCATAAGGCAGGGGAAGCAGTTACAGTTCGATGTTGAAGTTAACAATCCAGCCAATGGCTTTATTTGTCACAGTGTGAATGGTTGTGATTCCCTCGGCAATGGATCTCTCAGAAGTTCAATATGTGGGCGATGGTCCGACTTGGGTGGTCACAATCACAATTTGAGCTGTTCTTCAAGTTCCCCTTGGGAAGCAAGTGGCCACATCATCCCCAGCCCATCCTCAAGCAGTTCAAGGTTGTCCAGATTTTCCATGGAAGGTTCCATGGAACTGATCCACTTGGGTCAGTTACCAGATTGCAGTTGCTGATGTTTGCAGTCAACCAGGAGGGCGCCATGGAGAGGTGGGGCTGTTGTCAGGTTGTACAGGGTGGAGAGTGTTCCAGTGGGTGCTACAGAATTTCAGAAAGATGTGTGAGAGCTTTTTGAGGCCCTGTATAATTTATAAATAATGCAGGACTCAAAAAGGAGTGGAAGCTATCTATGCCAACAATCTTGGGTAATTCCAGGCAGGACTATTTTCTCACTTACCTGGGCCCAAGGAGACCTAAGCTTAAATTTGCTGTTTTTGTAGTGAGCTCACAAAACTACTGGGCGCAGCTGTACTGCCATTAATGTGAAACACTTTTGCATGTACATTGTTAGTTTAACTGGCAAGTTAATTCAGGAGCTAACTGGATAATTTAATTGCTCTAAAGCAGGAGATTTAATTTAATCTTAAGTAGGTAGGCTGTTACCACTTGTACCCAATGTGAACGCCTGTGAAAAGTGGAGTCAATGGGAATCAGGTGGAAAATTCTCCACTGCTTGGAGTCATGCCTAGCACAAAGAAAGATGGTTGTGATTGTTGGAGGTCAGTCATTTCATTCCCAAGACACCTGCTGCAGGAGTTCCTCGGGGTAGTATCCTAGGCCCAACCATCTTCAGCTGTTTCATCACTGACCTTCCGTCCATGTAAGGTAGGGATGTTCACTGATAATTACACAATGTTCAGCAACATTTGCGACTCCTCAGATACTGAAGCAATCCATATCCATATGCAGCAATATCTGGACAGCATTCAGGCTTGGGATGATAAGTGGCAAGTAATACTAGCACCACACAAATGCTAGGCAATGACCATCATCAACAAGACAGAATCGAACCATCTCCTTTTAGCATTCAAAGGCATTACCATCACTGAATCCCTTTCTATCAACATCCTGGGGATTACCATTGACCAGAAACTAAACTGGGCCAGCTATATAAATACTGTGGCTACAAGAGTAGGACAGAGGCTGGGAATCTTGTGACGAGTAACTCACCACATGACTCCCCAAAGCCTGTCACCATGTACAAGACATAAATCAGGAGTGTGATGAAATACTCTCCACTTCCTGGATGAGTAGAGCTCCAACAACAATCAAGAATCTGTACACCATCCAGGACAAAGCAGATCGTTTGATTGGCACCCCATCCACCACTTTAAACACTCACTTCGTCCACCACCAATGTAGAATGACAGCAGGGTGTGCCATCTACAAGATGTACTGTAGCAACTTGCCAAACCTCTTTTGACAGAACTATCCAAACCTGTGACCTCTAGGAGGTCAAGGGCAACATACACATGGGAACACCACCACATGCAAGCTCCCCTCCAAGCCAAACAAAATCCTGACTTGGAACTAAATCGCTGTTCCCTCACTGTTGCTAGGTCAAAATCCTGGAACTTTTATCCTAACAGCACTTTGGGTGTACCTACACCACATGGACTGCAGCAGTTCAAGTAGGCAGTTCACCACAACCTTCTCAAGGGCAATTAGAAATAGGCAATAAATGCTGGCCTAGACAGTGATGCCCACACGCCATAAGAATAAGGAAAAGAAAGTGGATGCTTCTACCCATTAACTCATAATATTAAAAATTAACTACCTGGTGAGGTTCAGCGTGAGATAAAATCAGTAGAATAACTAAACATAACAAACTACATTGCATCCTAAATCTGGAAGACAAAAACTATACAAGCATTGTTAAGTATACATATTTTTATTTTGCACTGTAAGTTTGTGTACAGACCGTTTTACCATAGGGGCTATTTGTTCAATTACTGATATATGGTTTATCTATACTTTTCATTGGCTTTCATTGAGACAGCAAAAGGAACTGATGATCACAATTTGAAATTAGAAGAAATTTTGAATTTTACAACAGAATCCTGCTCACTTTGGTTGATTTTTTTTAAAAACTGCAAAGCAAATGGAAATGGAAAGGTTAATCAAAATTTGTTTAAAAATACAACTGGTGGAATGAACTGTGAGAAAGTTCCTGTGGAGGAAGAAATAAGACAGAACAAAGGAATTATGTCAAAATTCTTGACATAAAACAGACATATGTGTTGTGTTTGGAATTACAAACCAATATTCTTCATACTCAGTGAAAAGCCTTTTCTGCCACAGAATGTAATTCTATTCACTGAAGATACTTGCGTTTCAGTCTAGGTCAGCCTAGTGTCTCTGGATCCTCTGAAATTCTGCTTAAATTCTAGAGTTCTATTTTAATTTGTTGTTGCTGCACAGATCATGAGAGCAATCAGCAATTTGCTTGGCTTGTTAATTCAGCTGTGGCATTGCTATTAATTTTGCAGAATAGATGATTCTCATAACACCCATAGCAGGTGACTGGGACTGGTGAGTGTCACAGAGAATGAAGCTTTATTTTTGCTGAAAAACTGTCTAGATTCAGTTGAGTACATGTGAGACGTGTCTAAATACTGAGGCAAGATCAACAATGGACATTGTCACAGTAACTCACTGATTAAAACAGAACTAGCTGATAAAGTGCTCATTCTTCTGAGGCTGGGTTTATGAGCCATTGTTGCACAAAGTCCAGGCAGCTTTATAACTAAATCATATGTTTAAATAATGTCCTTATTCTGAAAATAATTGTCTCCAGCAAGTTCACAGTGACATCTGATAGGGAAATAAGCCCTGGAGAGAAACTGGAAAGGTAAAAAAAAGTGTAATTGAGAAATGGACTTTGAGTAAGTTTTGAAAGGTGAAGGGAGAAATGGAAAAATTTAGTGAGCAATTTCTGGAAAGTAGAGCAGAAACTGAAGACTGCCACCAATGTGCAGAAAAGGAAGCCAGCAATGCAAAACATGACAAAACCAGAGGACCAAAGGATGGGGGAATGTTGGTAGGGTTATCAAGACGGAGGAGGTTCCAGAGATAAACTAGAATAAAGCCATGAAGGGTTTTGAAGATAAAGTTTCTAAATTTAATATGTTGGGGGACAGGGAGCCAATGTAAGCTTGTCAGGATAGACACTGGGTAACTGAGCCACTGTACAACAGGATAGAGTCAGCCGAATTTTGGACAAGATGGAGTTTATGGTTTATTGAAGAGGAAAGGATGGCAAAGCAGGCAAAATAATACTTGAATATAGAAGTAACAAAAGAGCTTCCTTGCCTCTATAGTGCTCCTGAAGTAATAATGTTTTGGCTAGGCAGAGCGAAATGCTCAAATAGTCAAATCCCCCCCCAGATCTGATGACAAATGACAAAAGCAATTGTGCACCATGTGCATTTGCGTTTTCGCCCCTGGTCATGAGGACAAAATGATCGGGACTATATTGGCAGGAACAGCAGGGTCTGGGAATGGGAATGGATATTTGGTAGAAATGAGTGCATCTGATGCAGAGGCAAGGGCATATTTAGCTGAAAGCAGAGGTGTCATATGTGGAGATCTCCTGTCATAGAACTAGGCATCACTGTTTAAAAATAAGGGGTCATCCATTTAAAACAGAGATGAGACAAAATTTTTTCTCTCAGAGGGTCGTGCGTCTTTGGAACCCTCTTCCTGAAAAGGTGGTGGAAGCAGAGCCTCTGAATATTTTTAAGGCAGAGGTGAATAGATTCTTGGTAAGCAAAGGGGTAATCGGTTATCAGGGGCAGGTAGGATGCAGATTTCAGGCTTCTATCAGATCAAACATGATATTAAATGGCAGAGCAGGCTTGAGAGGCTGACTGGCCTATTCCTGCTCCTTGTTCATATGTTCAAGTTTGGGAGTAAATTAAGTGAGGGAATTTGAAGGGAAGGGGTAGAAAGTTTTTTTTTCTCCCCCATGGACAGATGAAGATTGTGTGAAGGTAGGGGAATATGAGTAGAAGGGGAGACAAAAGTGGTTGAAGATGGTCTTGTTTGTGATTGAGACTTTGGAATCAGAGATACTGAGAGATGACAAAATTGAGGAAGTGAATCAGAATTTTACTTGGGTTGAGTGAAGTTGGGAGGAAAGAGCATGTGCAGGAGAGAGGGCTAAGGGAGTTTAAAGGTGGGTTGATATCACTGAAGATGTAGAACAGCACAAAGGCTAAGGGCGAAGGAAAGGAGAACTAGGAAAGGGAGCTAAGGTGGTGTTTGAGGACAGTATAGTGAAAGATTTTCAATGAACTAGGGAGGGATGGAAGAATATGAGATGCTCAAAGGAGATGGTACCAGGGCAATAGCTATAAAGTCCAAGTGGGGAAATGGCATTGAGTGACACCATGGTGTTAGGGGCAGGGAAATGATGAAATTTCTACCCAGGTGAGGAACTTTCAGTGAACTGAAAGGAATTGCTTCCAGTAAGCTAAGTTTCTGTCAGTGCCAGAATGCTAAATGGTTCATCCACAATAAACTCACTGAAAGCAAATATTTTGCTTGTGAGGGGATTAGCAGGCAATATAGAGCAGAGTGGGGGTGATCTACCAGCAGAGTCAGAAGAAGACTAACAGCATGGGGGTTGTGTGAGAAATATTGATCCTGAGATATCTAAAATGTATTTTGCTTTCAATGCATTCTGACACTGAGAGAAACCTAGCTTACTGGAAGCAATTCCTTTTTGCTCACTGCAAGTTCCTCATCTGGGTAGAAATTTCATAATTTCCCTGCCCATAACATCATGGGGTCACTCAGTGCCATTTCCCAACTTGGCCTCTATAGCTATTGTTCTGGTACCATCTCCTTTGAGCATCTTATGTTCTTCCATCTCTCCCCAAGTTCATTGAAAATCTTTCACTATGCTGCCCTCAATAAATCCCATATGAAATAGGTTTGTACTAGCTTGTATTATGTTTATATTTTATTGCAAGAATGAAAATTTCAGAATAAATCCAGTGTTTTAGCTCAAGCTGAAAAAGTGGACAGAGGAATGCTGGAAATCTGTCAAACATTCGTTCACTAATATTGCTAACAATAGTTTTCTAGAATTAAATGAACAAAATTGAGTGCTAATGTCATAGAATGGTGAAATACTGATCATCTTACTATACTGTACTCAATTCTCTGGCTTAGCCAGGAAACTTCCCACAGGAAAGGAAGGCAAATAATAGCCCAATCATACCTATAAGACTCAGGCAGCTGTAATATGAATGAAATTTGTTTACATTCAGGCCACTCAAATCAGCATGGCTTTGTTAAAGTGCCAGGATAGGGAGGAAAAGTTGGTTGAGGAGCCAATAAGCAGTGCCAGTTGAACTTTAGTACTGTTCCAGGCATGACGTCCAGCAGGACAATCAAACTATTTTGATTCATTTTCAATTTCACTTAATTGTCCACATGGAAATTCATTTTGAATAAATTGCTTGTTCATTTAAAAAAAACATGTAAATGATAGCAACAAAAGAAAGAAAATTACCCTATCACAGAAATCTAACTTTAATTAAACCATGCATTTAAAAAAACTATTCCAACGCATTAAAATAATCAGCTAGTGTGTCCACTCTGAGTGCATATCCTCTTCCATACATCAAACAAAGATAAAACTTCTTATAAAGAAGGGCACAAATGAGTTCAGGAAGTGATTTGCCCTACCTCTGAGGAATTGGAGCTTTTTGCTTAAATGGAACCAGCAATGATACTGAAACAAGGCGTGATTCTCTTTGCTCATGATGTTCTTTATTTTCATGAAAATTCTTCGAAAACAGATTTCCTCAAGAAAGATTACTCATGAAATACCCTTTCCGTACCCTTTAAGAATCTGCTTTCCTAAGACAACAGTATCAGGTGAGACATTCAAAAATGATAGCACTCTCAACTACAGCCATATAGAAGAGTTTTATGATTGGAAGATCTACTCGAAAGGATTTTAATTTTCTGAGGTGGTATAATTGTGTATGGCCCTTGATCACAACATCTGTAAACTGTTCCCTCCAATTCAACTTATCATCTAGTTTGACACCTTGATAATTGTAGTAACAATTTCAATGTCTACATCATGAACTTTCACATGAACAATATCATGTTTCCTAAAGTCTATAACTAGTTCATTGTCTTGTTTTCATTCAGTTGAAGAGAATTGTTATCGCAACCATTTTACAAACTTCTCCAGCGAGTTCCTTTGGTTTCCTTCATTATTCCTAATGAGTCCCACAAGTACCATATAGAATCATAGAAATTTACAGCATGGAAAGAGACCATTTGGCCCATCGTATCCACAGAGGCCAACAAGTAGCCACCCAGCCTAATTCCATGTTCCATCCTTTGGTCCATAGTCTTGTAGATTGCAATGCTTCAAGTGCATATCGAAGTACTTCTTAAATGTTATGAGGGTTTCTGCCTCTACCACACTTTCAGGCTGAGAATTTCACATCTCCAACACATCATCTGCATACTTTAGGATTGTGTTGACATACTCTAATCAACAATCATTCATATAGAAGATGAAAAGTAAAGGTGACAGTACACAGCCCTGAGGAAATCCATTATTTGTTAACATGTGCTCCGAGTGAATCCCAGGAACTAACACTCATTGGGTCCTTTTGTGAAAGAAATCACTGATCCAAAGTAGGGGAGTAAGATTGCCATCAATGTTTTTTAATTTTTCAATAAGCTTAAATTGTTGCATAGTATTAAAAGCAGAAGAAGAATCAACAATGGTATTGCAAGTGTGAGGAAGGGATTGATGGATTAAATGTGCACCACAATAGCGAAAGATTTCTGGAATAGAGAAAAGAATAAAAATACAAAATGCCTTACGAGGACATCTATAAAAGAAAGGATAAGGTTCCTTGCCATCAGATGGATAAGAATGTCTTTCCACAGAGCGGGATGATGTGAAGTGTCAGAGGAGGATGGCATGGCCACCTGTATCATAAGCTGCAGATAGGCCAAAAAAAAACGGGGAGTAATAATTTGTCACAGTCACATCAAAAGCACAAATGACATTCTATAAAAGCCATTTCAATACTTTGGCAGGATGGAAACCGGATTGGAAGATTAAAACATGAGGCAGAATCTTCTGTTTGGCGTGTGGGGGTGGGCACGTCATTCCGAACTATCATTTGGTGGGCACACACCGCAGTCGGCTGCTGTTTGAAGTAAAATCATAGACCTTTTCTTTATTAATGTACAATAAAAAAAACTGTGAATGCTGGAAATCTGAAGTAAGACCAGAAAATGCTGGAAATACTCAGAAACAGAGTTAACAAGCCACGTCATCCAGGATGACGGCGGAGTTGGGGTGAGGTCATTGACCTGGAGCATTGGCTCTGTATCCCCCTCCATAGATACTGCCTGAGTAGCTGAGTATTTTCTCTCATTCTTTATTGATGTATTTGGTTTCACTACAAGTATCAAAATGAGAGAAGTTTGTGATGGAAATTGAATCTATTCAGACAAAATGAGATTGTTTACAATGTTGAATGATGCAACAGGCATTGGAATTGTCACATTAAAAAAGACAACATTTGGTGGAATAGGCTACTGACTTACAGAAGCTGCTTTAACTTGCTCATCTGTTCTCACTCTATGAGCTAGTCAGTACTAGTCTTCTATTTCCTGTGTCTCAAAGGGCAAGAAAGAAAATGCTGTTTTGTGAAAAAAAAACATATAGACTGATCAAATAATAAAGCTGGCAACAATGTCACATGAAAGATGCAAGCTAGCTTGACATCAATCACTTTCTCTCACTTCATCTGGGAACAGCCCTTGACTCCACTTGGTACTGGTTTAACCATAAACTTCGGGTGGAATTGTCCGATCCCATTGGCGTCGGGCATCATGGTGGATGGAGGAGGACAATATGCCAAGAAGGCCAAAACTCAATTTCACGCCGGCATGAAAGCACAGTGGGATCATCCAATGGAGCATTCCAGCTACTGGACCCTGGAGGAACACATGCATCGCATGCTGGGTGGATTTTCATCAACATGGCTCCAACATGAAGCAGCTCACAGAAGATGGGAGGTCTCCATTGATGTCTGGGGTCTGCTTCAGAACATCATGGTCTTGGCCAGGGGCTGCTATGGATGATTGGCAAAGGTGGGGCGGGGTGGGTAGAGAAAGGTGTACATGGGGGAGGAGATACAAGAGGAGGGTCTAGGTTTAAGTGGGAGAGAAAGGTGTACTGGGGGGGTGGGTGGCGGGGAGAGGGGCAGGGTGAGGATGGGAAGTGGGGACGAAGGTGTCGGGGGTGAAGTTGGGAAGGGGAGGATGAAGGTGTTGGGGAGTGAGGGGGCTGAGGAGGGAGTAAGAGGGGAGGAGGGTGTAACGGGAGAGAATGTGTCAACTGGAGAGATGGTGTAAGAGGGAGGGAGGCATAAGGGAAAGAGTTCGGAGGAGGGAAGCATTTTGGAGGGGGGAAGGACTTGGGGGGAGAAAGGAGTTTGGAGGGGGAAGGAGTCCAAGGGGACGAAGAAATAAGGGTGAAGGGGTGAAGGAGGGAGTAAGGGTGGGAGAGAGAGTAAGGGGGCGATGTCCAGGTGAACGTGCAAGGGAGGGGTGGTGGAGTCAATGACTGCCTCCTGGGGAGCGTGCGTAGGAGGGAATGGTGAATATGAGAGGAGGCAGAGTGAGCTGTAAGGGTGGGAGGGTAAGGGTGCGATGGTAGCGGTAGAAGGGACGGCGAGGGTGGTTGGTGGGGACTTGGAGGCAGATATAGACCCTTGGGGTGGGAAGAAGGAGATTGGGGAGGTAAATGTGGATGGGTGTGGGATTCTCAAGATGACAGGGAACGTTCATGTTCACCTGGACATCCCCAAAAGAAAAAGGTTCTGGCTGGTAGGTGATGGTGGGAAGGTGGAAGGTGATGCTAGGGAGGTCAACAGTAATGGAGGAAAGGACATGGGCGACTGGGAGAGGGGAACAGAAGGGGGAGCTGAGCAGACACATGACTACGACTATGTTTTTCAAATCAAACGTGAGCGGAGCCTCATGTTGCTTGGGCACAGGTGCTGTATGAAAGTGCGATCACTGGGTGGGTGGAGATGCACGTCAGCTCAGATGGACAACCGCAAGAGAAGCTCAGCAGACAGCATTGAAAATCTTGGGATATTGAGATGTGTGTGTTGGATGAAGACTCCATGTGTGTGGGAGAATGCTTGCATGAGGCTCCAAAAGGCCCTGCCTTACACATACACACAATTCTCTCTCCAGAATCACTCATGGTCCGGCTGTGTGCAGCTGAACTGCTAGTGAGGGGCGTGTAGGGCAAGGACTCGCAAAGCTTGTAAATTAAGCTGAAAGACACCATTACACATTATTCAGTGAAAGTGAAAATATTTACAGATTATAAAGTGACAAAATGTGATCACCAGTGCAACGACTTGTGATCAGAAATTCTTAATTTTTCTAGTACAAAATCCACCACATTTCTACTTCTCTTTAGCTCTGAAGAAGTCGTACAGACTCGAAACATTAACTCTGTTTCTCTCTCCATAGATGCTGCCAGATCTGCTGAGTTTTTCCAGCATTTTTTGTTTTTATTTCAGATTTCCAGCAACCACATTATTTTGCTTTTAACTTTCCTAGGCTTACCACTTCTTCTAGGTGCTGCCCTGACATCCGCATGAAGGGCGGAGACAGCCCTGCAATGGTTGGTCCCGTTGCCTCTGATGATTTTGGCGTGTGTCCTCTGGAGACCTGATGCATTGAGGACCCCGGCTTGCTTTAGCTAACCTCCTGTGGATGAGCTGCTCCCTCTGTGGTGACAGAGTACTAGGTTGAGGGGGTCACAGGCAAAGGGGATTCAGATGGAGAGGACAGTCACTGAGATTCCTGAGTGGATGACCCATGGGTGTCCAGCTGCCACTCCTCCTCCCTTCGGGTGCCCTGTGGCTCCTTCAGGGGAAGGAATACCTGGAGGGATGCTGAAGTGCCCTGTTTCTCTCTCGCATTGTCATTGCAGGAACTCACCCATGGCTACTGTGATGGAGTACAGGTCTGCGTGCATCTCCGCATTCTTCTGGGCAAGTGTCTCTATGGCATCTGCCATCTTTCCCATGGAGACCTCCATGTGCGCACAAATGGGCACCACTTCATCAGAGAGCAGGCAGACACACTCCTCTGACTTCCGCGCCACTGTGTTGAGGGCTTCCATCAGCTCTGCATGATGTTCCCCCGCCTTCTGCTGACTCTCCAGGATGACTTGGAGGGCCAAATCCAGAGGCTCATAATCCTGACGCGGACCTCATAGATGTCTCTTCCCCAGCAGTCTTCTGAGTGCTGGGAGCTCGGCTGAACCTGTCCCCATCTGCTGCGGACATGTGTCCATGTGGTGACCACCAGATTGTGAACCCAAGCCTGCTCTAGATCTAGGCCTCATTGAGGTGTGTGTCTCTGCGCTGGTGCAGGGTGTGGGTAAGCGCTGTGACGGGTCTTCCAGGCTGCTTCTTTCCAGCTGTTCAATGGAGGAACTGTCCTCTTGGCTGGAGGTGAAGGCCTGGATGGAGCTGAGGGGCTGTCTGAGCATATTGGTAGCTTGGCAGAGCTCCCTGTGAACCAAAATAGAGATAATTAACGCATGTCAACAGAGTCAAAAGCAGGAGAGAGAGAGCATTAACAGTTGCATTGAGAGAGGCATGATGTGGTGCAGGATCCTCATGTGGGTATTCGTTGCCAACCTCATCATCACTGCAGGCACAGTTCCATGTCCTCACCAATCAGCACAATCGCACGCTTTTCAAAGTGAATGAGTGGCCTAAAGTGGGCCATTCCACCCTTGATCTGGGACCTCTCCCTACTGTTGTAAGCCAGCTTCTGCTACATGAAAACAAATGGAGAGAGTGTGAGCAGGATGCATGGCACTGCGTGGAATGTTGGTGTGGTGACTGGAGCCATGGATGGGATGAGGACGCGAGCTCCAGAGGTTATAAGCCTGATGGAGATGTGAAGGTGTGTGTGAGAGTTCGTGTTGTTGTCCCTTGATATGTGAGATCCCTGTGTGCGTGTGATGGGTTTGTGAGTGTATGAGTTGAGAGTGATGAGGTGGTTGACTTACCTTGGTGGAACGGATGGAAACATTCATCTTCTTCTTGCACTGGATGGCTGACCTCCTCTGTATTCCACTGGCATTGACCACCTCTCCACCACCTCCCAGGCCGGATTAGTAACTCTGGTGGACCTCTTGTGGCCAGAGCAGTGGCAGGGGACATCGCGGCAGCCTTCCACTGTGTCCAGCAGGTGCCCCAGAGAGACGTCACTAAGTTTGGAGGCTGCCATCTTCTTTGCTTTCGGGGCCATCTGTCACCTGGAGCAGTCCTGGTCTGTAGGTATGAAGTAGGCTGCACTCTGATGCGCTTTAAATATGGAGCTTGGTGCAAGGAAGTGCTGAGGTCAAGGCATGGCAGGAAAATCTGAACATGTCCACCAGCGATCCAGCATGTTCCCCATGAATTGGATGATATGTTGAGAAAAGCCACCATTGCAGCTGGTGAGTAAAACATCCTTTTTCCCGCCCACTACCACACTTTGTGCAAATCTGGGATGATTCTGTTTTTAGTGCGAGGAGACAAAATGTGTGCACATTCAACTATACCTTTAGAGTATTGTTAAACCAGCCGAATGGCTGATCTGTTGAGCTGCTAAAATAAACAAAAATATCCTTTCAGGTTTACCTCTCCCAGATCTACAGGGTTCTATCTTTAAATATTCACACTAGCAATCAGAAAATTATTCTCGAGTACAAGTTCTCAATAAACTTAAAAAAAATGTCTTTTAGTGTACAAATTTTTGGTCATCTTCATAAGGCTGCATTATAATTAAGTGAGTTGTGTTAAAAAGTTGTAATGATATAAAAAAGGCATGTAAGGTATTAATCGCCATTTCAGGAGCTAGAATTCACATTCTGTTTCCACGACAGAGACCTGTTATTATTTGTTCTTTATGTGGGGGAGGGGTGGTGGTGGTGGGAGGTGATGAGGGACAGGGTTGGGGGTGGGGTAGGAACCTGTCAGCAGTCTTATTGCTGATTGTTATCCAGTGATCCGTGCTAGAAGTGTTTGTGGAAGTCCAGCAAGGACAGAGTTGGCTAATGTTAAAAACCAAAAACTGCGGATGGTGGAAATCCAAAACAAAAATAGAATTACCTGGAAAAACTCAGAAGGTCTGGCAGCATCAGCAGAGAAGAAAAGAGTTGACGTTTCGAGTCCTCATGACCCTTCAGCAGAACTGGTTGAATCCAAGGAGAGGGGTGAAATATAAGCTGGTTTAAGGTGTGGTTGGGGGGTGGGGGGAGAGAAGTGGGGGGGATGGTATAGTTGGAGGGACAAGCAAGCAGTGATAGGAGCAGATAATGAAAAGATGTCACAGACAAAAGAACAAAAGAACACAGAGGTGTTGAAGTTGGTGATATTATCTAAATGAATGTGCTAATTAAGAATGGATGGTAGGGCACTCAAGGTATAGCTCTAGTGGGGGTGGGGGGGGGCATAAAAGATTTAAAAATAATGGAAATAGATGGGAAAAGAAAAGTCTATATAAATTATTGGAAAAAACAAAAGGAAGGGGGAAGAAACAGAAAGGGGGTGGAGATGGAGGAGGGAGGTCAAAATCTAAAGTTGTTGAATTCAATATTCAGTCTGGAAGGCTGTAAAGTGCCTAGTCAAAAGATGAGGTGCTGTTCCTCCAGTTTGCATTGGGCTTCATTGGAACAATGCAGCAAGCCAAGGACAGACATGTGGGCAAGAGAGCAGGGTGGAGTGTTAAAATGGCAAGCGACAGGGAGGTTTGGGTCATTCTTGCGGACAGACCGCAGGTGTTCTGCAAAGCGGTCACCCAGTTTACGTTTAGTCTTTCCAATGTAGAGGAGACCGCATTGGGAGCAACGAATGCAGTAGACTAAGTTGGGGGAAATGCAAGTGAAATGCTGCTTCACTTGAAAGGAGTGTTTGGGCCCTTGGACAGTGAGGAGAGAGGAAGTGAAGGGGCAGGTGTTACATCTTTTGCGTGGGCATGGGGAGGTGCCATAGGTGGGGGTTTTGGAGTAGGGGGTGATGGAGGAGTGGACCAGGTTGTCCCAGAGGGAACGATCCCTACGGGGGGGGGGGGGGGGGGGGGTGAAGGGAAGATGTGTTTGGTGGTGGCATCATGCTGCAGTTGGTGGAAATGGCGGAGGATGATCCTTTGAATCCGGAGGCTGGTGGGGTGATAAGTGAGGACAAGGGGGATCCTATCATGTTTCTGGGAGGGAGGAGAAGGCGTGAGGGCGGATGCGCGGGAGATGGGCCGGACATGGTTGAGGGCCCTGTCAACGACCATGGGTGGAAAACCTCGGTTAAGGAAGAAGGAGGACATGTCAGAAGAACTGTTTTTGAAGGTAGCATCATCAGAACAGATGCGACGGAGGCGAAGGAACTGAGAGAATGGGATGGAGTCCTTACAGGAAGCGGGGTGTGAGGAGCTGTAGTCGAGGTAGCTGTGGGAGTCGGTAGGCTTGTAATGGTGGACAGTCTATCACCAGAGATTGAGACAGAGAGGTCAAGGAAGGGAAGGGAAGTGTCAGAGATGGACCACGTGAAAATGATGGAGGGGTGGAGATTGGAAGCAAAATTAATAAATTTTTCCAAGTCCCGACGAGAGCATGAAGCAGCACCGAAGTAATCATCGATGTACCGGAGTAAGAGTTGTGGAAGGGGGCTGGAGTAGGACTGGAACAAGGAATGTTCCACATACCCCATAAAGAGATAGGCATAGCTGAGGCCCATGCGGGTACCCATAGCCACACCTTTTATTTGGAGGAAGTGAGAGGAGTTGAAGGAGAAATTGTTCAGTGTGAGAACAAGTTCAGCCAGACAGAGGAGAGTAGTGGTGGATGGGGATTGTTCAGGCCTCTGTTCGAGGAAGAAGCTAAGGGCCCTCAGACCATCCTGGTGGGGGATGGAGGTGTAGAGGGATTGGACGTCCATGGTGAAGAGGAAGCAGTTGGGGCCAGGGAACTGGAAATTGTTGATGTGACGTAAGGTGTCAGAGGAATCACGGATGTAGGTGGGAAGGGACTGGACAAGGGGAGAGAGAAGGGAGTCACGATAACGAGAAATGAGTTCCGTGGGGCAGGAGCAAGCTGACACAATCGGTCTACCGGGACAGTTCTGTTTGTGGATTTTGGGTAAGAGGTAGAAGTTGGCCGTCCGAGGTTGGGCAATTATCAGGTTGGAAGCTGTGGGAGGAATATCTCCAGAGGAGATGAGGTCAGTGACAGTCCTGGAAACAGTGGCTTGATGTTCAGTGGTGGGGTCATGGTCCAGGGAGAGGTAGGAGAAAGTGTCTGTGAGTTGACGCTCAGCCTCCGCGAGGTAGAGGTCAGTGCGCCAGACAACAGCACCACCCTTGTCAGTGGGTTTGATGACAATGTTGGAGTTGGACCTGAGAGAACGGAATGCAGTAAGTTCAGAGAGAGACAGATTAGAATGGGTGAGAGGAGCAGAGAAATTGAGACGACTAATGTCGCGCCAACAGTTTTCAATGAAAAGATCAAGAGAAGGTAAGAATCCAGAGGGACGGGTCCAGGTGGAGGGAGAATATTGGAGGTGGGTAAAAGGATCCGTTGAACGGGGAGAGGACTCCTGCCCAAAGAAGTGAGCCTGGAGACGAAGACGGCGGAAGAAGAGTTCAGCATCGTGCCGAGCCCTAAGTTCATTGAGATGAGGGCGTAAGGGTATGAAACTAAGTCCTTTGCTGAGCAATGAATGTTCAGCGTCGGAGAGGGGAAGATCAGGAGGTATAGTGAATACACGGCTGGGGCTGGGATTAGAAGATGGGTTGGGGACGGAGGGACAGGCAGGGAGGAGGGTCCTAGATGGGTGTTGGTGTCAATGAGTTGTTGGAGCTTGCGTTCCTTAGCACTTTTCTTGTTGAGGTGTCGGATGAGACGAAGAATAAAATGAAACTGGGGGCACGCGCAGCTTTGAAAAAGGGTGCAGCGGTGCTGCTGGAGGGAGAGGTCGAGTGTGTTCATATAGCGGCGCATGGTACTGAGTGTGGATCTCAGAATGTGACGGGAACAGCAGTCTGAGAAATGTTTTATGTCCCGGAGATACGTGTAATCCTGGGTGGGTTCGAAACAAGAGGGATAGAATTTCAGTTGAAATCCACATGGGGTAAGTCGGAGACGGAGACAATCACTGAGAAAGGAGATATGGCTGTGAAAGTGGGTTTTAGTAAACACCTTGTCAAACACCAAGAGAGAAATGGAAAGCAATGAAGGTGAACAAGGCAAAAGAGAGATACGGAAATCTTGTCGCAGAGACGAACAAAACTTCTTCAAGGTAGGCATTTCTTGAAGAGCAGTGGCAGTCAATTAAACAAAGAGATAAAAACAAAAAACTGCGGATGCTGGAAATCCAAAACAAAAACAGAATTACATGGAAAAACTCAGCTGGTCTGGCAGCATCGGCGGAGAAGAAAAGAGTTAATGCTAATGTTAATGCTGTTACCTAAAATTGAACAGGCAGCCAACATTCTCTATCATTGCTCACATGAAAAAATGGTCACTTGGGCAACATAACAGAGGATGTTCCACATCTGTGAAACCATCAATCAGCAAGTAATCAACTCTTTTGAGAGAAAAGCGGAGAAATTCAGCAAGGTCAAACAGAAACAGTCTTAACATCACAAGACATAGGTTTGAATCCAGCCCAGATTCAGGAGGAAGTCTTCCCTCTAATTGTGGAATAAGTGATCCAATGATCTTCTCCTGTGTTACAATTTTACTACCGTAGAAATGCAGAATCGTCTGTTTGAATCTGCCTCCAGAATTGCCGTCCAGTTAGGGATGGTGAGCATATTGTGGAGGCTGGAAAGGAAGTCAGTAGCCAACCCTTCCCAGAGATAGGTATTTAAATATTATAATAAGGTTGGGAGCCGCCGATTTAACTTCCCTTACTGATTTAACCGTTTCCAGATCTTAAAAAATCCAACAGCTCAGGGAAAGCAAGGATAGCTTGGAGAAAAATGTAAGTGCCCTACATGGGACCACACCCTCCCACATCAAGTTTCCACCATCCAAAGGCCGCTCCCTTAATCAGGAATCAGATTCTCCACCCAAGGTTGTGGATCAGATCTCCTTGGTCCCTGAGAGATTAAATCCACTGCATGCCCCCACAGCAGCTTGAGGCTTCATACTTGTGGCTGTGGCCTGCTCCAGAGCACTCCTCCACTGACTGTTACCCAGCCCATCAGCCAGGCTGACTTCTGGGCATGGATCTTGTCAGAAAAATTTGTCCATTGTGGTGTTGAAACTTCTCAGCATGCGAGGAAACTCATATCAAAGGATTTCCTGACTGAAACTCCAGCCACGACCCCTACAACCCCCCGGCTTGGAAAACCCGCCCTTGTCAATAACAGCCAATGCTTCCATTTATGACAGAGAGTAAAATTAGGGGGCGTAAATATAAAATGGAAACTAACAACTCTAATACAGAACTCAGGAGAAATTTCTTTCTCCATAGTGTAGTTAGAATATGGCCCTCACCTCCACAAGTTCATGCGGCAAGCAAGGAAGCATTTAAGGGAACATTAGACTAACACATGAGGGAGAAAGGAATAGAAAGATATGTTGATGGGGTTGGTTAACAATGGGAGGAGGCCCTTATGGACCAAAAACACTGGCATGGACCTGTTGGGATAAATGGTCTGCTTCTTTGTGATATATAATATGTGATGCAAGATACAAGACTGCTGCTTGAGTTATGAGGACCCCATGCAAACGATTTGCCTGGGTCACCTATGTTGTGTGATACCTCTCCATTCACATCCATTAACATCGGCACAATCAGCTCACAGCGACACACTTACCAGAAGCCAAATGGCATAGGAACAGTATGCAGCTCACACGTGTATAGGAAGGAAAAAACTGTAACAGGCTAGCAAACTCAGTCAATGGATGGAAACTAGCATTACGCCATGCTTGATCACTATTTAATTTGCGTCTCCCTGTTCGAAATAGCAATTGGCAGGCACATGTCACTTGGCATTTTTACATGCAGGTGTGTTTATGTATAGAATACAAAAGCAAGAGGTCTTATCGCGCATTGGGTAGCATTCCTGCCTGAGTCAGAAGCTTTGGGTTCAAGACCCACTCCAGGACCAGGATTTTCCCCTCGGCGATTTAGGGGTGGGGCCCGCTCGCAAGGGGAAAATGATGCGGGATGACATCGCGAGGAATCCCCAACGTCATCCTGGGCCATTTAAATCTTAAGGCGGTCAGACAGCGAAATCAGCTGTCCGTCTGCCGACCTGTCAATGGCCAATTAAGGCCATTGACAGGCTTATTAAGATAGTTAAATGCCCTGCCCATACAACCTTAAGGCTGGTGGGCAGGCCAGGAGCCCCAGCGACCTGTAGATTATTAAACTTCATCCACTGGCGGGATGAAGTTTCATTACAATTTTGTAAAAAATTAATAAATTTTATGAGTTTGTTATCAACATGTCCCATCTCGTGTGACATTGTCACATGAGGAGGACATGTTAATAATTTTAAAATGTCTCTATTTTTTGACTTTACTTACCTTTCACTAAACTCCCTGAGACAGGACTTTGCCTCAGGGAGCATTGTGCTCTTTTGTGCACATGTGCGAAAGAGCACAATTTGACAGTTGGGGCTTCCTTCCCCCCGGAACTGGAAGCACATAGCGCTTCCTGTCGGGCAGGCCACAAGGCGGGGCCTTAATTGGCCCGTCCACTCAAAATGGTGGTGGGCCCCGTTTTGGCGGCGGGATTCGGCTGCCCACCCACTGCCAAGCCGGTGGGGCCCGCCCGCCAGCCAAGGGCTAAATTCTGCCCCGGGACTTGATGGGCAAGGTAGGTACATTCATAACATGGCCAAACAGGTTGACTATCAACTTGTAAATCCTTCCAACATACGCGAACAGCAAGTGGTAAGACTGGGAGAGATTCCTGGTCAGCCATGTGATGGAAAGAAATTGAAGCCTCTGTCATCACTATCCAAAGCTCCAGACTACATTTTTTTTAAAAAAATATACTTTATTAATAAAATATCTGGAAGAACATTACAAAACATTTTAAAATTGCCATCACAAAAAGTACAATCAGTTTCAACTTTTACACATGGATCACAAGGTGCATCAATACAATCAATGAATATTACAACATTTCAATATGGTCATTACAGACAATCAGACAATGGTATTGGAGTTATCAGCATACGTCATGTTGCACTCTGAGCTGCTTCAATACAATTATAATACAATTAGTATTCAATGTATACATTCATTGTGAGCTGTACAGCCCGAGGGGCTCTCAACAGTTCCCAGCCCCTCGGTGCACTGTGGCAGAAAGGTCTTAGGCAGCAACCTTTCCCCATTGTGCCTTTGCGGCAGCTGCCCCAAGCTTTAGCGCGTCCCTCAGCATGTACTCCTGGACTTTGGAATGCGCTAGTCTGCAACACTCGGTCGGGGACAACTCTTTGCGCTGGAAGACCAACATGTTTCGGGCAGACCAAAAAGTGTCTTTCACCAAGCTGATGATCCTCCAGCTGCAGTTGATGTTTGTCTCGGTGTGTCCCCCTAGGAACAGCCTGTAGAGCACAGAGACCTGTGTCACAGAACTGCTCGGGATGAACCACAACAGAAACCACTGCATCTCCCTCCAGACCTTCTTTGCAAAGGAAAAGTAAACAATGGTCTCGTCCCCACCACAGCCACCTCGAGGGTTCCAGACTACAACATGCATGTAAAAGTGGAGCCATTTGCTCAGTTGACTGGCTGTCCGGTGTGGATCAGGTTGGTGCCAACAGCACAGGGTTCGATCCCCATTCTGGCTGGGGTGGATTTGGGACCTGCCTCCTTGCCCTACCTGTGGTGTAGGTTGTGGTGCTGTGGGTTGGACCTGCCTTCAGGCAGAGAACTCAAGAAGAAGATAGAATGAAAAACAGTTGGAAAGATACCTGAAAATTTGATACTGGCTTTAATTGTTCTCATTGGTAAGTTCCAGTTCAGAGATCAATTGATATATTGGGTTAATTTCCCAGACATAGCATAACTAAGATTAGCAGCTCCATAAAACACTGAGTTAAAGGATTAACTTCTATCTTCAAAAGTAGCTGGGGCAGAATAAAAGTCACTGTGCATATTGAAGTGTTTTAGCTGTACTCAGTAAAATTATATGTCTTTTCACTACAGCCAGTGAGACGAAACTGGTTATGACAAAGGGAGCAGTAATTGTCTGACAAACACTGTTTTTAGAAGTGCCTTTGATTGCCTCTGGCATCTTTAATGCATTCTTTGAAAGATTATAGAGGCACATGCAGAGTAGAGGTGCATCTTTTCATGATCATTAATATGTTACTGCAACCAAAAACATCATGAGCCTGACTCATAGCCCTTTCAAGACAATAAAGGCTTAGTGTGTTGGATGTACGAACATTTCAAACATCAGGAAAACTTGTCAAAACCTGCTCCACAACCCATGACTTGGAAATCTCAACATGGAATGTTTTATAATACAGCTTCCTTTCTGTGATGGATTGCTTGATTCTGTATGGTATTTAAATTCAACACTGCTGTTCCCCTTGGGCACAACAATAACCAATATAAGATTTCAGAAGCCTAAATCTGATCTACATGGATGTTGAGGTCATAGCATTATTGAAATGAGGCTCATGCATCCATTTGAGAACAGGACATTTTGTTGATTAGACAAGTCAAAGCACAAGCTCCGATTATTATTTCTAGCTCTTAGTTATCTAACTGGCAGTCCTTAAATCCTCATTCTAACTGGATCCCTCTCCCTGGCCTTTTATTCTCTCTTGATCTTTTCATTGGGAACAGCTGGAGTGACATCGCCCATCTCAATTTCTCTATTTTATTCACTCGCTGTCGTCCTTCAGAACTTGCAGCACTTTGATCTCCTGATGCTGCCTGTCCTACTGAGTGTTTCCAGCATTTTGTGTGTTTATTTTATCTCCTTAAAGAGACTGCTGGAGGCCATTCAAATAATTGCCCAAAACTTCAGAAAACCTATTTTTTATGGAGTTGGTATGTGTAGGAGTGCACCACTTGGCTCCAAAAAACTATTGCAGGCCAAACTGACTCACCTTCTTCCCCAACTCCCAACACAGACTTACCGGTTGGACATGATGCCAGTTCACATTAGTTAGGCATTGATAAGCAAGCTGCGTTGGGGCTCTGATTGACTCCCAAAGCTCACTGGAAATATGATGATAGGTCTCTGTTCTGGCCACTGTCGCTGTTTGGAGCACTAATGAACTTGGGGCCCTGTATCTTTATTTAAGAGGTGTTTTAAAGAAGACTTTGTTAACTGTAGAGTATTACTTAACCTTGGACATCATGCAGAGAATGACCAATTAGTCAATAATTTACGGACAACGATAACTCTTCTCAATAAGATCTTCATCAAGGGCTATGAAATAAAGTTGACATTTTTACGAGCTTCCTTTGAAAATGAAAGCTAAACCAATACTTCAACCTACCTATCAGTCGGGTTTGTGATCCAGTTGAATGTACGTTAATCCTGTAATTATGTTGACTATCAACTACACAGTTATTATGTTTGCTGCAGCCTATTTAAAATTACGAATCCAGCAAATGGAGTAAGTTCAAGATCTGCTGCAAGACAGTGATATCTATAGTATATGTCGTCGATCTCGCCATTGCAGGTTGTTCTGGGCCAATTGTTTTTATTATGATTTATGGTAATAAACGTATTTATTCTAAAGTTTTGTGATTTAGCCATTTAACCCAATTTGCAGGAAGTTAAAATATATGTTTTGCCTTTAGTTCATCAAGAATCTATACCACTCTTTACCCCCCAACAAATTCATACTTATGACCCTGTATTCATATTTTACCCAGTCTTTTCCATGTCATCTAATTTTATTGTAAGCAGTTCTCCTTGAAATTTAAAGTAATACAAGAGCTTATACAGCTAGCCTCAGATAAAACTTGATTTAGCTGAATTGCAAGTTATAACAGGAAAAAATATCAGTCACTAAGACAGGTGGGTGGGGGATGAGGGATTGATTTGTCAGTTCAGGCATCGTGTTCCTGTGTATAAAGATATTGCTGTATTTATGCCAATGAAAGGAAAGCTGATCTGGGAAGGAAGTTCTGCAAACATCCACTCCCATGGGCTTTCCAGTAAGCAGGCTCTTAAGAATCTGTGATTTCATGCTTTGTTTGCAAATGTTGGTGGCCATACTGTTGCAGAGTACAAATTGCTAATTATTTTAGGGCTTTGGAGTGATAAAAACTGAAGAAGGGAATGTGAAAAATAAAAGGGAAGAACCAAGAAAAAATATGTGCATTTATATAGCACCTCTCGTGATCTCAAGGCATCTAAGTGTACTTTACAACTAATGGAGTACTTTTGAAGTGCAGTCACTGCTGTAATGGAGGGAAATGTGGCAGCCAATGAGCGCACAGCAAAAAACAAGGTAAGTCTGTGAATTATATAGAACAAACAATATCTACACGCAATGTGAAATTGGAGCAATGAAGAAACACGGAGAAAAAAAAGCAAAAAAAAATTAACTTGGACTCAAACAGAAAGTGCAGGGATATTGATGGAAAAAGCATGATTATGAAAAATTTGAACCTCGAATTAGAGCTTTAAATCATTTTTCAGATTAACAGGCCATGTGGATAAACAATAGAGGAGGGGTTTCAGAACATTAGTGTCACTGGAACATCATAGGATTTTCTTTTGACTGGGAATTTAGGAATAATTGATTTGCACCGCTTGTGAGCTGTTGAAAGATTTCCTCCAAGTTTTGACACATTTTTGATCTTTCATGTGATTGACTGTTGAATCCCCACTGCGTTCTTAATATATGACCCCTTGCCAGGCAGTGGCCCTCTAGATGTGAGTTTCTGGTTTTAACTCCCCCTCCCCCAATGAACACCAATAGATGAATGCCCACATGCCCTAGTAGGGTGGAAGGTTTAAAGTTGTGGATGCCCTCTCTGGTGGTCTGCCTTTAGATGGCATTGGCCCTGATCTTCCCAGCAGTGAAGGTGGCTTTGGAGGCAGGGAACCAGGAAATTCTGAAAGAGAAATGTCGGGCTGGCTGTCCGATGTTTTCCATCCTCCATGCATTCTTATTAGAGGTGGGCTTCCAATGGCAACAGCTACCCATGTAGCAGTGGGAAAAAAGCCAATTAAGGTACTTAAATGTACAATTAGCTTCAATTTTACCAGTTAAATGAAATCTTCCAGATGTCGAATGTGTCCCACAGTCAGAAGCTCGTCAGCACATGGAGGATGAAATCACAGGAGAGTGATCTTTGCCTGAAAATGACAGGCATTCATGTCAACAAGGAGCAAAACGGCAAGGCTCAGGGCAGGGCTGGCATGAATTAGCAAGTTAATCAGAACAGGATAAGAAGGAAGAATAACATGAATAATATAAATCTTGTAGGGAGAAAGGAAGGAGTTCATTGGGACAAAGGCAGAAAATTTAGAAACATGTTAAGAGAATGAGCAAAAGGTCAAAACTATAAATAAAGATATAAAATAACGCAATATGTTAGAATTTCAAAAGTACAACGATAAGAAGGTAGTTAAAGAGATGCAAGCAAAATAGAATCTGAGAATGAGCTT
Source organism: Carcharodon carcharias (assembly GCF_017639515.1). Taxonomy (NCBI): domain Eukaryota; kingdom Metazoa; phylum Chordata; class Chondrichthyes; order Lamniformes; family Lamnidae; genus Carcharodon; species Carcharodon carcharias. Next base: position 66,101,861 of record NC_054474.1, on the reverse strand, counting down.
GAGATAGTTAGTTTTACAGATTCCTAGAGAATACAATGGGAAAATAATGAACAGAATGCCCTCCCTCAGTAACGGTACTCCAAGTAGAACTAACTTCAACATAAATCAACTGGAAGCCCAAGACAGACTAAAAGGACTCAAAACAAATGAATCTCCATGAATATGTTACTTCTCCGATAGTAGTGAAAGACCCAAGGGAGCAGATGTGTGAAGCATTAACACGCATTTTTGAAGGAGTCAATTATTACTGGGGGGTAGGATTGCAGTAGTGCACTGCACAGGCTGTTGACATTCCTTTAAATATAGCGCTCTTAATCACACTGCTGACCTCGTGTCCTGCCTGCCATCCCTAATTAGACTGGGAACGCAGAGATGGCCTGTCATTTGGTCATCTCCCAGAAGATTGCACTGGAGAGCACACCATTGACATGAGCAGGTTCAGGACCCAGATATGGTCCCAACACCTGAGAATTTTGTAAATCCAGAAGATTTTGCCCGTTGTGTGCCTTTTTCTCTTGCAAACAGTTAAATAAAGGAGGTTAAGGCTGGCAGTTGAGTGTGCGTATAGTGGCATAAGAGAAGTGAAGAGGTGTGCAGACTAAAGGCCAAGTGCTGGAAAATGGGATTAGAATAGATAGGTGCTTGATGGCTGGCACAGACATGATGGAATGACTCTATGACTCTAAAGCGGGGAAAGGAGTTTTAGAATCTTATCATAGCATAGTACAGCACACAGAAGAACAGTCAGCCCATCGAGTTTGTGCCAACTCTTTTGAAGAGCAATCAAGTTAGTCCCACTCCACCCTTGCACTCTCCTCATTACTGCAATCTTTTTTCTCCTTCAAGCATTTATTCAATTCCCTTTTGAAGGCCATTATTGAATTTCTATCCACCACCCTCAGGCAGTGCAAACCGAATCCTAACCACTCATTTCATAAAGACTTTTCCTCATGTTGCATATTTTTGGGTTGTGCAAAGCAGTTTTTGAGTGTTAGGGGAATTATATAGCCAAAGCACGAAATAGGGGGATAGAATCCTCTTTAACCAGAGTGCAGAGAGAAGGGGTTATTTGTGTAAGTGTTGCTTGAAGAGGGTGAACCATATGCAAGTGTCTAAGGTGTGTAAAAATGAAAGGGGCAGAATGGCCATTGCTTTCAAGAGCTGGCCAATTCATTGAAATTCTTGCAGCACTGCTCTGCAGTACTGGGGTGAGAGTTGGTGATCAGTTCTAACTCCCATCAGGGAATGTGACAGTCCTGGCAGCTTTGGTAGAATGCATAGCCAGGAGTCTGTTCCTTAAGGCTTCAATTTTGTCCAGTAGAGCTTAGAAGTCAGCATCACTGAAGTTTTGAGTTCTTGACCTGGATGTTCTTGTTTTTCTCCACTATTCTCTGGACAGAAATGGCATTAAATGGTTATAATTCTCTCCAAGTGTTATCAAAACTTTGGCAAGACCTGCAATAAAAGAGCGAAGCACTGTTCGTGTTTTAGCTGCCAACTGCAGCCACACTGAGCCATTAATAGGGCATGTAGACATTTCCTGGTGGTTCAGCTGCTTATCCTTGTTTTAAACTGATTTTTGCATCATTCAGTGTGCAAATAAACTTGCTCAGGAGCCTATTCCTTCCGTTGGTCACCAGTGGACTCAATGATCAACTTGAAGGAATAATAGCAATGCATATGAATCACATCAAGGAAATTCTGGACTGCGTAAGTTAGTATGTGGATACTGGACGTTCTGTCCACCCAATTGTGTCAATATTTACCCTCCACATTCACACTCCGACCATTATTTTTGGTTCTAGGGCTTCATAACCATCTATCCTTAAAGGGAACTGCTGAAAGCTACTCAAAAAATTGACAATGATTGTGTCGAGTGGTGGCTACTGTTTGTGGAAAAACTTAAAAGGAATTGATGGACATTCTGCAATCCCATTCCAAGGTCACATGGTGCAATGCCTTAGAAAAGTGGTAAGCAACCAATGATTAGCACCACCCCCTTCACTTCTGGACCCTTCTTTTGCATCCTTGACCACCAAGCACTCTAACAACAACTTAAGATTTTTACAGTGTTTTAAGGTAGTAAAACGTTCCAAGGCACTTGACAGGAGTATCATCAAGCAAAATTCACTTCCCATGAAGGAAACAGGTAATGTGGTCTGGATTGGCCCTAGCCATTAATTTTTCATTAATGGAGACTGTAGTTTAAGCTCTGGCACATAAAGGGTTAACCTGGGACTGAGTACAGTATCGCCCACAGAGTGATATAACAGAACATATGATCCACACCACGGGATCAGTGTAGTGTTGGACAGAGTTGTGTGCAGAAGCAATCATGGAGACAGCTCCTAGCTTGGACCTTTACTGTACCTATGTATATAGTTTCTGGTAGTTAATAAATACTTACTGTTGAACTACCTAAGACTATGAAAAGCTTAATAAGACTACCAAACTATGTCCAACACCCTGCAATATGGTGGCAGTAAATGGAACAACTCAAAACCTCGCAGGGACTGCAGAAGAAAATTAAAATCCTGGAAAACTGAAGGAGAATCAAAAAAGCATTCTGACCCAAAGAAAAGCTCAAAAAGCAAAGGCACAGAAGGAAATTGCCAGTGAATAGCTCCAAAGAAAGGCTTGGAAGCTGAAGACATAAATTAAATTCCTCACTGCATCTGAAGACTCCATTGAATCCCGTGGAAGTCCAACTTCAATACCCAGACTGAGCAGAGACAGCAGACTTAGCAGAGGTGAGCTAAAAAACTTCTGGACAACACAAGTACTGAAAAAAAATTAAAGACAGCAATGGTCAGAACGTTTAAATCATAGTCTGAGAAATCTGATTCTTGAGTTGGTGCATGAACACATGGTGGCTGAGCTCACTCTGAACAAGGAAAAATAAACCAAAAGTTAATCGTGATGAGTAGGCAGCTTTAATAAACACCCAGCAAAACCCAGGATTCGATGCTTCCAAGGCCAAAGAGCATTGTACTAAAGCAGGGAAGACTGTAATCAATTGATCGAGGCAGCCCATTGTTGAAAAAATTTAAATGCTGTAATTGTGAATACCAAAACTAGCAAACGTGGGAAAACCCTTTGTGAAGAAGTGTATGGTGCCGCCATCTTGGATTTTCAGAAACCTCTTAAAACTGAACCTGCAATTTAAAAATTTTAGCCATGGATTAGAAATCCACTCTTCCAGATCAATGTGGACGTATCCAAGGCCCAGTTCAATCACAAAAATGGGGACTTTGGAGAAAGGGATTCCTTAGATACATAGTTGCTTCAGGTCTAGATGAAAAAAAAGAAATTGAACAAGTTAACACACTTCTTTATTCAGTAGGCCAATGATATAATAGCTAGACAAGGAATCAATGAAGCATCTGCAAAGTTTGTGAAGTTTTAAAATCATTTTAACCTCAGAAGTAACAAAATCCTTCAAAAGGGCTAAATTTAATAAATGTGTTGAACAGAGAGGAGAACCTGTTGATTCCTTCAGTAATGAGCTGTACAAAATGGCTGAAGGCTCTGGTAATGATGACCTGAAATCTGAGCTAATTAGGCTTAGATTGGTGTAGGATTAGCAGATGATGCACTCTCAGACATGCTTCAAGCAAAGGAAGATCTAAAGCTTGAGAAAGCCATCCAGATTATCAGGCAATCTGAAATCCATTTGCAGCACAGATCTATATTAAGAAGAGAAAGCAAACTGCGGTACAAAGTAAAACCCACTGTCCAGTTAGTGAAACAGCACAGAAACAGGGACACCCAGGCCAAGGGAAGCAATAATCTAACTGACCAGTAGAGCGACCATGCCAGCACCCAGAGGTGTGATCAATGTCCAGCAATTTCAGCCTAATGCTTTCAACATAACTGAATAGGACACTTTGGGAAGCTATGCAAAGCCAAAATATCAAAATGCACAGAAGACTACCAAGAGGATTCATGAGATCGAGACAGCACACCAAGAGGATACACAACTATGCTTCTTTGTTGAGGTAAAAAATCCTGGATTTTCCTTCTGGAATGAAGACATCTTGGTTAATGGCCATCTCATAAACTTTAAATTGGACATGGGAGCCAGTATTACAGTCCTATTGGATAAAGAATCGTGGCTGAGAGAACCTTGACTAAGAACAATAGAAACACTGCTTTATGGGCCCGGAGGATTCCGACTTTCAATCATTGGCATGATTCTGGAACAATTAAGGTATGGCGACAAACAAATTTTTGTGCTGATGTAAGTCATCCGTAACCAGTCTTTTTCTCTCTTAAGCAGAGGTGCCTATTTTGAATCTTCTCAAAACAGCAGAAGATGTCAAGACAACTCTTGTAAGTTTGCTGAATTGCAATTGGGAACTCCAACAAAAAAGATTCTCTTGACTGGACATCAGCTCTGAATTATCTTCTCTCTTTGCAGGGCAGGCTTGTCCACTTTTGTTACAGGTGCTAGAAGCCCCTCATTGGTCAAACCAGCCAATCACTCAGATTGTTGCCACAATGCTTCGAGTAGATGACAGTTAAGAGAGGAACGAGTAACGAGAAGGGACTCAACCTCCTGCTCTAATGCCAGTTGGAGATAAACCCTGAGACCACAGAGCAGACACTGCAATTCCCTGCCAACATGATTGTGCAACAAGCAACACTGGAACTGAGTAGCAGCCATCCATTGATGACAGCACACACAGCCAAATACTAATGTGAGCTTACTACCAAGTCATACCTTCACAATAGGAAGGGCCATTTTCCATCCCAGACAGTGTCATGGTGAGCCGCACGAAGGAAAAAGAGAAAAAGCATTATAGAGATGAGCCCAGAATTTGTCCACCCTGTAAAGAGCGGGATTAACTAACTGTCATCTATCACCATAATTGGGGAATCGACAAAGAACGATTTAATGCCAAAGAATGGTAAAGGGGAATGAAAGGACACCCGACTGTGAGAATAACTTCCAATTCAACAAAGTTTGCCTGCAGCAACAAAGCCTACCACTCCTCTGACAGTTGAGAGAACATGATTTAGGAGGGTTATAAGACCTCCAGACTGCCTGAACCTATGAACACAGAGGCTTTGGTGGGGGGGGGGGGGGGGGGGGCAGGAGATGAGGTCAGGAGGAGATGGGGTCATAGTAATTATGTAAATACAAGAGGTAAACTGGGATAAAGATTTTGGGGGAGGTGTATTACAGCACATAAAGGCTTACCTTGGGACTGAATATAGTACTGTCTAAACAATGATACAAGAGAACACATGACTAGCACCGAGGGGTCAGTGTAGTATTGGACAGAGCTGTGTGTACAAGCAAGCATGGGGATAGCTCCTAATTTGGACCTTTATTATATATAATATTTATTGTATATAGTTTCTAGTAGTTAATAAATATTTACTGTTGAACTGCTTAAAACTACAAATACCTTAATAGGACCTACCAAACTACATCCAACATCTTATGACTGAGACTTCGAGCGAATTCTGAAGATTGGTAACTCCCCAACACAATTGATCCTGTAGATCACGGAATTGTGAATGGACATCTTACAAAGTCTCTTTTTTCAGCAATACCTATTGTCTCATGATAACTAACATCTTCTTGTGCTTATTACAACTTGTTGCTGTTCGGAGATGGGCTTTGGGGTCAGGCACAACTAGAATCTGCGGACCAATGGGCGGGGGTAGAAGGAGGGGGTGGTGATGGACGTCAAAATGGACCAATGGACAGAGAACAGAGGCAGAGCTGGGAAGCAGTGGGCTAACGGGCGCGCGGCAAGAGGCAGGGCTCGGCGGCAATAGACTAATAAGCGCTGAGCAGGAGGCAGGACGCGGTGAATGGCGACCAATGGCAGGGAACAGGAGGCGGGGTGGGGCGGCAGCGGACCAATGGGCGGGGAGCAGGAGGAGGGGCGGGGAGCAGGAGGCGGGGCGACAGTGGACCAATGGACAGGGAGCAGGAGGCGGGGCGGGCGAAGTTTATTTAAAGTGATGGAAAGTGTTGCGGAAACCGGCAGGTGGATGGAGTTGGGGTGCAGGGTGTGGAGTGGCCGCTGACATTAACACTGCACTCGCTCATTTTCAGATACAATTGGGAAGTTTGTTGTGGAGTTCAAGACTTGCTTGGAGTTTGAGGAGGATGGGAGTAGTCGGGTGACTGAGTGAGTGTAGGCGGCCCCCGGCAGGGAGGGAGGTCTCCCCTGGGCTGAGGAGGAGGATTCACCGCCACAGATTGCCGGCTTCCTGTTCTTACCCCCACACCCTCCGCCATCCTCTCGCTGATCCTCGTGTCTTCCTCTCCTGGCTGAGGGATGGCTTTCGCCAACTTCAAAAGGATTTTGAGACTTTCCACTTTTGAGAAGAAGAAATGCAAACAGTACGAACACGTCCGCAGGGACTGCAACCCCGAGGAGAGCTGGCAAGTGCTCGGGGAGCTGGGCGATGGCGCCTTCGGCAAGGTTTACAAGGTGAGGAGGCAACAGCTTTACTTTTTGCCTGAGCTGATAGTTATAGTTTGGTGACTTCTCCCCCTCAGCCTCTGCATGTTCGGTGTCGCTGAGCTGAGGTTCTCTTTTTTTTCAGCTTTCACTAAACTTTGTTCCACATTCTTGACGATCAAAGATATTGTTGCCGCCCATCTCTTTCTTAATCACGATGGCTTTCTTCCTTTCCACATCTTATGGAGAGTTTTTTTTGGGTGGCGGCGGGGTGGTGGGGAAAGCATCTGTGCGAAGGATTAATACCGAGCTTTTCATAACTATGTTACACGCGTTTACTTTCTGTGAAATAATCTTGTTACTTTTGAAATGAGTTATTTGGGAGGGTTTAAAGCAGAAGTGCACTTTCTCCCTGATCGTTTGTTCACCTCCCTGACAATTTGCTGGCGGAAGACAGCGCATTCTTTGTTTGGTGTGCGGCTTTTCATAATGAGACTGGGATATTTAGAAAATATTCCGCAAAATCTTGGTAACCATGCTGCTCTGTTTTGCTGCTAATCTTGAGGCTGAGAGTTTTAGACAGCTTCCGGCTGACGCACTTAGTGTGAAAAGTGGTCAGTAAATTCCCTCTTAATTTCTTAGAGTGAAGCCTTACTCTTGATGTGGTTTGGGAAGGTAATCCGGAGAATGGCTGAACTTGTCCACATCTTAACACATGGCGAGGACATTCGAGAGCCTTTATAAGTAAACTTAAGAGTAGAAACGAAAGTTACTGAGCCTCATGCCACCTTATTTGGAGCTGGGAGATTTGAGCTGTACTGCCAGGTTCACATCGTGCTTTGACCAGACAGAACTGTTCACCATTCAGTTTTTATATTTACTTTCTTTTTTGTTCTCGTCCTATGGTGGTGACCTTATGTCCCTAGCTCCCTTTATATTTATCTTCAGTTATTGGTCTTTGGATGCCTGCTGCGCAAAGGCCAAAGACCCCGTTGTGGTCTGCTACATTGGACCACAGCAGTAAGCACCTCATTTTCCATATCAGTAGCTTTGTGGATGTGCATTGTTATCAATTCTCAAAGTCAGATTTATTCACTGGCATGTAGCATTGAGTTCAAGCTCCACTGCTGACTGATTTTAGTGTAGTATTGTTCAAGATACAGTCTTTTGGATGAGATTTTGAAGAGGCCCTGTCCTCTTGTCACGGTGACTCTGTAAAGGCTCTCAAAGCACTATTCTTCCCTCTAAGAAACCCAGAGACAGATCATCTTTGTTTAATGTGTGTAAATTGGCTGCTCAGTTTTGCTACATTAGTGACTGCAATCCAGAAGTAGTTAATTGTGTTTGAAGTGCCTTGGGTCATCATGAGAACCTCATTAAGTGACAGTGGGAAACGGTGGATCTGTGGCATCTGCACTCTTTTAATGTTAAATTGTTTTCTGAAGAATTTCAAGACTTTACCTAACATGAGAAAGATTGTGAATGGAAGATTTCCCTTCTGTATTTTGTGTTGATAGGATGACCATATGAGCTGGGCAAAAACAGAATTACCTGGAAAAACTCAGCAGGTCTGGCAGCATCTCCGCCGATGCTGCCAGACCTGCTGAGTTTTTCCAGGTAATTCTGTTTTTGTTTTGGATTTCCAGCATCCGCAGTTTTTTTGTTTTTATATATGAGCTGGGCAGCTCAGTGGTAGGATGTGGTTTTGTATCTCTTATTTTCCCCATATATCGAATTCATGATCTATCATGTCATGAACAGAAGAGACGTGTTAATGTAGTGTAGCAGAAACCAGTAGGAAGGAGGCTGTAAACATTTTGACCATGAGATTTTGCCAGTATATGAACATATAATGCATTTTTGGATTCCTCTCCCCACTATTTTTGGAGTTATTTATTTTAAATTTAACCCCTGTGCTAACAGACTGCAGAGAGGATTTTGGGATAAATGATTTAAGCATTCAGAATCTGTTGGTGGAACAGATCCCTTGACCTAGCTGTGGAGTGATGCATGTATGTACTATATGTGGACTGATGGAAAGGAGAAAAATGTCAAGTTATTATGTACAATGAAAACTGTTTAAGTTGTGGACTTAATAGTGCCAATAGGTAATGCTACATGTAATTGTACCTGCAACAGAAGTTTCTGCCACAGTAATTGGGGAAATTTGATTATCCATTGTAACTAAGAAGAGTAAAGTTATTAATAACTGCATGACACATGATCATTTGAGAATGGAATGATGTGAACTTAAGCGATGGGTGAGCACAAAATGGGTAAATTTGCCCAGTATGCTTTAAAATGCTTATAAAAACACAGGATGGTTTGAGATCATTTGTTGGGGTGGTTGGGGTTGTGCTTCTGCTTTGGCATGTTATGATATTGAAGTATTATGAGCCCAAAACATGCTCATGAGGCCATATGTTGCTGAACTGAAGTGTCATTTTAAGTTGGGGGCTTCTTAACCATCACATGTTTATTTTATTCTACAGTGCTCTAAGCATGGAAAAGATTGATTGGGGCTGAGTATATGGGATAACAGATGTTAGCATATTAAAGTTTTAAATAATTAAGCTTTACTTGCATATCATAACTGAACTCTATTTAAAGAGGCTATTTTAATGAGCCTTCCCTGAAGTATATTTGTGCCTGTGATGTTTACCAATTTATCGAGGAGTGCTGCTAAGATTAGTAATGTATTTTCCTTGCTCAATTGGTCACCATAAATTAACTGTCAATTAACTATTCTCAAATTTGTTAATATTAAATCCCCAATGAAGTGAGGAGGTGTTGTTAGTTTTCTTTCTTTTTCTTCATTATAAGTGTATGATGTTGAGAGTGCCACCAGTCATGTCACAATTCATAGTACTTCATGACCCAGGAGGCCATTTTACATTTTGGTGTTGGCAAGCTATTTGACTGGGTCGATGGGGCTGAGGGCAGATAGTGCACCTGTCTTACTCACCTCATGCTGATGCATGGATCTTACAGCAGTTTACTGGATGATCAGAAGCAGAAAAGCTGGTGTCTATTTTTAATCTTTCCCTGAGCATAGAGATAGTACAAACCAGTTCAGCTTCATTGTTGCATTGACAGAGGTCAGCTAACTTAGCACAATGCAGTGTTGGAACTTATAACTGAACTGGTCCTCGTGGGTCAGGGCAGCATGTCGTGTGTGTATCTACTGGGCTGAACTTTGAGTCCTGGGGAACAGAGAATAAGTTTCATGACTAGTTGTACTTTTAAATTCTGAGTATGGGAAAAAGGGTTGCAGCTGAAAGAGACCTGACGCTAAACATGCCCAGAAAATGCAGAGCAGCAAGCAGTGAAGGTACTATGTACTATGAACATCATTGCAGAAATAGTAGAATACAAATTAGAGGAGGTAATCATCAAATTTTATTAGTGTCTAACCAGTACATGCCTTAAGTAGTGCATTCAATTCTAGTTGCTGAGAAACAAGAGACATACTAGTGCTGAGGGGCAGTACAGAGAATAACCATGAAATTAATACCCAGAGCCTGGATTTGATCTGTGAGAAAAGGCTACATTGACTTGAATGTTCAGCTTAAAAAAAGGCAACTTAAAGCTGGTCATATAGAGAAGGGTATAGAAAATATAAGCCCAGAAAGTTAAATTGAGTGTGTATAACTGGGGACACAAGTTCAAATGTGTAAAAGGTAATTTTAGGACTGATATCGGGTGTTGGGATTTTATGGCCTACTGCCAGCATATTTAAAGGCAGGGCTGCATGTGAAATAAAGCAGGTGGCGAGCCCATCCCCTTCCTGAGCTGTCCCCATTGTATGGAGGTGGGTATGGTGCCAAGCAGCTGCCCACTCTTAGGCCTATTGAGACCCTTAAGTTACCAATTAAAGGCCAGTTTAAGGATCTCATTCTGCCTTTGTCGTCATAATACATTGAACAGGGTAAGGCGGAAGGAAGGTGGCCAGCCCGCAACTTTAACAGCTTGGGCTAAAAGATGGGAAGGGAGGGATAGGTGTACCACCTTTGGGGTGGGGGAGAGGTCCTCTGTGCCCTCTTCCTTGCCTAGAATCCCAATCCCTCTCCAAACAAGATTCCAAGACTTACTTTGAAGTCCAGTATTCATCTTCCTCCTTCTCAGGGCTGTTTGTAATCCCAGCTGTGGCTGCTACTGTGTCTTGGCTGCTGGGCTACTCAGCTGCCAACCAAACAGTTTGGCCACAGCTCTTGAGGGCAGGACTTCTGTGCCTGAGGGGCAGAAGTTCCACTCTCACTTTGTTGAGGCCACCCCAGTGTATTCTCACTGCGGGGCAGCCTGTTTGAAAGCCAGCGAGGTGCCAACCAACTCGTCAGCTGGGAGGGTGAGCGGGGAATACGACCCCCACCCCCCAACTTGTAAAATTCACCCCCAGGAAATTCATCAGAGTGTGCCACAAACTCCTGATGGAGTAGTGGAAACAAAAACACTTCTTTCATTTAAGAAATGATTGGACGGGTTAAGATGTGCTGTACGGTCTTCCTCATCTGTATCTAGAGATTTTGAGGGTAATTAATTACCCTTACTCCACCAAAATAATTCATTGTAATACCTTGTGCAGCAAGAATGCAGCTACCGCAGCAACCAGTATGCCACTCTGCAGTTGAGAGTACAGTGCAGATTATTCTTAGCTCTCGTAGAACTTGTTCACTGAAGCCCCACCCTAGTAACAGTATTTTTCTCCATTTCAAGTTAAAAGTTGGTTTTGGATTTTTTTTAAATACCATAACACTTGCCTAAAAGTCTCTTAGTCAGACCACAGTTAGAGTACTGTGTGCAGTTTTGGGATCCACGTTATTGCATCAATAAACTATCTATAGAGAGGGTACAGTGTAGATTCAGTTAAGATGTTGCCTGGTCTGAGGGAATACAAATCGGAAGAAAGATTTGGAAAATTGGGGTTGTGTTTTTTTAAGAACAGTGAAGATTAAAGACTATTGGAGGCATTTAAAATTGTGAAGTGATGGGACAGAGTAGATAGGAATAGACTGTTTCTAGTGATTGAGGGCTCTAGAATAAGGGCGTGTAGACAGAAGATTGAATATAACAGGTTTAAGACAGACAAAAAAATTGTTGTTACACAGAAGTTGATGAAACTCTAGAATGAAGTACTGAAGTAAGTGATGAAGCAGAGGCCATTTTAGAATAGGTTAGGTGGGTGGTTGAAGGAATAAAGTACATTTCATTTCATGCCAACAGTAGCTCTTTCACACTCCCTTGATGGGGTACCTGTGTTGCTGTTGAGGTGGACATAACGAAAAACAAACTTCAGTTTTGTGAGTTAGGCAGTAACCTGGCTCATTAATTGGGACAGCTTGAAAAGGCAATTCATTTGAATTTGGCTGAGTTTAGTATAAAACCCAAAATTCTAGTTTGAATTGTTAGACTATTGTCTGTCACAATTTCTGGTCAGTTTCTTCAGTATTACTTGCATTGCTGGTTGAAAGTTCAGATTTGAAATTGGGATTGCAGTATCTGGGCCTCATGCTAAATTGAACTTTGAGTGGCTGACTTTAAACAGATGCAAAAGTGATTCTTCATGTGTTTAATATATAATTTAAGATTTTTTATTATACCATCGTGTTTGGCAATGTGTTAACAGTGCAGGTTAGCAGAATGGTTCCAAGGATGAAAGATTACAGTTGTGTGGATAGTCAAAATGGGGTTGCACTCTCTTTAGAAAAGCACAGGCTGAATGGAGAATTGACAGGTGTTTATTTGCCCCATTTAAACTGTTAATGATTTCAGAGAGAAACTGTTTTCAGTGGCTGAAAGGTTGCAAATGAAAAGGTGCAGATTTAAGGTAATCGGCAAAAGACCCAGAGGCAGCATGAGGAAATGTTTTTTTTAAAAGCAACGAGTGGTTAGAATTTGGAATGCAACACCTGAGAGTGGTGGATACAGATTCAAAAGTAAAGTAACCTTTAAAAGACAATTGGATGAAAATTTTGGATAAAAAATTGCAGGAATATTGGGAAACCATGGGAGAGTGGGACTAACTGGATTGTCCTTTGAAAGAGCCAGCAGAGATTCATTGGGCTGAATGACCTTCCTCTGTTCTAGGTTTCTAATATGTGTGGCTTAATTCTCCTACTGGCTGTAAATGTAACTACAAAAGGATTTGATTTTTAAAAGTTGCCTTTTTCAATCTAACAGCTGTTATCGAGAGTGCATGTCGACAAGAAACTTCTGTATACAATGCGAGTAGCTCTGTGTGGCAGATGAGCATTGAATGAATGTCTGCATCACAGATTATCCATTCACAATTAGTCTTCTGTTTGCATCTGTAATAATAAAGATTGTGGGTTTAAAATACAGTATTTAAACTGCCAGAATCACTTATGAAAGAGACTATCAATATAATTGCATCCTGCCAGTGCCACAAGTGAAACAAACACTACCTGAACAGTTGCCATTAAGATCTGGGTAATGATAAACACTTATAAGGAATTTCTGTAAGGCCAGACAGAAAGCGGAATAACATTGATCCAAATATTGCTGTTTGCATAGCACTCTTGCTTTTGAATTTACTGTAGATCAGTGTAAGAAGCCTAACTTCTCCAATCCCTGTTGTTAATTAGTGGCTTTTTCTGAGACTTGGAATTGCTTTCAAATTTTAAATCTTCAAAGACATTGTGCCTTAATTTGACATTTCAAACTGATTTAAAGCACATTTGTTGCTCTCCTATTGAGGTTGTCCAGCATTGAAATCATCTGCACAGTCCATAGTTAATAAGACATTCTTTGCTGTTCTCATCGTTTGGCTGATGAGTAACTGAGCCATAGAAACTGTGAATGTCCCAGGTTTGATTATTTGCTCAGCTAATTGATGTCTCTAGTCCTGAGTTTGGGATTGGCTTTTTGGGGTTGGGGATGGAGGGAATCTCACTAGGTGGTTAGTGGAGTGTTTTAGGATTCAGATATGGATTAGTGTGCAGACATCCTGTTGGAAGCATCCAAACACTTCCTCAGTGGAGAAGTACATGCTGATGTTCATTGCCTGAGCTCACCAAGAAAAGATTTTCCTGAGGCAGAATCTCAAAATAAGAAACCATGCATTCAAATCCCATGGCTCCAACTGGAACACACACAATACCCTGCAAACTGATGACAGCCCCATCTCTTGCTGGCACACCTTCTGATTGATCACAAACATCAACTGAAACCTGGTAACTGACTTAAGTGGTGAATTCCCAGGTTTCAGCCATCCATGGAAAATCTGGACAGCCCTGAACTGCTTGAGGATGGCCTGGGCAAGATGTGGCTACTTGCTCCACAAGTGGAACATCATGAGCTGCTCACATTGTGACTGTCATCACCCAGTCAGACCATCGCCCATATCCTGAACATCTGCCCTGAGAGACCCATTCTTGGTGGCATCACAACCATTCACACTGCATCAACTGGAGCCATTGAACCACGACATCAAACTATAACTGCTTCCCCAGCCATATGAATAAAAACAAAAAGCAAGATAGCCTTTCAGTGAAGTACCAAGCAGTAACTGAGTCTTAGAGCCAGTCCTCAGCAAGTATTCAACGCATCATACGTGAAATGGTGGTCTTCCAGTCGCATGCTTAATTGGCTGGGTCATGTTCAAGCAAATGTCTACATAGCCTAATGGCATTTTTTATTCCCTGAGCAAAGTTGCTCCAAAATCTTTCCTCAAATAATCATAAATACCCAGCTGGGCTGCAGGTTTGGAAAATATTGCAAAGATACAGTACACTGAGAATTGAGGCAACTGAGGTATATGACCCTTTTTTAAAAGAAAGGTTGTTTGATTGGCATTGTCATGTACACTAGACAGTACATTATGCATGGTGACTGGGGATCCTGTGCTTAAGCTTGACAAATGGTTTACATAATTATGCAATCATTAGAACATATTGAGGATTTGAAGTGATGAATCATTTAATTTCTCCTTTTAAATCTTTCATTTGGAAAGAAAATACGTTTCTCCCATTTTATTTATTATTGAGAACCCCAAGTTGATTGATGGGGACGCGGCACGGGAGTCAGGAAAACGGTCTTCTAAGTTGGGACACAGAGACCCATCAAACATCTGAAATACAGTGAAGACTAGTCCCTAATTGGGAGGGCACTTCCCTTGTTTCACTTGTAAGGTCTTTTTGTACATTTCACATTATGCTGGGCTATTCAAAATTTCAAATAGTTTCAGATCCAAATGCCTGAGAAGAATTACCTGGAAAAACTCAGCAGGTCTGGCAGCATCGACGGAGAAGAAAAGAGTTGACGTTTCAAGTCCTCATGACCCTTTGACAGAACTTGAGTGAATCCAAGAAAGGGGTGTGGTAGGGACAAACAAGCAGATCATCAAAAGATGTCACAGACAACAGAACAAAAGAGCACATAGGTGTTAAAGTTGGTGATATTATCTAAACGAATGTGCTAATTAAGAATGGATGGTAGGGCACTCAAGGTATAGCTCTAGTGGGGGTGGGGGGAGCATAAAAGATTTAGACCTCCATCCCCACCCCCTTTCTGTTTCTTCCCCCTTCCTTTTGTTTTTCCAATAAATTATATAGATTTTTCTTTTCCCACCTATTTCCATTATTTTTAAATATTTTTAAATCTTTTATGCTCTCCCCACCCCCACTAGAGCTATACCTTGAGTGCCCTACCATCCATTCTTAATTAGCACATTCGTTTAGATAATATCACCAACTTTAACACCTATGTGCTCTTTTGTTCTGTTGTCTGTGACATCTTTTGATGATTTGCTTGTTTGTCCCTACAACCACACCAACCCCCTCCACTTCTCTCCCCCCCACCCAAACCACCCCCCCACACCCACCCACACCCACACGCACCTTAAACCAGCTTATATTTCACCCCTTTCTTGGATTCACTCAAGTTCTGTCGAAGGGTCATGAGGACTTGAAACGTCAATTCTTTTCTTCTCCGTCGATGCTGCCAGACCTGCTGAGTTTTTCCAGGTAATTCTGTTTTTGTTTTGGATTTCCAGCATCCGCAGTTTTTTTGTTTTTATGCCTGAGAAGAATGCTTGATGCTAATTATTAAGATTACACTTGTACTTTATTGTTCTATTACCCTCTTGATTTTGCACATAATACACTTCTCTTGTTTATCTATGTATTGCCTTGAGCTTTCCAATGCAATCCTGAATGGCCTCTTACATTTTATCCTCTCTAAGCTTGAGCCCATGCAAAATTTGGCTGTGTCCTTACTCACACCCAGATCCATTCATCCATCACTGTGATTGCTATCCTACATTGGCTCCTGGTTAAGCACGTCTCGATTTTAAATTCTTAGCTTTGGTTTCAAATGCTCCACGGTCTCACTCCTTCCCATCTCTGTAATCTCCTCAAGCTCCACAACCCTCATGAGAAATCTCATCTCTTCTAATTCTTCACTCTTGAGCATCCCTGATTTTATTGTTTTCCCCATTAGTGGCTGGCCTTTCAACCACCAAGGCTCTGGAATTCCCTCCATAAATCTCTCTGCATGTCTTCTTTCAAGGTGCTCCTTAATGCCTATCTCTTAACAAAGCTTTTGATCATCTGCCCAATACCTCCTTCAATGACTTGGCATTAAATTTTGTTTTATAATATTCCTTTGTAGCACCATGGCAACTTTTATTGCATTAAGCATTCTATATAAATGTTATCATGAAATGTTTTTAGCACAGATTGGAACTAAAACTTTTCGTTTTGGCACCTGACTTCATTTCCTTTTCCTCCCAATTATATGATTGCGAATTTATTTGTTGTAAGGAAAATGTTATCTGGGCAGCAAGGAATGCACCCTCATTCTATGCCGTTGATCCCTTTTTCATCTAGTGGTTCCCCCTGGGCCAAAGTACCTCACAATATTTGGCTCCGAGTCTATGGCGGGGTAACCTGATCCCACTCCGCTGTTGCTGTTTCTCTTGATCACCAAAGCGATGGCGAGAGCAGTTCAGTCTAATTACACTTGAACCTAAAATTGTATATTTTGCTGCAAACTGCCTCAAATTACACTGGTTTTATCAGAGCATGAACTCAGTTCTATGTTAACAATTGATGACAAAAGCTACTCCAAGTTGTCCTAAGATGCTGTATTTCTTTGTATTTTGGTTATGAACCTGTAAAGCAAGTAAAGTTCTCATGTTATGAGTCATTAGTTGATGGAGCTCATGAGCTTATAAGGTAATGGGCAACAATTTTTAACAGCCTTGAGGAATGTACCACTTGTATTCTGCTCTGAGATATTCTTAGAGCGCTGTCTTAATTAGCATAGTGTTGATCAGATGTTGTGCCAATGTCTTAAGTGAATTGTTTTATTAAAAAGACACTTTTGAATGTAAACCTCCAAGCTTATCTTGTCTATAAGACTTCTCTCTCTTCATCTTTGATTCTATGCCACTGAAATGCTGACCACTTGGGCTTTATCCTTGGCCCCCATGCCAGCTGATATTGTAAGTGGTTCCATTTCAGGAATGAACCCCTGCTGGCCCCCTTTGTCCTTCAAACTGCAGCCCCCATCTCCAGCTTCCCTTTCTTCTCCAGTCTTTGAATGTGTTGCCTATCAAATCTTTTCTGATATTTCCCGCAGTTCCATGCTGAATCTCTCCAATCAGCTTTCCACACTTAAATGGCCCAGATGAAAGCCACAAGTGCCATCCTCTATGACCATGGGAATTAAGGGGAAAACTATCCACTGGCTGGAGTCATACCTAGCACAAAGGTTGTGGTTGTTGTTCAGTCAGCTCACCTCCTGGACATCACTGCAAGAGTTCCTCAGGGTCGTGTCCTTGGCCCAACCATCTTCAGCTGCTTCATCAATGACCTTCCTTCCATCATAACGTCAGAAGTAGGGATCTTTGCTGATGATTGCACAATGTTCAGCACCATTTGTGACAACTCAGATACTGAAACCAGTCCATATCCAAATGCAGCAGGACGTGGGTTATATTAAGGCTTGGGCTGACAAGTGGCAAGTAACATTACCTGGCACTTGTCTGGTGCCAATGACCATCTCTGACTAGAGAGAATCTAGCCATTGCCCCTTGACGTTCATTGGCATTACCATCACTGAATCCCCCACCTTCAACATCCTGGGGCTTACCATTGACTGGAAACTGAACTGGGCTAGCCATATAAATACTGTTGTTACAAGAGCAGTCAGAGGCTAGGAATCCTGCAATGAGTAACTCACCTGAATCCCCAAAGCCTGTCTACCATCTACAAGGCACAAGTCAGGAGTGATGGAATACTCCACACTTGCCTGGATGAATGCAGCTCCCATGACACTCAAGAAGTTCGACACAGTACAGGACAAAGCAGCCCACTTGATTGGCATCACATTCACTCCCTCCACCACTGACAAACAGTAGCAGCAGTGTGTATCATCTAAAAGGTGCACTACAGGTTTTCATCAAGGCTCCTTAGATAACACCTTCCAAACCCACAACCACCACCACCTAAAAGAACAAGGGCAGGGCAGATAGATGGGAGCACCACCACCTGGAAGTTCCTTCTAAGTCAATCACCATCCTGACTTGGAAATATATCGCCATTCCTTCACTGTTGCTGGGTCAAAATCCTGGAACCCCTTTCCTAACAGCACTGTGGATGTGCCTACACCACTTAGACTGCAATGGTTCAAGAAGGCAGCTCACCACCACCTTCTCAAGGGCAATGGGCAATAAATGCTGGCCCAGTCAGCGAAGACCACATCCCATGAATGAGTTTTTAAAAAAAAACCGTGGTGCATTGTTCCTCTACTGCCTCTGTGATCTTTGACATTAAATTATAACTGGACAATCTCCAGGAATGTTTTTTTTCTTGCCACTATCTCTAGGGTTCCCCAAAGATCCTCAGCCTGCTCGTCTTCCTTGCCAAATGCTGCCCCTTGGCGACATCATCTTCAGACATTGGATGAACTTCCACATAAAGGCTGGTAACACTTAGCTTTCCGTCTCTGTTGCCTCTCTCCATCTTCCCACTACCTCTGTCGTCAAACTGCTTGCCTGACATCTAATCTTGGATGAGCTGCAATTTTTTTCAGTTAAACTTTGGAAGAAGGAAACCACCCTGGCCCCCGCCACAAACTCTTGCCTCTGATTCTATCCTCCCCATGGTCACAATGAAACTGAGGTTTGCAGCTCTTTTCCTATTTGACTCCAAATCCTCTGTCTTGTGAAGTCAGCCTATCTCCTGCTCTGTAACATCAGCTTGTTCTGCCTAGGCCTGTCCAATCTGAAATTGTCAATGCTTTTGTGACCTTCAAGCTTAATATTTCCAGTGCTCCCCTGCTGGCCTCCATGTTTTAAAAACTGCAGTTCATCCAAAACTGCTGCCTATATCCTACACCAAGACCTGCTCACCCATCCTTGCTGATTTACATTGGCTCCCAGCCCTACACTTCCAGATAAAATTCTCATCCTTGTGTTTTAATCCTTTCATGACACCACTTTGTCTGTATCTGCTCCAGCCCGATAACTCTATTTTCCACCCTGACCACTACCCCCAAATCTGAGCTTTGAAGATGTCGATTAGACAATTGTTTTTGCTAGCATTCTGAGCCCGCTTTTGAAAGAGCTCTAATTATTTAGAAGTAAAAGTATATATGTTATGGACGTTTTTATTCATTCACGGGCTGTGGGCTTCACTGTCTAGGCCTGCATTTATTGCCCATCCTTAGTTGCCCTTAAGATGGTGGTGAGCTGCCTTCTTGAACCGCTGCAGCCAGTGTGGTGTATGTACACCCACAGTGCTGTTAGGAAGGGAGTTCCAGGATTTTGACCCAGCAACAGCGATGTAATGGTGATCTATTTCCAAATGAGGATGGTGAGTGACTTGGAGGGAACTTCCAGGTGGTGCTGTTCCCATCTATCTGTTGCCATTGTCCTTCTAGATGGTAATGGTCATGTGTTTGGAAGGTGCTGTCTAAAGATCCTTGGTGAATTCCTGTTATGCATCTTGTAGATGGTACACACTGCTGCTACTGCACGACAGTGGTGGAGGAAGTGAATGCTTGTGGATGTGGTGTCAATTAAGCGGGCAGCTTTGTCCTGGATGATATCAAGCTTCTTGAGTGCTGTGGGAGATGCACTCACCCAGGCATGTGGAGAGTATTCCATCACACTCCTGACTTGTGCCTTGTAGATGGTGGACAGGCTTTGGGAGCCAGGAGGTGAGTTACTTGTCTCACAACTCCTAGCCTCTGATCTGCTCTTGTAGACATGGTATTTATACAAAGCTAGTCCAGCTCAGCTTCCGGTCAATGGTAAACTCCCAGGATGTTGCTGGTGGAGGATTCAGTGACGGTGATGCCATTGAATGTCAAGGAGTTATGGTTGGATTCTCTCTTGTTGAAGATGGTCATTGCTTGGCGCTTGTGTAGCACAAATATTACTTGTCACTTATCATCCCAAGCCTTAATATTGTCCAGGTCTTGCTGCATTTTGACATGGACTGCTTCAGCATCTGAGGTGTCGTGAATGGTGCTGAACATTGCAATCATCAGCGAATATCTCCACTTCTGACCTGATGATGGAAGGAACGTTACTGATGAAGCAGGTTGGGCTGAGGACACAGCCCTGAGGAACTCCTGTAGCAATGTCATGGAGCTGAGATGACTGACCTCCAACGATCACAACCATCTTCCTTTGTGCTAGATATGACTCCAGCCAGCAGATAGTATTCCCCCTGATCCCCATTGACTCCAGTTTTGCCAGGGCTCCTTGATGCCACACACAGTCAAATGCGGCCTTGATGTCAAGGGCAGTCACTCTCACCTCATCTCTTGCGTTCAGCTCTTTTGTCCATGTTTGAACCAAGGTTGTAGTGAGGTCAGGAGCTGAGTGACCCTGGCGGAATCCAAACTGGGCATCAGTGATCAGGTTATTGCTAAGCAAGTGCCACCACCAGTGATAGCACTGTTGATGACCCCTTCCATTACTTTACTGATGATCGAGAGTAGACTGACGGAGCAGTGATTGACCGGGTTAGATTTGTCTTGCTTTATGTGCAGGACATAGGACTCATTTGTGAAAGCCCATCCCTAATTGCCTTGAGAAAGTAGTGGTGAGCTACCTTCCTGAGCACAAATGAGAAGCTTGGTAGGCCATTTGAGAGGGCAGTTAAGAAGTCAACCACATTGCTGGGGTCTGGAATCACATATAGAACATTAGCAAACTAGATAGATTTTTACAAGGATTCCGTAGTTTCATAGTCACCATTACTGATAGTGGGTAAAATTCCAGATTTATTCAATTAAATTTAAATTTACCAGCTGCAGTGGTAGGATTTGAACTTCTCCACATAATGAGTCTAGTCCTCTGGATTACTGGCCCAGTAACATAAGTGCCATGCTACCATGGGGATTGGATGTTATATAAAGCCAAATTAATCAGATTTAACATTTTTTGAAACTTTAAAAGGTTGGATCAGATCATGAAGACCAATCAGTCTCTGTACATGTTTAAAATACTAGCATATCATGCTTATGCAGAAACATCTGGGATAACCAACAGCCTGTCATTAGTGAAATTGGATGCACTGCACAAAGGTAACTAAGGGAGAGTGGCATAACTAGACTTCCAGAGTAAAAGAAGGCTTTACATTTACATGTATGCTGCAGTTAATTTATAATTTAGAAGCTTATAGAACTGAAATGACCTAGCTTTGTCTCTGGCCTGCATGACAACCTGACCTTTTCTCTCTCCCCATTCCCATCTGTATTGCTTAATCTAGGTATGCTCACTGGAGCTGTGTCCCCACAATTTTCTTAACTCAGCGCAGGTCAGTGGTGCTACCTAGATTCTGCTAGTGATGTGAAATTGCTACACTTATCCACTTATTTATCAGTTTGGCCCAAATGGCCTGTTGAACTTTGTCCATCTCGACAAGAATATGTGGAGTGTGTGTAACAATCTTTACATATAAACAGGAAATTTGAGGCCATTATCTTATTAAATATTTATCGCTGAGATCATAGAATGCTTAACATTCCAACCAATTAAAATAAGTAACTTGTTTTTAGAGGGTGTGGGGCAAATGGGACTATGATGGGTCCAGTGGACGTGTAAATGTATTCACTCTTTGTTGCAGGGCTACGTTTTAACACTTGAGATGCTTTTGAAAGGCTGTGTGTTTTCGCCAAAGTTATTTAATCTGTACACACAGCAAATACTCTCAGAATTAGATGTACATCCAGGGGTAAAAATTGGAGGCAAGAACATAACAAACTTGCGGTACACTGATGACAGCAGTGCTGCTTGCAGAATCAGAAGGGGTCCTACAAAATCTAGAAGTTTAGGATGTGGATTGAGCATGAACTCCAAAAAGACAAAAACAATGGAAGTCAGACAGAATACATAAGAAGAAACTAGAGTGAAGATTGTAGTGGATGGTGTCACACTACAACAAGTTCATAAGTTTCTCTGTTGAGGACAAATGATAACACAAGATGGTATATGTGGTGCCGACATTAGATGAATAATAGAGATAGCCAGAAATAATTGTGTGAAGATGAAGGATGGATCAACAACAAGAAAACTCAAGCTTGTAACAAGGAAAAAGCTCACAAGATGCTCCATTCTCCCCACTTTGCTGTGTGCCTTAGAAACCTGGAAAATAATTAAAGATCTGTGGAAGAGAATTGAGGTATTTGAAATGTGGGTAGGAGATGCATGCTAAAAATTCCATATACAGAAAATAAGACAAGTGAAGAGATGCTTGAATCTGCAAGAACAAAAAGGAACTCTTTAATGAAGTGACGTCCAGAAAACAGTGTCATTTGTTCAGAACTAAAAATCCAAAGAGATTTCTTCTAGACGGCAAAGTCGGGAGGCAGAAAGAGGGGTCAACCTCAGTGTAGTTGCACGTAACAGAGTGTTTGCAGAAGAATTACAGTTGATGTGTGAGGATGTGGAAGACAGTTGAGCATGACGCACCATGACAGCAGAACTCGTGGTAGGAGTAGCTACAAGCAGCAGCAGAAGTCGTTGCAGTTTTTGTTTAATGCACTGGATTCCACTTGTTTAATGTGCAAATAAGGCAGTGGCTCCCTTCCTCTGGAGTTTTAATTTTGAACAATATTTTTGTGGGAAGGTAGTTACAACAAATTGTAACAAAGCACTGTGCATACCTCTCGAGTCCTGATTAATTAAACGAATAAACAACAATTAAGAGAGTGAAAAGGAAATTCCTGTTTTGTAATGTGCATATATTGCGAAATATACTTGACTTGAAGTTCTTTTTTATTCACTCATGGGATGTGGGCATTGCTGGCTAGGCCAGCATTAATTGCCTGCCCCTAATTGCCCTTGCGAATTGCACTGCCGCAGTCCATGTGGTGTAGGTACATCCACAATGCTGTTAGGGAGGGAGTTCCAGGATTTTGACCAAGCAACAGTAAAGAAACGGTGATATATTTCCAAGTCAGGATGTAGCTTGGGAGGGAATTTGTGTGTGGGGGTGTTCCCATGTATCTGCTGCCCTTGTCCTTCTAGATGGTAGCAGTCGTGGGTTTGGAAGGTGCTATCGATGATGCCTTGGTGAATTCCTGCAGTGCGTCTTGTAGATGGCGCACACTGCTGCCACTGTGCGTCAGTGGTGGAGGAAGTGAATGTTTGTGGATGGGGTGCCAATCAAGTGGACTGCTTTGTCCTGAAACTTCTTGAGTGTGTGGGAGCTGCATTCATCCAGGCAAGTGGAGGGTATTCCATTACACTCCTGACTTGTGCCTTGTAGATGGTGGACAGGTTTGGGGAGCCAGGAAGTGTGTTACTCGCTGCAACATTCCTAGCCTCTAACCTGTTATTGTAGCCATAGTGTTTGTGTGGCTAGTCCAGTTCAGGTTCTGGTCAGTGATCCCCTGGATATTGATAGTAGGGGACTCAGCAATGGTAATGCCATTCAACGTAAAGAGTCGATAGTTAGATTCCCTCTTGTTTGGAGATGGTTATTGCCTGGCACTTGTGTGGCATGAATTTTACTTGCCACTTGCCTGTCCAAGCCTGGATATTGTCCAGGTCTTGCTGCATTTGAACATGGACTGCTTCTGTATGTGAGGATTTGCAAATGGTGCAGAAAATTGTGCAATCATCAGTGAACATCCCCACTTCTGACCTTATGATGGAGGGAAGTCATTGATGAAGCAGCTGAAGATGATTGGAGCGAAGACACTACCCTGAGGAACTCCTGCAGTGATGTCCTGGAACTAAGGTGATTGACCGCAGCCATCTTCCTATGTGCCAGGTATGACTTTAACTAGCAGAGAGTTTCCCCCTGATTCCCATTGACTCCAGTTTTGCTAGGGCTCCTTGATGCCAGACATGGTCAAATACGGCCTTGATGGTCAAGGGTAGTCACTCTCACTTCACCTTTGGAGTTCATGTTTGAACCAAGGCTGTAATGAGGCCAGGAGCTGAGTGCCCCTGGCGGAACCCAAAGGTTATTGCTAAGCAAGTGCCGCTTGATGGCACTGTTGATGACTCCTTCCATCACTTTATTGATGATGGAGAGTAGACTGATGGGGCGGTAATTGGCTGGGTTGGATTTGTCCTGCTTTTTGTATTACAGGACGTCGCTGGACAACTTTCCACATTGCCGGGTAGATGACAGTGTTGTAGATGTATGGGAACAGCTTGGTTAGAGGCACGGCAAGTTCTAGAGTACAAGTTTTCAGTACTATTATGGAATATTGTCAGGGCCGTAGCCTTTGCATTATCCAGTGCCTTCAGCCCTTTCTAGATATCACGTGGAGTGAATCGAATTGGCAGAAGACTGGCATCTGTGATGCTGGGGGTCTCCAGAGGAGGCTGAGATGGATAATCCTCTTGGCACTTCTGGTTGATTTGTTGCGAATGCTCCAGCCTTATCTTTTGCACTGATGTGCTAGTTTCCCCCCATCATGGAGGAATGGGATATATGTGGAACCTCCTCTTACAATAAGTTGTTTAATTCTCCAAAGCCATTCACAACTGGATGTGGCAGGACTGCAGAAGTTAGATCTAATCTGTTGGTTGTGAGATCGCTTAACTCTGTCTATCGCATGCTGCTTACATTACTTGGCTCTGTAGTCCGAGTTATAGCTTCACCAGGTTGACACCTCATTTTTAGGATGCTGCCCCGGCATGCCCTCCTGCACCCTTCTTTGAATCAGGGCTGATCTTCTGGCTTGATGCTGGGATATGGCAGGCCATGAGGTTACAGATTGAGTATGATGCTGCTGCTGGTGGCCCGCAGGACATAATGGATGCCCAACCTTGAGTTGCTAGATCTGTTTGAAATCTATCCAATGTACCACAGTGGTAGTGCCACACAGCATAATGGAGGGTATCCTCAATGTGAATATGGGACTTGGTCTCCACAAGGACTGTGCGGTGGTCATTCCTACCGACACTCATGGGCAGATGCATCTGCGGCAGGCAGGTGGGTGAGGATGAGGTCAAGTGTGTTTTTCCGTCTTGTTGGCTCTCTTGCCACCTGCTGCAGACCCAGTTCCGCAGCTACATCCTTTAGGACTCGGCCAGCTCGGTCAGTAGTGGTGCTACTGAATCATTCTTGGTGATGGACATTGAAGCCTCCCACCCAGAGGACATTCTGTGCCCTTACCGCCCCAGTGCTTCCTCCAAGTTGTGTTCAACATGGAGGAGCACTAATTCATCAGCTGAGGAGGAGGAGGGGGGGTGGGGGGGCGCGGGGGGGGGGGGGGGGGGGGGTGCAATACGTGGTAATCAGCAAATGGTTTCCATCCCCATATTTGACCTGATGCTGTGAGACTTCATGGGATCCAGTGTCAATGTTGAGGACTCCAAGGGCCACTCCGTCCCAACTGTATACCACTGTGCCGCCACCTCTGCTGCATCTGTCTTACCAGTGGGCCTTGCTGGAAATGAAGGTGCAAACTTTAGCATTGTCTAGTGCAGAGACTTATTATGCCGCACAATTCTGATGCCTCAAATTGATGTGAT
This sequence comes from Carcharodon carcharias, assembly GCF_017639515.1. NCBI lineage: Eukaryota > Metazoa > Chordata > Chondrichthyes > Lamniformes > Lamnidae > Carcharodon > Carcharodon carcharias. Next base: position 66,076,466 of record NC_054474.1, on the reverse strand, counting down.
TTGCCCCTCCCAAAGCAAGATTCTTGTTTCATTAAAAAAATTGAGATTAGAATTTCAATAAGTAACCGGCAACATGACTCTGGCATAAATATTTTGGATTTTTTTTGTCACAAATCTGGCTCAAAGTTATTCTGTTGGAGAAAATATTTAGTTCCCCCTCGTGATGAGCCAGGATTTATTGGAACTAAAGAAGTGTTTGTTCAGAGGTCTTAAGTCAAAGAAGCACTGATGCAGCAGAAAGTGGAACCAGATCCAAAGGCTCAGTTAGATGATCACAAATAAAAAGTTAGTAATCTGACCTGTCCATTTAGCATTAATGCAAGTGTCTAATACAGATCCGTTGTTTTAAGATTGTAGCTGCGTTTGTGGTTAAAAGTCATCTAATGGAGCATGTTATTAACATAGTGAATTTTGCACGGCCATAGCTGCTGTAAACAGTTTTTTTTAAAAAGTGCTCTCAACTTCCCTTTCAGTTTCGAGGTCTATGATGGTCTGACTGATAAAGCTGGTGTGCAAAGAGTCACAAGGATGTGTTAATTTCCATCCTGATGTGGCAATTTGAAAGGGGGAGCCTTTTAATGACTTTCCTCATGTAGATGTTATGTGAGAATTGTTTAAACAAGTTCAATGAATCTGGTGACAACTATGCAAATATCATAAGTGCATTTGACTTTGAGCTGCATGGGCATAATGGGAGCTTTCACTGCTTCACTGCATGCATTGGTTTGTGGTTACTAGTGAGCTTGAGAAACTGAAACTGTTAACTAGTTATTGTTTTGTCATGATAACTTAATCTTTGAATGGAGAGTGGGTGAAATCTGATTATATTCAGGATAGATAATAGAAATGTGCCATAAATAATGTGCCACATTATAGGAAGGATGTGAACACATTGGAGAGAGTGTAGAAGAGATATACAAGATTGGTCCCAGGATGAGAAACTTCAACATTGAGGATAAATTGGAGAGGTTGGAACTGTTCTCCTTGAAGAGAAGAAGGCTAAGAGGAGATTTGATAGAGATATTCAAAATCATGAAGGGGCTGGATAGAGTAGATAGGATCAAGAATGAGGGCACAGATTTAAAGTGATTGGCAAAAGAAGCAACTGTGACGTGAGGAAAAACTATTTCACACAGTGAGTGGTTCGGGCCTGGAATGTACTGCCTGGAAGTGTGGTGGAGGCAGGTTCAATTGAGGCATTCAAGAGGGCATTAGATGATTATTTGAATAGAAACAGTGTGCAAAGGTGTGGGGAAAAGGCAGGGCAATGGCACTAGGTCATTGTGCTCATTTGGAGAGTTGGTGCAGACACGATGGGCTGAATGGCCTCCTGTGCTGTTAAAAATCTGTGATTCTGTGAATGAAGAGAGCTAACTTGACATTTAAGGAACTAAAAATTTTGGGTGAGGTGGGGTCATTTAGGGCATTGCTAGCACAATACATTAGATGATGACATTGAAGTCTCTGCATTCTAAGTAAAACTTTGGTATGGTGCTTTTTGGGGCAATCACAAATCAAATCAAACCACCAGTACACTTCATTGAAAATTGAATTGTAACTAAATGCAGAAGTAAGTTCACATTGCCCCAATCCACTACAAAAACTCGGCACTTCACTTCAGAGCATGAAGTATTTGAGTTGTGAAAATGTCTCATTTCATGATTTGTATATTTTGAGTATAAATTTTAGTTTTGGTGTTGAAGTGTTCAACTCGAAGGTGATAAACACTCCCAATTGATAAACTGGTAAACGGATCTAAAGTCATTGCAGTTCAAAGGGTGACCTATAAGGTCAGAGTTGGAAGTGGGGGAAAAAATAAACAATGGGTAATCCTCTCCCAGCTTTGTAATGGAGTCAGTGAATCTGGCAAGTTATCCTCATTTGAGATTTGAATTACTCATGTTTGTCCCAGAATCAAAGGGGTGTTTTGAAGGTAAAACTGAAGTTCCTAATATATGGTAGCACCCTGGTAAGCCTCCCCTGTATCCTTTCCAAGACCTTGACACCTTTCCTAAAGTATGGTGCCCAGAATTGCCCTTAGTACTCCAACTGAGGCCTAACCAGTGATGTATGAAGCTCTGGCATGATCTGTTTGCTTTTACATTCTATGCCTCAATATATAAACATGCTTTTTTAATCATCTTATCGCCACGTCCTGCTATCTTTATGGATTTGTCTTCATGACACTGAAGTGTCTCTGCTCATCTGTATTTTCCAAAATCATGTGATCTACAATATATTGATTTTCCATATTACCCCTCCCTACATGCACCATTTCACATTTCTTCACAGTGAACGCTCACTGGCATAATTTTGTTCATTATGTTTTTTATCCTGAAGTCTATAACTACCCTCAGCATCAACACCACATGGCAAGTGTTTCCTACATGAATCTAGGTCGATTTATAAAAATTGAAAAGAGTAGTAAATCCAAAACGGATTCTTGGGGAACACCACCTCCCAGTCGGATTACAAAGCACCTATCCATCACTATTCTCTGGACACAGAATTGGTTCGGTGACAGGAAGCATTCTGCTACTTTTCCCTTAATTCTACGAGCTTCTATCTTATTAAACAGCCTCCTCTGCAGCACTTTGTTGATTGCCTTCCAGTAGATATATATATATATATATATATATATATATATATACACACACACAACATTGATTTCACTACTTTGATCAACCTTTTCTGTTACCTCATCGAAGAATTCAATAAAATTAATCAGACACAATTTGTCTTTAGCTAATCTATGCTTGCTCTCCTTGATTAACCCATGCCACCCTAAGAATAAGTTTATGTTGTCCCAGATGATTTGTAATAACCTCCCCATCACTGATGTTAGGTCCAATAGCCTAGTTATAAAGACACTAGTTTCTTGGTTTTTCCCTTTTCCCTTCCTTGAATAGTCCTGGTACTGCTACTGTATCCAATGAGTAATGCCAGCCTGTGACCAATGTCTCTGCTATTTCTACCTTTGCTTCTTTCAGCAATCTGCCGTGCATTCCGTCTGGACCAGGTGACTTACCAAATTACAATAATGCTGATCTCTATTACTATCCTGTTCATGACTTCTCTCTCTTTTTTAGTGTGACAATTAATCCCTTGTTTGGGGTTAATTTACAAATTTTCAGATAGTCAAGCAAGCAAGTGCCATTTTGAATCCATCCTGGAATCATGCTTAAATTGTGTGACGCTTGGTCCAGCTTGCGTACCTATCTTTCTCATATTCACAGAATTTCAATTTGGTTGACATTCATCTGCCACATTGGAGTGAAAATCTGAAAGTGAGTTAACTGTAAGTGCTGCTTGTAGAACTTTTAGTGACATAAGAGAGTCCTCACAGCAGGCTGCTGACTTGCCTTGGATTGAACCAAGTTTTTTTCTGAAAGAGGTGTTAACCTGCACTTGTCATCAAGTGAGATGGTAACAACCCTCACCCCAGAACTTAATCTCTGTTTCTCTTACTGCTCTTGGTTCAATGATTTGGAGATACCTTACGTCAGCGGCACTGAACCTTTTTGTTTCTGAGGCCCTCTCCCATGCTCAATTCTCCGGACACCCTGGAACACAAGGAAGTATTTTTCTGTGTAAAAATTAGTTATACAATTAAACGTACATCTTTATTGATTTTGTCTTACTTTGTGTGAAATTTGTCACTAGGTGCTGAGCAATAATTCTGTCAAGATGGGGAAGTATCTTTGACAAGCATGCACAAATCATGGTCATTTTTCATATAAAAGCAAAAAACTGCGGATGCTGGAAATCCAAAACAAAAATAAAAATACCTGGAAAAACTCAGCAGGTCTGGCAGCATCTGCGGAGAGGAACACAGTTAACGTTTCGAGTCCATATGACTCTTCAACAGAACTAAGTAAAAATAGAAAAAGAGGTGAAATATAAGCTGGTTTAAGGGTGGGGTGGGGGGGGTGGGGGGGGCGGGGTTTGTGGGGGTGGTGTTGTGGGTAGAGCTGGATTTTTTATTTTTCATCCTGGCTCAATACTTTGTTTCTGTTGAAAATCCGGCTTTGCGTGAGTAGGTTGTAGTAAATGGGATCAACACTTCCAGTGCTGCAAAGGAAGCTTTGCTGCATTCTTCGGAAGATTTGCACCAAAATGGATCCGGCAGCATTCCCCCGAACTAGGTTCTGAGCGAGCTGTTGGAGCTGAAATGTTAATGAGCTCTTCTAACAGCTTCGATGGGACAGGAGGTGGCAGACTGACTTTAATATTCTCATTGAAAGACTGTTATTCTGTTGAGTTCCAGAAAATAAGCATTAAATTGCTTGTATAGACCAGGAAGATGCATGACCAGGCAAGGTTTGATTATGTTAAAATCAGCTTTGTTTCTTGAATCAGAAACTGTAAGCGCTCAAATATACAATTCCTCCCCCACCAACCCTCCTTACAGACAAGAACTTTTCAGATGTGCAATTTCCCTTTGAATATCTCAATTCTTTCATGCTAATGAAAAAAAAGTTCTCCCACCTTGCTTAGTTTTATTTAGCTTATTTATTTCACAGAACATGTCAGCGAGGTAGTCCAGCTCAGCCAGCCACATGGTATCATTCAGCATCTCAGCAAGTTAGGAACATAGGAGCACGGGTAAGCTATTCAGCCCATCGAACCTGCTCTGCCATTCAGTTAGATCATGGTTGATCATCTACTTCAAAGCCACTTTCCGCACTATCTCCATATCCCTTGATGCCATTGTTCTCCAGAAATCTATTGATTTCTGTCTTGAACATGCTCAGTGACTGAGCAACTACAGCTGTCTGTGGTAGAAAATTCCAAAGATTCACCACCCTCTGAGTGAAGAAATTCCTCCTCACCTCAATTTTTAATGGCCTACTCTTTACCCTGAGATTGTGTCCCCTGGCTTTAGACTCATCAGCCAGGGGTAGCATCTTTATTTTATCTACATTCACCCTGTCATGCCTTGTAAGAATTTTGTACGTTTCAATGAGGTCACCCCTCATTCTTCAAAACTCTAGGGAATACGGATCCAGTCTCCTCAATCTCTCCCTATAATACATTCCTGCCATCCCAATGATTAATCTAGTCAACTTCCATTGCACTCCTTCAATGGCAAGTATATTCTTCCTTAGATAAAGGGCCAAAACTGTGCAATACTCACCAAGTCTCACCAAGACTCTATTTAACTGCAGCAAGACATCCTTACTTCTGTCCTCAAATCCCCTCATGATGAAGGCTACATGCCATTTGCCTTCCTAATTGCTCACTGCAACTGCATGCTAGCTTTTAGTGACTCATGAACAAGGACACCCAGGTCCCTTTGGATACCCTCACTTCCCAACCACTCACTATTTAAAAAAAATACTCTGCCTTCTTGTTTTTTCTACTAAAGTGAATAACATCACACTTATTCACATTATATTCCATCTGCCATGTTGTAGCCCATTCACTTAGCTTTCCTAGGTCCTCTTGAAGCCTCCTTATGTCTTCCTCGCAACGTACGGTCCCACCCAGTTTGGTGTCATCAGCAAATTTGGAAATATTACAATTGGTCCCTGCATCCAAATCATTTATATAGATTGTGAACAGTTGTGGACCAAGCACTATCCTTGCAGTACCCCACTGATAACAGCCTGCCATTCTGAGAATGAACTGCTTATTCCTACATCATGCTTTCTGTCTGGTGACTAATTCTCAATCCATACTAGCATATTCCCCCCCAAACCTATGCGCTCTCATCTAGTTTACTAACCTCTTGTGTGGGACCTTTTCTAAAGCCTTCTGAAAATCTAAGTACACTACATCCAATGGTTCCCCTTTATCTATGCTACAAGTAACAATCTCAAAACTTCTAGTAAGTTTGTCAAACATGATTTCCCTTTCATAAATTCATATTGACTCTGCCCAATTTTATCATTCATTTCTAAATGTCCAGTTTTCACATCCTTAATAATAGAATATAACATTTTCCCTACTACTAACGTCAAACTAACACTAACGTCAAATTAACAGGTATGTAGTTCCCTATTTCCTCTATTCCTCCCTTCTTAAATAGTGGGGTTACATTTGTTACTTTCCAGTCATTAGGAACCTTTCCAAAATCTAAAAAATTTTGTAAGATAACCACCAATGCATCCATTATCTCTAGCCACCTCCTTCAACACTCTGGGATGAAGCTCATCAGGCCCGTGGGATTTATCAACTTTCAGTCCAGTTAACTTTTTAAGTACCTACCTCTTGACTAATCTTTTTGTTTCTCAGTTTTACAAGTCCCTTAGTTGCCTAACATTTCTGAGATTTTCTGTATCATCTTCTGTGAAGACAGAGTTTAGTTTCTCTTCCATTTCCCTGTTCTCCACTATAAATTCTCTTGTACTTACCTCGCTGTTTTCACTCAAGCCAGTTTTTTTATCCAAGCTGACACTGACCTACCTAGTCCATGAGCCTCAATTTTGTTAGCCAGCCTTTTATGTGGTACTTTGTCAACCACCTTTTAAAATCCATATAGACAGCATCCATTGCTTTCTCTTCTTGAACCTTCTCTTGTTACTTCATCATGATCTGCCTTTTACAAATCTGTGCTGGCTCTCCTTAATTATCTTAGGTGCCTGTAATACTTTTTCCAGGGATTATTGTTTCTAAGATCTTAATGACTGCTGGTGTTAGACTGACAGGGCTATAGTTACTAGTCTTTACACCCTTTCTTGAATAAGGATGCCAGATTTGCCACTCTACAATCCTTTGGCACCTCCTCTGTATCTAAGGAAGATTGAGAGTTTATGGCAAACCCTTCTGCTATCTTCAGTTATACTTCCTTTCGCAACCTGGGATGCAAGCCAACTGGACCAGGCGACTTACCCACTCAAAGCACAGCCAGCCTTTCCAGTGCTGCCTCCCTATCAGTTTTCACCTGATAAGCATTGTACGTCCAGTTTTATGTTTACTAATATTCTCTATCTCGCTTCACATTGAACCCTGGCTTCAGCTTCCCTACCTTTTCCCCTTTGTTGAAATGCAAAATTAATTCTTTGTTTGTCATTTGATGTTAGTAATCCCTTGCCCCTCTGCTCTACAAACATTTCTCTCAGGATAATATGCATTCTTTTCCTTTAGCAATTTTCTGCGCTACCATGCAGTAGTTGTGGATTTCATTACAGCATTAGTACCAGCCGATTCCTTAGCCTTTTGCTCAGAGAAAATGAACAAATGTTGCATTTACGTAGCTGTCTTCACATTTATTTAATTTTGCAGGGTTAATGGTGGCTTTATGTTGTTTGCTTATACCTCTGCCACCTCATTGTTTAGATCTTATGGTGAACTTGATGAAGGAAGTTCTGTACCATCACTTAGTAGGTCTTGTTGTTTTGAAACTGATGATGCATTAAAAATTTATCCATATTTGCTATCTATTGTCTGTGTTTACCATGATCTTTCCTATTCTTTGTAATTATTATTGTTCCTGTTCCCACTGAAATAGATCTGCTACACCTTACATTAAGGAGAATTTAATAAGCCCTAAATTTAATTTATATGCCAGTCTGCTGCCCAAGGTCTGTTCCACCCCGTCTTCCGTTTGCTTAGCAGGAAATGAATCAGGAACAAGAAGTGTACAGTACTCATTACAGGCTCATTTTGTGCTCATTCAGTTGGACTGGACTAAAATTCCAAGTCCACCTCTTGCATTTTGGAAATTGAGCTTCCGTCTTATTTTGATAAGAAACTGCAACGTGGCAGAATTAGCAGCACCAGCAAAGACACAGGCAGATGGCACATTAGGGAAATAAACAGGGCTCTGTATGACTATGCCTAGCCAACCTCATCAGTATAAATCCTTTCATGACAAAGACATCACCCTGCCAACTCCAAACATTCTCCTTCCCAATCCCATGTCGCACAGTTGGCAGCATTGACTCAAAATATCATGAGTGCCCAGACGAGCTCAGTCAGAGAAGTACATGACCATGAGTGTAAAGCTCAAGCCTGCGATATGAGAAAAATCAAAATGCCTTTAGCTTTTTTATTCACTCATAAAAGGAAAGAGCGAGACCCAGAGCCTGATTAGTACAGCACTGCCGCAGGCCCAGAGACTTGAAAATCTTTCTTTTGGTGCACACACACACACACACACACACACACACACACACACACACACACACACACACACACCTCCAAGGCCATGTGACACATGTACTCTCTCCATTGATGACGATCATCCCTGTCTCAGGTTAATCAGGAAAAATGTTTCTTCAAATGCCTGAGCGACTTCCAACTGACACAGGGTGGTTTTGCCGGAAGTAAAGGGTTGAATAGAAGGCCTGTGCTGCCTTGGCACTCAATGCTGGTCTAACTTGTGGATTCCACCCCCACCCACCCTCCACAGACGCAGGTTTCACCCCTCAGAAGGGGAATTATAATCCACTATTTTATTTAATAGTTAAAAGCGGTGAGTGATTTGTGAACATTGAAGCAAATAGGGCTGGATCAGCAAATGAGATGAATATGGGCATACGAAATAGGAGCAGGCGTAGGTCATTCAGCCCCTTGAGCTTGCTTCACCACTCATTAAGATCATGGCTGATCTGTTGGTGTTTCAAATTCCACATGTGCACCTAGCCCAATAACCTTAGATTCTTGTTAGGCAAGGGAATCAATCTACCTCCGCCTTAAAAATATTCAATGACCCTGCTTCCACTGCCTTTTGAGGAAGAGTGTTCCAAAGTCTCACAGCATACAACGAAGAAAATTCTCATATCTGTCCTAAAGGGACACCGGAAATGACAACGGCAAACCAAACCCTGTTGACCCTGCACAGTCCGCTACAGTAGCATCTGGGGACTTGTGCCAAAATTGGTAGAGCTGTCTCACAGACTAGTCAAGCAACAGCCTGACATAGTGATACTCATGGAATCATACCTTACAGATCATGTCCCAGATCCCACCAAAACCATCTCTTGGTATGTCCTGTCCCAGAGGTGGCGGCACAGTGTTTTACAATCAGGAGGGAGTTTTCCTGGTAGGTCACAACATTGACTCTGGAGCCCATGAAGTATCATGGCATCAGGTCAAACATGGGCAAGGAAACCTCCTGGTGATTACCACGTACCCTGAAACCGGCTTTCAGCTGATAAATCAGTACTCGTCCATGTTGAACATCATTTGGAGGAAGCACTGAGGGTGGCAAGAGCGCAAAGTGTACTCTGGTTGGGGGATTTCAATGTCTTATCACCAAGAGTGTCTCGGTAACAACACTACTGACTCAGCTGGCAGAGTCCTAAATTACATAGCTGCTACGCTGGGTCTGCAGCAGGTGGTGAGGGAATCAACAAGAGGGAAAAACATACTTGACCTCATCCTCACCAACCTGCCTGCAGCAGATGCATCTGTCCATGACAGTATTAGTAGGAGTGACCACCGCACAGTTGCGGAGACAAAGTCCTGCCTTCACATTGAGGATACCTTCTGTTGTGTTGTGTGGCACTATCACCATGCTAAAGGGATAGATTTTGAACAGATCTAGCAACTCAAGACTTGGCATCCATGAGGCGCTTTGGGCCAGCAGCAGCAGAATTGCACTCAACCACAATCTGTAACCTCATGGCCCAGAATGTCCCTGACTCTACCATTACCATCAGGCCAGGGGATCAACCCTGGTTCAATGAAGAGTGCAGGAAGGCACGCCAGGAGCAACACCAGGCATTCCTAAAAATGATGTGTCAGCCTGGTGAAGTTATAACACAAGACTACTTGCGTGCCAAAAAGCATAAACAGCAAGTGAAGACGGGGCTAAGCGATCCCACAACCAACTGATCAGATCTAAGCTCTGCAGTCCTGCCACATCCAATCATGAATGGTGGTGGACAATTTAAAAAATTCACTGCAGGAGGAGTGTCCACAAATATCCCCATCCTCAATGATGGGGGAGCCCTGCACACCAATGTAAAAGATAAGGCTGAAGCATTTGTTGCAATCTTCAGCCGGAGGTGCTGAGTGGATGATCCATCTCCTCCAGAGATCCCAGCATCACAGATGCCAGTCTTGAGCCAATTTGATTCACTCCACATGATATCAAGAAACAGAGGAAAGCACTGGATAGTGCAAAGGCTATGGGCCCTGACAATATTCCGGCAATAGTACTGAAGACTTGTGCTCCAGAACTTGCTGCGCCCCCCAGCCAAGCTGTTCCAGTACAGCTACAACACTGGCATCTACCCCTTTATTTGGAAAATTGCCCAGGTATGTCCTGTACACAAAAAGCAGGACAAATCCAACCTGGCCAATTACCGCCCCATCAGTCTACTCTCGATCATCAGTAAAGTAATGGAAGAGGTCATCAACAGTTCTATTAAGCGGCACTTGCTTAGCAATAACTTCCTCACGCTCAGTTTGGGTGCTGTCAGGGCCACTCAACTCCTGATCTCATTACAGTCTTGATTCAAACATGGACAAAAGAGCTGAACTCCCGAGGTGAGGTGAGAGTGACTGCCCTTGACACCTAGGTAGCATTTGACCGAGTGTGGCATCAGGGAACCCTTACAAAACTGGAGTCAATGGGAACTGGGGGCAAAACTCTCCGCTGATTGGAGTCATACCTAGCACAAAGAAAGATGGTTGTGGTTGTTCGAGGTCAGGCATCTCAGCTCCTGGATATCACTGCAGGAGTTCTTCAGGGTAGTGTCCTCATCCCGACCACCTTCAGCTGCTTCATCAGTGATCTTCCTTCCATCGTAAGGTCAGAAGTGGGGATGTTCGCTGATGATTGCACAATGTCCAGCATCATTCGTGACTCCTCGGGCACTAAAGTAGTCCATGTCCAAATGCAGCAAGACCTGGACAATATCAAGGCTTGGGCTGACAAGTGGCAAGTAATATTCGTGCCTCACAAGTGCCTGGCAATGACCATCTTCAACAAGAGAGAATCCAACCATTGCCCCTTGATATTCAATGGCATTACCATCACTGAATCCCCCACTGTCAACATCTCTTGACCAGAAACTGAACTGGACCAGCCGTACAAATGCTGTGGCTACAAGAGCAGGACAGAGGCTAGGAATCGTGCGACGAGTAAGCCTGACTCCCCAACACCTGTCCACCATCTACAAGGAACAAGTCAGGAGTGTGTGATGAAATACTCCCCAATTGTCTGGATGAGTGCGGCTCCCACAGCACTTAAGGAGCTTGACACCATTGAGGACAAAGCAGCCTGCTTGATTGGCACCACACCCACAAACATTCACTTCCTCCACCACTGACACACAGTAGCAGCAGTGTGCACCATCTACAAGATGCACTGCAGGAATTCACCAAGGCTCCTTTGACAGCACCTTCCAACCCCATGATCATTACCATTTAGTAGGTCAAGGGCAGCAGATAGTTGGGAACACCATCACCTGGAAGTTCCCCTGCAAGTCACTCACCATCCTTGGAAGTATATTGCCGTTCCTTCACTGTCACTGGGTCAAAATCCTAGCACTCCCTTCCTAACAGCACGGGATGTGCCTACACCGCATGGACTGCAGCAGTTCAAGAAGGCAGCTTACCACCACCATCTCAAGGGCAATTAGGGATGGGCAATAAATGGTGGCCTGGGCAGTGATGCCTACATCCCGTAAATGAATAAAATAAACCCAAGTTTGAAACAGTGCCCCCCCCCTAGTTCTGGAATCTACACAAGAGGAAACATCCTTTCCATGTCCACCTTGTCAATACTGTTCAGATCTTATATACTTAATCAAGCCACCCCTCACTCTTCTGAACTCAAGCGGAAATAAACTCCGTCTGCCTAACCTTTCCTCATGAGATGACTTGCTCTTCCTGGTATTAATATAGTAAGCCTCCTCTGAATTGCCTCCAATGTATTCACATCCTTTAAATACTGCTGTAAAAGTCAGTGACTTGCAAGGGAACTTGCCTAACCAATTGCAAATGGTGTCTAACAGTAAAAATACTGAATTGATTTGCACATGCAGAGTCTTTGCATTGGTTCAATTATTTCACTCAAGGACAACTACTGAGCGGACAAACCCAACTGTTGGACCCCCTGAAAGTTTCTCACAGGCACCTGGCTGAGAAACCCTGCTCAATATATGATGGTTACATATACTGTTTGTTTTTACTAAAGTGGTTGCATGAATACAAATTGCCAATAAATTGCAAGAAGTTCTATTAATTATACCCATATGTTTGTCTAAATGCAGTATCCAGGTGGAGCTTTAACTCAGAAATAAATCCGAAATAAATCCGGAACAAGTACAGTGCTCAATGTAGGCTCATTTTGTGCACGCTAAACATCCTTCTTCTTTGAATGTGTGTCAATGCGAAGCTGCTGCTTTGCAAGATTTGTTTTTAATTGTACATTGACAGTGCTTTCAGTAAACCAGCCACATCCTCTACAGAGTAATGAAGGATTAATTTTAGAGCTGCTCACTGCCACTGACCAATAGTGGTCTGGTAGCTGAAAAGACATTTATTTTGACCATATTTTGCTTTGCCCACACCTTGAGCAATGTTTGAACTAAGAGTTCTGTTGACTCCTCTCTTATTGTTCTGTGTGTCTGTTGTTTATGCTATTTGCAGATCAACACTGTAAATCATACCTTGCTGGTACTGGAGAAGGTATCCGCCCAAAAATTTAAATGATAGTAAATGGGCATGTATTAATCCAATTAATCCACTTTAACCCAAGGATGTTTTAGCAATTCATTTGGAGCAAGAGGATAACTAAGGATAGGGTAGGACCTATCAGAGAAGTGCATGGTAATGTGTGCATTGACACGGAAGATGTGGGCAGGGTTCTCAATGAGTACTGTGTCTCTATCTTCACTAAGGAGAGGGATGATGCAGACATTCTAGTTAAAGAGGAGGGGTATAAAATATTAGATACAGTAAACATAGTGAGAGAGAAAGTACTGAAGGGACTAACATCCTTGTTGGTGGGTAAATCACCAGGGCTGGATGGATTATATCCCAGGTTGTTAAAGGAAGCCAGGACGGAAATAGCAGATGCTCTGAGGATCATTTTCCAATACTCACTAGATACAGGTAAGGTATCTGAGGATTGGAAATCTGTGAACCTTGCACCAATATTTAAAAAGGGTGCGAGGGATAGGCCATAAAATAATAGGCTGGTCATTCTGACTTCGGTTGTGGGCAATTATTGAAATCAATTCTGAGACAGGATAATCCCTCACTGAGAAAGGAATGGATTGATCAGGGATAATCAGCATGGTTTTGTTAGGGGAATATCATGTCTTACTAACTTAATAGAATTTTTTGAGGAAATAACAAAGAGAACTGATTAGGGCAGTACAGTGGATGCTGTCTACATGGATTTTAGTGAGGCATATGACAAAGTCCCACATGGCAGGCTGGTCAGAAAAGTAAAAGCCCATGGGATACAGAGTAATGTGGCGAGTTGGATCCAAAATTGGCTCAGTGACAGGAAACAAAGGGCAGGATTTTTGGGTTGTTTGGCGGGTGCGGTTGGCGGGCCAGGAAATGGGCTGCTGCCTGCGATTGGCCCTCGACCGCAATTTCATGGCAAACCAGAGTGTGAAATGAGCGCTGAAAGTCTCAGTGCTGCCGGGGTGGGAGCGGGAGTAGAGTGAGTGCTGAAATCTGCGTGGGCGCAGGGAGGCACGGAATGAAAGCAGCCTGAAGGCAGAGAGCTGCCTCAGGGAGCTGAAGAATTTTAAACCATGAAATAAAGATTTGGAAAAGCAGGAAAAAATGCCCACACATCAGACTCCCTCACATGAACATATAGATTATAAAAATTCTTTCAAAGCATTTTTATTTTAAAAAATTAATATCGGAAACTTCATCCTGCCCGTGGATGAGGTTTTCTCAAAAATCCAAAGGCTGCCTGGTCAATTTGCCCACCCGCCAACCTTAATGTTGGTTTGGCAGCTAAAACTTGAACTTAATCAATGCATTAATGGTCTCAATAGGCTTCTTAATTGTTGATGGGCACTCTGCCGACTCGCGCTCGCACCCGCTGACCAAAATATCACCTAGTGCGCAATGACGTCGGGTGCTCATTGTGCACTATTTTATGCCTGATTGGGTCCCGCCCGAGTAACGTAAAATTCTGCCCAAAGGGTAATGGTTGGTGGATATTTTTGCGAGTGGAAAGTGTTCCATAGGGCTCAGTGTTGGGGCTCTTGCTGTTTGTCATATATGTTAATGAGTTGGACTTAAATGTGGGAGGCATGATTGTGAAATATGTAAATGACACAAAAATTGGCTGTGTAGTTGATAGTGAAGAGGATAGCTTTGTCTCCAGAATGATTATTAATGATTTGGTTGAGTGGGTGGACAAGTGGCAAATGGAATCCAATCCAGAGAAGTGTGAGGTAATGCATTTAGAACTAAGCAAGGGAATACCCAGTAAATGGGAGGATATTGAGAGGTGCTGAAGAAGTGAGAAACCTTGGAGTGCATGGCCACAATCCCTGAAGGTGGCAGGACAGGTGGATAAGGTGTTTTTTAAAAAAAGCATATGGAATGCTTTCCTTTATTGGATGAGGTATTAAGTACCAAAGCAGGGATGTAATGATGGAACTGTATAAAATGCTGGTTCGACCACAGCTGGAATTTTGTGTACAGTTCTGGTCACCACATTATAGGAAGGACGTAATTGCTTTGGAGAGAGTACAGAGGGGATTTACAAGAATGTTGCCAGGGCCTGAAAATTATACCATGAAGAAAGATTGGGTATGCTAGAATTGTTTTCCTTGTATAGGGGAGGCTGGGGGGGTGGGGGGGAGACCTAATTAAGGTGTACAGAATCGATGGGCCTAGATAGGGTATACAGGAAAGACTGATTCCCCTAGCTGAGGGGTTCAGTTACCCAGGGGGCATAGATTTAAGGTGATTAGTTTAAGGATTAGAGGGTACATGAGGAAGAACCTTTTCACCCCGAAGGTGTGTGGGCATCTGGAATTCACTGCCTAAATTGGTGGTTGGGGCTGAAATGCAGAACTCATTCAAAAGGTACCTAGGTTTGCACCTGAAGTGCTGTAACCTACAAGGCTGTGGACCAGGTGCTGGAAAGTGGGACTAAAAATGAGTGGCTAGTTTTTTTTCCCTCTTTTATGACCAGTGCAGACATGATGGGCTGAATGACTTCTTTCTGTGCCATAGCTTTTCTATGGTTCTATCAGGTAAACAGGCCGTAATCTAATAGCTTCTGTCACCTTAGAATCCATGACAAATCTTTGCAGGTGTAGCATTCCACAGTTTCCAGTTGGTACATATTAAAAATGAAAGGAAAAATTAAGGGGCTGGCATAATTATTGAAATATTGTAGCTCGGGTTTAGTTGGTAATTGAACTTGGCATGAAATAGTATGACTTTTGGTGTAACTCCACGTATTGCTATTTAATGTCTGGGTTCAGTTTCTTTTCAAAACCTGTATTCTTACACATCTGTAATATATACAGATGTTGTAATATGTACAGGTGTCTGTGCACCATTTCACTTGTTTTTTTAACCCTGGCCCATGTGTGTTTTTTTTTAAAGACGATAATTTGTTTCTTTCGACTGTACTTCGATATATATGCACACACACATTCTGTAGTCTGTGTTTCATCATTCAAAAATAGTATTTATTTGCAGCAGATAAGGAGGGCTCCATTTTCATTCTGGCTTTGGACTTGGTGTGAGAAGGGATACAGCTTAGTTTTCACCCCTTCCTTGCTAGCCTACATTATCCCCCAATGCCTTATGTTCAAAGCCATCACCCCATCTTAACCCTTCAATCTTCCCTAGCCTTATAACCCTGCTCCCACCCACCTCCAGGTAACCCCCCTTATGATTTTGGCCCCAAAAATTGCCCTACCATTGATGAGGCCATGCCTTCAATCACCTGGAAAATCGTCTTCAGCTCCTCCCTCTACAACCCTCTTTGACAAAGTTTTTTGGTCATGTCACTTAATATCACCCTTTTGACTTCTGTGAAACGCTTTGGGTTGTTTTTCCTACATTGGAGGGACTATGTAAATGAAAGTTGTTGATTAAATGCACTTAAACCTTTCATGTGAAATGTGTGCTAGCATCATTCTAAATATTTTGGTGTGAACTTCACTTTGTTCCTGAAAGTTGCATGTGGAATGATGGTGTTTACCTTCCAAAATGTCAGCGGTACCACCCAAGTGATACCAGAGCTTCAAGGTATTACCTGCCTTTTTAATTCCTCACCTTCCTCTTCCCACTCTTTGCACACATGCCATGTTCTCCTTCAATGGGAGGATGTGACTGGAGCTTGAACATCTCTACAAATGCTGATTAAACCAGTCAGGCAGAAAGAACGTGCAAATAAGCAAGTTTTCTATTTGGCCATACAGGGTAAAGGCTTCAATTTTGCAGCAGTGAGTGAGAAGAGCTGTGAGATAGCACTTCAGTTTCACATGGTCTTAATTATTCTGCTCACTCATCGAATTGCAGGAACAGTGACTTGTAATTCAATGCCCTCCTCATAATTACACCTTCACTTCAAGGCTAGGTCTTGGTAACAAATGTACATTTTTATAATTTTTATGTCTTCAAGACATCCCAAAGCTCCTTGCAGCCAGTGAATTGCTGTCCTTGTTATGTATGCAAACGTGCTTGTCAATTTAACACAGCTAGGAGCCACAAACAATGATTAACCAGCTAAGCTTTTGGTTGTGGTAGTTGAGAGAGGAATGTTGGTTAGGGCAGGAGGGGTCTAGTTTCCCTTCTGCTTTGAAATATTACCTTAGATTGTGCGCAGTTTATCCTTGCATTTGTTTAATATACAACATGCCCAATACTTCAGAGTGGATGGGTGTAAGTAGGTAGAAGGGGGAAGGAAAATCAGGCACTGAGATGCAGAATCATCAGAGGTGGTGGCTAAATATTGGAGCAATAAAAAGACATTAGTGCCTTCGTAAACTATTTACCCAGTTTTTAAGTCTCAATTTCTGGCTTTAGTTTTATGGCAGATGGGTGTTCTTAAGCTGGGAAAGGTCTGTGCAATAATAGTAAACTGACGTCGCCAGCTTTTATGGTTGAGCTGTGTTCTATGCCTCTGGTTAGACAAAACAAATTGTAGCCTGTCCATCTGGAGACTTCCTTTAGATATGGAGCAGAGGTTGCTGCTGACTGTGGCAGTGTTTTGCAAAGACCATGGGACAGACTTTACTGTCAAAATATTTGAGGCTAATGGCACTCAGCATTTTTTAGGAGGAAGTCTTAAAATAATACTGCACAGAAGGAAGCCATTTGGCAATGCCAGCTCTTAGAAAGAGTTATCCAATTAGTTGCACTCCCCGCTCTTTCCTCCATACAATGGCAAATTTCCCTGTTTCAAATATTATATCCAATTCCATTTTGAAAGTTATCTGCTTCCACTACCCTTTCAGGCAGTGCATTCCTGATCATAACTCAGTGTTTTAAAAACACATTTCAGCATGTTGTTTTCGGTTCTCTTGCCGAACACTAAAGCCTGGATCTTTGCCATCAAGAAATTTCCCAACTTGGTAGACCTTCTCGGTATAAAAGGCCCCCTGCACGCACCTTTTTTTGCTCAGGAGAGCCAGTGGTGTGATCGAGTTGGATCCGCCGACCCCAGAAGCAGTTTGGTTGTGGCTATGGAGATAGGCGAGTGCCCAGATGGGCTGGATAGAAGGCCTGCCTTATTTCTCTGGGATTTTGTCCCAGTTGTATTATAAGCTATTAGGCCCGCTAACACTCCGCCCTCACCCACCCCCCATGCATCCTCTATGTCCCTATGCTCAACACCATCCAGGAAAGGCAATCCACTTGATTGGCACCCCATCTAACACCTTAAGCATTCACTCCCTGCACCACCCATGACCTCTACCACCTAGAAGGGCAAGGTGCCCCTTCCATGGCCTCCCTGCATCCTCCATGCCCACTTACTTAGTATGCACTATAAAACCATTTTTAGAAAATTCTTTCAAAGAATGTGGACATCTCAGGCTAAGCCAGCATTTGTTGTCTATCCCTAATTTTCCCTGGGAAGGTGCTGGTGAGCTGCTGCCTTGAATTGCTGAAATCCATGTGTGTAGGTACATCCATGGTGCTTTTAGGGATGGAGTCCAGGATTTTGACCCAGCTACTGATACAGTTCCAAGTGAGGATGCTATGTGATTTGGAGGGCTGGTTGCAGGTGATGATGTTCCCATGCATCTACTGCCCATGTCCTTCTGGGTGGTGGTGGTAGAGGTTGTGAGTTTGGAAGGTAATGTTGAAGGAGCCTTGGTGAGTTTCTGCAGCGCATCTTGTAGGTGATACACACTGCTGCCACTGAGTACCGGTGATGGGAGGGAGTGAATTTTTAAGGCAGTGGATGGTGTGCCAGTCAAGTGGGCTTTTATGCCCTGGATGGTGTTGAGCTTAGAGTGTTATTGGAGATGCACTCATCTGGCAAGTGGAGAATATTCCATCACACTCATGACATGTGCCTTGTAGATGGTGGGCAGTCTGGAGGTGAGCTACTTGCCACACAATTCCCAGCCCCTTACCAGCTCTTTTAGCCACAGTACTTATATGGCTGGCCCAGATGGCCAGACATCTGTTTCTCCAAATTACCTCATTATGAATGCTTGGCTGAATTCCAGGACTAATAATGGATTAGTTCAGCAGCAGACTTGTTTTCACAGGCTGAAGTGGAGTGTTTACTTTGATTGACATCGTTTTTGAGGTTAATTTATTCTTTTCTTCATATTTTTTAATGCGTGTATGTTTATTTGGACCAGATTAAGAGGTGAGGTAAAGCTTCTATTATTCATTCTGTAATGGCTGTTTTTCTGACACTTTGATGGGGTTGTAAGAACAGTTTTTTTTAAAAAAAAAGTAGATTTTTATCTGGCTGTTTTCTTTTAAGTACATTTCACGACTTACCATTGTTATTGTATGGCTCATTAGTTCTTTGGTCTATACTGGGTGAGTGAAAATGGAAGGGATCTGGGGGTGGTGCATGGAAGGAGTAAGGGCAAGACTTTTTAAACACACCTTTCACAGAGCCCTGATCTAGACTACGGTTCATAACTTCTGTGAGTTGCAACGGACCACATGTCCTTGAGAAGTTGGCCTGACTCCATGAAAATTGTGGGGCTGGGGGATGGAGGTCTGAGATGCCTACGCCTGCGGTGGATCTCGCCAAGTTGGAAATGCAGGGTGAGGGCTCGCTACCTGCATCCTTATCCCATGCTGGTGAAATTTGCAGATGCCGGGGATCCCAAAATCGTCTTCAGCCTGTCTATTTATAGGTCTCCAGAATTGACCCAACTCTGAAAATCTGTCCCACTGTCTGTCCTCTGGTTACTGACCTGCCATTCATCAAAATCCTCCAAGATTTTTAAACACACCTATCAAATCTCCCCTTAACTGTCTGCTTTAAGGAGTGCGCTCCCAGCTTCCCCAGTCTCTCCACATTATGGAAGTCTTTCGTCCCTGGTTCCATTCTAATAACTCTCTCCTGCACCCTCTCTAAGGCCTTCATAAAATGAAGCATGCACCCAAAATTGGCACAATAATGCAGCTGAGGCCTAACCAGTGTTTCATGAAGGTTTTGCAAATCTGTTAGCAATTTCAGCAAGGACAGATAAGCCGTTAAAATGTGAAAATGCAAAATTGCTGGCTGTGATTTGTTGTTTCCCCAACAGCTGTGTAAAAATGGCATCTTGCTGCCTGGCTCCCCTTTCAACTGCATTGAATGACATGAAGCTCCTAACTTTCTGTGGCATCTTTAGATCTTTAGTTCCTATATGCAGTCTGTAGATAGGAATTAAATTTGTGACTGTCCTTTGCAGCCTCAGAAGCCTTTGTAATGGTATGTTTCATCTTAAATACTGTCAAACAACCACTCTGTCATTGAAAATTAACTTTTGCAGGTGTGGAGTCTTGTTTCTTAAGCTTTGAATTAATTTTTAAAAATTTTTCCTTCTCTTTCCCTCTCAATCCAACCTTTTTTCCTTTGCCTTTCCCCTCAGATTTTCAATGTCTCATTTGACATTGAATATTCACTTTACTAACTGGCATTTCCTGTTTCAGGTGCTGCCTTTGTTCATTAATGATTCTTCAATCTGGTTAAGGACACACAGTTGTCTACCCTATTCACCTAGGCCCCAGATCGTGAAGGGCTGTCTGGATGTAACGTGCAGAAACTTTCAGTGCAAAACCTCGTGAAAAGTATGTGTTCAAAGCAGGTGCTGCTTGTTTGCCATTGACAATAAATTCTGGCCCAGTTTGCTTACATACTTACTCTGATTTTAAGGCTCTGTTGGAAACTACATAGTAAAATTAATGGCACACAGTGTCACACTGTTATAGGTGTTCACTCCTTTACCAATTGAACCTAGGAATGGTGAACTGGGGCTAAGAGATTTTTATGTTTGCCATGTTTCAATACAACACTCAGCCAGGTTTTAAAATACTTTATTTTTATCTATTACAGGCCATAAACAAAGAGAATGGAGTCTTAGCTGCTGCAAAGGTCATCGAGGTGAAGAGTGAAGAAGAACTTGAAGACTATATGGTGGAAATCGAGATTCTGGCCTCTTGTGACCATATTTACATTGTTAAACAGCTGGATGCTTTCTTTTATGAAAATAAGTTATGGGTAAGGAACATAACTTATTTCCTTTTATATTGCTGAAGAGTAAGACTCCCTGCTTATAAATCATTGCCGAGTGGATGGGGAACCTGCTGTCAGTCACGGACAATGTTCTGATAAAAGCTGCAGAGAAAAGCATGGGAGTTGTCTTGAATGCATTGCTGCACCTTTTTCCTTCCTGAATTGTTTTCCACAGCATTTGCCATGTTTTGAGTAAATGATTGTTAATTTTTATCCATTGAACTCTCTACTCCAGCATGTCGATTGTTCAAATGCTGGCTGGAGTAGTACATTATTAAAACAGATCAAGCAATCAGATCTTTAAATCAAATTAAATTGTCCCCCATGCAGAAATATACAAGAAGTGCAGAATTTATTGCAGAGCCTCTTAATAATACCTCTCTTGAAGTAGATTTGGAAACACAAATAATGTTTTACTAGTGCCTGGCACTGTAATGCTTGAACACGGGTGGTAACTAGGTAATGGTTATGTTCAGTTTTCTCTACTAATTTAATTCTTACTTGTTCAAAGCTTGGCATAATGGTTGACAATGTCAACTCCGTTTTCAAAAGATTTATCTTTGTGGTAAGAGGCCGCCTTGGCAAGCATTTAGAAATGTATTCATCCTACTCTTTAGGCACTTCCTGTTCCTTTAAGCTCCTTACCTTGTTCCAACTTTCCCTGTCCCTCAGTCGCTTCATGGAGTGATTTGCTTGCCTTTGGGCTTTCAATCTGTATCTCAACAACTTGGCTTTCACTGCTCTCCTATTCTCACTAAGCCTGACCCTCCATATAAGCTTTCCTACCCTTATTCATGCTCACTCCTTGAACCTTGCTGCCTTGTGTGCCTTCTCTTCCGTAGCCTAGATCACAGACAAGGCCATTTCTGGTCAAGTCCTTCTATGTCTCACCACTCACATCTCCCATCCCATTCCAGCCAAATTTCCTTGTGTTTGCCCCTTTTGTGGGGGGCGGCGGGTGCAAAGAATCTCCCCCAGTTGCCTACAACTAAATTTTCAAGCTCTTAATTGCCTAGCCTTTGACACGCCACTTGCCACAATATTTCTGTTGATTGGCTCAATCACCCCATTCTCCCCCACCCCATCTTTTGAAGCCATTGCCTGTAGTAAAACCTTTGTTCTGTCCCATCCTGATATTCCTTCTGTTGTGGCCCTGACCTAACTCTTTGAATTTCAAAGGGTGTAGATTTGAGTGTTCTAAGCTGTTCACCACAAATCTAGCTGCAACACATTGTGATATTGAACCTCACTCTTCTCAGCTGACACCTGCCATTACTCCACACTGGAAAGCAAACTTCATCTCCATCTCCTCTACCAACCTTCATCTTTAACTAATCTCCCTTGCTTCCTTCATTCTCAAATCTAGCTCATGAACTTCATTGTCATTGAGGTTGAGTGCATCTGTTCAGCTGACTCTGCCAAACCTCCTCCCACGATCCCCCTGGCTTAAGGGTGAACCAGCTACTTTGTTTAGTTTCTTTATCTGTCCTTGTGTCCTCTGAGTTCATCATAAATTTGAGGCACAATCTTTGATCCCGTTCTTCTAAACAAAGTCTCTATGTTAGCTGACATTGTAAATGGTGCTGTCTTCCTTTCAACATTGTGGTCGTTGCCTCTTTTCTCTCAAGACCCCCATTCCCTGCTGCCCCCCCCCCCCACAAAAAACATCTTTGCCTATGTCATTGCAAACTACCATCCTACTTTCAATTCCCTTTTCCTGAAATACTTGAAAATGTTGCTGCTTCCCAAGTCCATGCCCATCTTTGTTGGAGGCCTGTTTGAATATTTCCAATTATGTTTAGAACCATGGAAAAGTTACAGCACAGAAGGAGGCCATTCAGCCCATTTTGCCCATGCCAGCCTGAGGACACCCAGGCCCCCTTTCTAATCCCACCTTCCAGCACCCAGCCCATAGCCTTGCACCTTACAGCACTTAAGGTGCAGATCCAGGTACTTTTTAAAAGAGTCTAGAGTTTCTGCCTCTACCACCAACTTGGGCAGCGAATTCCAGACACTCATTACCCTCTGCGTAAAAAAAAAAGTTCTTCCTCATGTCCCCCCTACACCCTCTGCCACTTATCTTGAATCTATGTCCCCTGGTTCTAGAATTCTCCACCAGGGAAACAATTTTATTCTGTCCACTCTATCTATTCCCCTCATAATTTTGTACACCTCAATCAAGTCACCTCTCAGCCTCCTTTGTTCTAAGGAAAATAACCCCAACCTATCCAATCTCTCCTCATAGCTACACTTTTCTAACCCTGGTAACATTCTTGTAAACCTCCTCTGCACTCTCTCCAGAGCTATTACGTCCTTCCTGTAATGTGGATACCAGAACTGCACACACTACTCCAGTTGTGGTCTCACCAGTGTTTTATACAATTCCAACATTATATCCTTACTTTTATATTCTGTACCTCTGCCAGTGAAGGAGAGCATTCCATATGCCTTCTTTACAACCTTGTCTACTTGAACTGCTGCCATCAGGGACCTGTGCACTTATATGCCAAGATCTCTCACCTCATCAACCACCTTAGTATATTCCCATTTATTGTGTAATCTCTGTAACTGTTTGACCTCCCTAAATGTATGACCCCACACTTCTCTATGTTAAAATCCATCTGTCACTTTACTGCCCACTCCACCAACTCATCTATATCATTTTGGAGATTATGGCTATTCTCTACACTATCCACTACTCGGCCAATCTTTGTGTCATCTGCAAATTTCCCAATCATGCCCTCCATGTTCACGTCCAAATCGTTATAACATAAACAACAAGGGTCCTGACACCGAGCCCTGTGGAACACCACTTGAGACAACTTCCCATTCGCAAGGGCATCCATCGGCCATTACCCTTTGTCTCCTGTTACAAAGCCAACCTTTCATCTTGTTTGCCATATTACCCTGAATCCCATGGGCTTTTACTTTCCTGACCAATCTGCCATGTGGGACCTTGTCAAATGCCTTGTTAAAATCCATGCCTTTCCATATGACAGTTAATCCTATCTCTCAGGATTGATTCTGCTAATTTGCTCACCACCGATGTAAGACTAACTGGCCTATAATTGTTTGGCATTTCCTTTGATCCCTTTTTAAACAATGGAACTACGTTTGCATTTCTCCAGTCCTCCAGCACCTCCCCTGTATCTAGTGAAGATTGGAAAATCATCCTCAGAGCATCTGCTTTCTCCTCCCTGACTTCCTTCGGAAACAATCTGGTGACTTATCAACTTTCAAGGATTTCAACCCTTCTCTCTCTTTATGACTATCCCGTCCAATATCTCTGTGTTCCTCCTGGACTACTATATCTACATCCTCCCTTTCCTTTGCAAACATGGAGATAAAATATTCATTCAAAACCCTTCCCACAGCCTCTGCATCTACACACAAGTTTCCATCTTCATCTCTGATAGGCCCCACTTTTTCCTTAACTAACCTTTTAGCATTAGTGGCCTAAACAAAAGCATAGTGGCATCCTCTGTTATTGTGACCACAGTGCACTATACCTCCATATTCAGCTCCACCTCTTTGCCTTTGACATGGTCAGTACACCATCTTCCTCCAATGCCTCTTCTCCATTGCCCAGCTCTGTGGGACAGACCTCTCTGGGCTATTGTAGTCAGAGTATCTCCATTAATGATTTGCTTCCCAGCACCATTCCTATCCTAAACTCCCTTCTCTTGACTGTTGCCCCAGAGTGAAATCGTCTTAAGCTATGGGGTCCTCCCCTCTCTGTCTTGATTTCTCCCTTGCCTCTGCTGTTGAACACCTTGTCAAACATGCAATCTAAGATGGGTCGCCATTTCCTCCAGTGAAATATTGGAAAGACCAAAGCTATCATCTTTAGCCCTTGTCACTGATGTCTCGACATCATAATGGATAGAGATTGATTGTCCTATAACCCAAAGTTATTAACTCTAGATCACACACTGACCTACAAGGACCAGCTCAACAAGCAGTTTAAAAGACCAAGAGCATAAATGGCTTCCTAAGCAAGTTTGCTGGCTCAATTGGGCAGCTAATACCCAAACATTTGCAGGTTATTATTAGTTTGCTGCTACTCGGAGAATGCTGCGCTTCTGTATGGTTAAGCTCTTCCAATGCAAGATTCTTTGAGGTATACTTAAATCAAATGATGAGAATAATGCGGACTGTCAGACCAATGAAAACTGGATATCAGTCTTTTCAAAGATTTGCCTAATTTTATGCTGTTGTCCACTTCAGTATTTTGTGGAAATAATATTTTTCTTCAGTTTTACATTGCAAGTACCATGCCTTTTTCATGTCTTGCTGCTGAAATGTCTGCATGTAACGGTGTATTTTTGTGAATTTTTGCTCGCTAAGGGATATTGGTACAGCGTTATGAAATGTTATCCATTTGGGGTATCTGATCTCGATATCAAGCACTTTCAGGTCATGTACCAAACTAGATTCTCAGTGCCCAAACTCATTTCTGAAATGACTGCTCCATAGAGGAGGCTTTCACTCTTGACCTGGGCTTGATTTGAACTCAAGCGAACAACCAGTGTTGAACACATGGCACTGCCCAGTTACACCCAACTTCCTTCCTTTTCACTCCATTCTATTTCTGCTAAAACCGCGCATTAGGATGCTGGAGATACTTGCTTGTGAACATTTTTGGACTGTTCTGAAGGGACCACACAAACAGATAACATCCGTTAGTTTTATTATTGCATTGTACAAAATTTGATGAAAACTGAAGTGCAGTAAATCTTAATTTTTGGTGCTTTGAGTGTTTCCTGGTATTTGTTATCAAACAATTAATCTGTTGAACACCTTGTGTATCCATGCAAACTTTAAAGAGATGTTTTCTAAATTGCTTAGATCTTATTTCCTAATTAACAATTGAGTAATTGATAATAGGTACTTCATGATTTGGAGTTATTGCCATGTAATTGCATTTTTTAAACAAAACCTAAGGCCAAAAAACTATTTATAATGTCCTGTTAAAAAGCCAGTTTTAAAAAAAGTACCTGCAGTCACATACTTTTATTGTTACTTATTAGTTTCAATGTATGAACAATGATTGCCAAATTTCAGAAATGTACCTAATATGGAAATGGTAAAACATGATCATAAATTTAGTGGGCTTTCCTGCCATTTTTTGTTTGAATTGGGTTGGTATGATGGTAACGTAGTATAATTCTCATTATGCAGCTTTAATCAAAGCTGGGATGGACATGGGCCCCACCCCCAATGTAAAATTCAGCCTAATGGTCTGTTTACAAATGAGACACAGCATTTGCCATGTCTTCCTATGGTAGGAAATTCTCCAAATATTGTTCATGGTGTGTTGTATCATAGTAATAATATTAAGTAAAAAAACATGCTTTTTTTATGTATGTTACTTTTTTTTCTTCTTCTTGGCATGTCAGCATTACTGGCAAGGCCAGTTTTTATTATTATTCTTCTTTTGGACCCTCCCATTTTACTTGGGGTTGCCACACAAGCTGACTGATTACCCTTCTTTGACTCCTCCTGTCAATTAATCATTCCTCTTGCAGTCTCACTGTGTTTAGGTTTTTCACCACCATGTCTTTCCATCTGGTCCTAGGCCATCCTCTTCACCTTCTTCCTGGCAGTCACATCTTCATCACTCACCTCATCACATTTCCCCTCTCTCTCCAACAGGTGACTATTTCGATCTCTGCTTGGTCAGCTCCTTCAATGCTCCCATAATCTTCACTGACCCCCCTGATATTTTGGTTCCTGATTTTGTCCTTTCTCATTACTCTACACATCCATCTCAGCATCTGCATCTCATTAGGATCTGGTCAGTGTTCCTCCCTTCTTGATGTTACCCAAGTTTCTGCACTATATAACAAGGCCAATGTCACAACTGCCTTGCATATTCTTCCTTTCAGTTTCAGTGATGCTTTTCTATCACAAAACATTCCACTGCACTTCTTCCAATTACTCCAACCACAGCTAATCTGTTAATCAGTACTTATTGCTCATTCCTAATTGCCTTTGAGAAGGTGGTGGTGAGCTGCCATCTTGAACTACTGCATTCATGAGGTGTAGATACATCCACAGTGCTGTTAGGAGGAGAGTTCAAGAATTTTGACCCAGCGACAAAGAGTGAACGTTAATATTGTTCCAAGCCAGGGTGGTATGTGACTTGAGGAACTTGCACGAGCTTACACAGTATTTAAATGGCTGGTTCAGTTAAGTTTCTGAGTTATGGTAACCCCAGGACATTGATGCTGGAAATTTAGCAATGGCAAAGCTGTTGAATGACAAGGGGAGATGGCCATTGCCTGGCATTTGAATGGCATGAATGTTACTTGCCACTTTTCAGCCCATGCCTGAATGTTGTCCAGATATTGCTGCATGTGGGCATGGAGTGCTTTAGTGTCTTAGCAATTGTAAATGGCACTGAATGCTGCAGTTGACTGTGAACATCTCCACTTTCACCTTCCCTCCAACATAGGTAATTGATAAAGTAACTGAAGATGGGTCTAGGACACTACCCTGAGAAACTCCTGCAGTGATGTCCTTGGCCTGAGATGAATGGCTTCAACAACCACAGCCATCTTCTTTTATGTTAAGTGTGATTCCAGCCAGTGGAGAATTTTCTGCCTGATTCCCAGGAGTCTTAAATTTGAAAAAAGAAACATAATTAGATGGATTGGAGTGAACAGGTGGAAAACAGAACAAGTATTTTGGGATTGAAAAATTGAGAGGTAGCATTGATGTTATAAAAACAGAAAATGCTGGAAAAACTCAGCAGGTCTGACAGCCTCTGTGGAGAGAGAAGCAAAGTTAATGTTTTGAGTCTGTACGGCCTTTCTTTAAAGCTAAAGAAAAGTGGAAAGGTGATAAAATTTATACTGTTTAAAGGGAGTGGAACAGGTGAAGCTGGACAGAAGGCCAGTGATAGGTGGGGGCTAAGGAGAGATTGACAAAGGTCATGGACAAAAAGGCAATGGGAGTGTAAATGGTAGTGGTAAGGGCTAAAGGAGGTGCTGATAGTGGCATAACGGTAAGAAAGCAGAATGTCTTAATAACAGAACAAGGGTAAGCACTTTGAAAGAGCAACATGGAACAAATAACAGATGGTTGTTTTGGGGTGGGGTGGGGGAGTTGTCGGTGGTTGGGGGAAAAAGGATGGAAAAGGGGATAAAACAATGAATAAAAATGAAAATAAGTGGATAAAATTTTTTTTAAAAAATTAAAAAGTGGTGAGGATGGAGGAAACAGTTCATGGTTTGAAGCTGTTGAACTCGATGTTAAGTCCGGAAGGCTGTAAAGTGCCTAGTCGGAAGATGCGTTTTTCCTCCAGTTTGCGTTCGGCTTCACTGGAACAATGTAGCAGGCCAAGGATGAACATGTGGGAACAGGATGGTGTATTGAAATTGCAAGTGATAGGGAGGTCTGGGTCATGCAGACAGATCGAAGGTGTTCTGTGAAGCGGTCACCCAGTCTGCATTTGGTCTCCCCAATGTAGAGGAGACCGCGTTGGGAACAGCGAATGAAGTAGACTAAATTGAAGGAGGTGCAAGTTAGCGCTGCTTCACATAAAAGGAGTGTTTGCCCCTTGAACATCAAGGAGGGAGGAGATAAAGGGGTAGGTGCATGTGAAGGGGATGAGGTGTTGAGAGTGATGGAGGGGTGGACCAGGGTGCCCCGGGGGAATGGCCCCTATGGAATGCTGATAGGGGGCGAGGGGAAGATGTGTTTGTTGGTGGCATCATGCTGGAGTTGGTGGAAATGGCGGAGGATGATCCTTCAAATACAGAGGCTAGTGGAGTGAAAAGTGAGGACAAGAGGGACCCTATCGTTGTTCAGGGAGGGAGGGGAAGTTGAGGGCAGAGGCGCAGGAGATGGGTCGTACACAGTTGAGGGCCCTGTCAACCAAGTGTGTGGGAAACCTCGGTTGAGGAAGAAGGAAGACATGTCAGAAGTGCCGTTTTGGAAAGTGGCATCATTGGAACAGATGCAATGGAGGTGAAGGGACTGAGAGAATGGGATGGAGTTCTTACAGGATGCAGGATGTGAGGAGCTGTAGTCAAGGTGTTCAATGTTCAGCGATGCTCAACGCAAACTTGGGGAGCAGCATCTCACCTTCCGATTAGGCATTTTACAGCCTTCCGGACTTAACATTGAGTTCAACAACTTCAGACCATGAACTCTGTTTCCGCTAGCTTCACCCCTTTTATAATCCCCTTTTTTTATAAAAAATCATCTTTAGCTTTTATCCACTTATTTTAATTTTTATTCATTTGTTCATTGTTTTATCCCCTTTTCATCACTTTTTCCATCCTTTTTCCCCTACCACCGCCCCCACCCCACCCCCGAAATGGCCATCTGTTACTTGTTCCATGTTGCTCTTTCACAGAGTGCTTACCCTTGTTCTGTTTGTCTATCGACTGTGGCTGAGTGGGTAGCACTGTCACCTCTGAGTTAAAAGCTTGGTGGTTTAAGTCCCACTCCACAATTTGAACACAAAAATCAAGGCTGATGCTTAGGTGCAGTACTGAAGGAGACCTGCACTTTGTGGGTGCTGTCAATCAGATGAGACATTTAACTAAGGTGCTGCCTGCCCCCTCAGGTGAACTTAAAAATATTGTACGCCACTATTTCGAAGAAGATAAAGAGGAGTTATCCCATGTCCTGTCTGATATTTATCTCTCAATCACTATTGTAAAAAATGATTATCTGGCCATTATCACATTGCTGTTGGTACTTGGTACTCCGTAGTTTTTCACCAGGAAATTTTCACAGGAGGTACACAATGACTGCAGTCGATAGATTGTGGTACTTGGTAAGTGGGAGTTGTTTGCCGGAGCTTTCTGTGCACAGATTGACTGTTGTGTTCCCTGTATTACAACTGACTACACTTAAAAAGACCTTTGTTGGCTGTAAAAGCACCTTGGTGGTTGTGACAGACGCTATAGAAATCCCCCAGTGTCCTTAGTGTCCATCCTCTTTTGACTTATTTTCTAAAGTGCTGTAAAATCCTGTACAAGTTACATTCCCACATTTGCAGTTTTAAAGTACGCTTGCAGGCCTAGCTTCTATACTGGATTTTTTTTAATTTAAAATGAATATTACATTGCAAATCAACACACCTCACTATGAGCTATGATGGGTGTTTAACAGATGACACCAGTTATCCCAGTTGCAGAAGTGCATTCTTTCAAGCATGTTTGAGGTTTTTCAAGTTGATGTTTAAACATTTTGTCACAGAACATAACAGGCCACAGGAAAACCAGTACATTGCGTAAAATGAATAGCTTTAGATCTTTTGTTTCCTAAATCTGTTTAATGATTTTGACCACCTACGTTTCTTGCAAACCCAAATCTGAGACAGATGTTTTCCTCATTCATAATTCATTTTTTAATATCTTGGAATAAAGACAGCAGCCAATACCATCTCTTGTTCTATGTACATTAACAAAATAACATTTAAATTTGAAATTGGTAACAGATGGTGTACCTGTAAAGGAGTTCTACTCCGGTAAGCAATCTTGAAGTTATCTTAGTGAATAACAGTGTGTAGAATATCTGAGATATGAGTTAAGTTGATACAGTCTTGTCCTGGCCACTCTTTGGCTGAATCAGACCCTTCGTGACATTGGCATTGTATTTGACTCTGACTGAGCTTCCAACCCAATATACTCCTCCAGCAAGGCTTTCTGATCCATAATACCTGTTCCCCCTTTGCCCCTCTTGGCTTAGCTGCTGTTGAGACCCTCATCTATGCTTTTATTAGCTCTAAAATTGATTATCCCAGTGCCCTCCTGGCTATCATCTTGCCTTGCATTGTCATTCAAAACTCTGCTCCCTGTAATCTAACTCTCATCAAGTCCCATTCACCCGTCATCCCTCTGCTGCTAATGTGGATATGATCCCAATACGGCACCACTTTGACTTTAAAAGTCTCAACCTTGTTTTCAATTCCCCTTCATGGCCTCTACTCTCACTATCTCTGTGATCTCCTCCAGCCCTACAACCCTCCAAGACATCTGCATTTCTTTAATTCTGGCCTCTTGTGTGTCCCAATTTTAATCATTTTTAGTTTCCTGGATCTGAAGCTCTAACCCAAAACTCTGCCTCGCAGTCTCCCTCCTATTTTAAGGTGCTCTTTAAAACCTACTACTTTAAGCAAGTTTTTGGCTACATCTCCCCATATCTTCTAGAGAAATTTTATTGAATCATGCTCTTGGGAAGGGCTTTCGGACAATTTACTGCATTAAAGACACCTAGATAATTGCAACTGTTCTTCCCCTCAAACCTGGAAGACTGAAACTGTTGCCATTTGGTATGACAGTAACCTGCTTTCCATATCCATATAAATTCAGTGCAAACCATCCTAGCTTTGGACAAAAGTAAAGGAGGAATATTTATTATTTATATTGTTTAAATAGAAAATTATTCTCGACTTTCTATATAATCTTTAAATGTTTCATAACATTTGCAACCACAATTTACATTTATTTGTAGTGCCATGACTCACTAGGGATAGTGCGCTGTAATATCAAGCCCCACTATTCCCCGAGCTGCGATAAATGTGAAAAGTTTGACCACACAACCAGATAACCTCCGTTAAACAGTTGGGTAGAATTGGGGCAAACAGAATACGAGCACCAGGTTTGTAAACTTAAGTAAATAACTGTTTATTGAACAAATTATCTTTAACAAGTGACAAAAGAAAGAAATATGAACTGCCAGCTTCTAACACTATAACTTAAACTCTATCCCCTTAAATCCCTATATACACATGACACACATGACATGGGTTTTAAGAGTGGGCTAAAACAGTTCAATAACACCAATCTTGAGTACAGGATTTGATGGGTTGATTTTGATTGATGTCCTCCAAAATTCCTTTCAGCTCGTCGATGACATGAAGTGGTTTTCCAGCATTTTCAGTCTTTAGTTCACTGATTGAGAACTTGCTTTTCAAAGTCTCTGACAGTGGTTTTCCCCTTTTCCTTTTTACAGGGGTTTCCTCAGAGAGAGAGTAGTTTATAGAGATGTGAGGAAAAGAGATTTTAGGTGTTTTCTCTTTGCAGGCCAGGAGCTTTCCGCTGCACTGCTACCACACAAAACCTGGTCAGGAGCCAGTTAAAATGCTGTTGTCAGGCAGCTCCCTTGGTCCAGGACTCCTTTCTGGCACCATCCTGTATTTCACGGCACATTCTGTTCCAGGACTGCAACATTGTATTTATCTCTCATCTTGTTCCAGTAGACACATCTTTCAAACTGCAGCCAGTGTAGTTTTAAGTCCACAGTCCAACAGAAATAGAAGATAAAAGGATGCGTTCTTTACAGTGGCAAATTCATGAAGAGCTTCACCTTAGAGCACTTTACAACAACTTTCACTTGAAAAGCATTTTCTAATGTAGTAACATATCCCAAGTTAGTTCACAGGAGCTTTATCAGACTGAATTTGTCACAGAGCCATGTAAAGAGATGTTGGGACAAGTAACCAGAAGCTTGGCCAAAGTAGCCGATTGTATGGAGTGATTCAAAGGAGGAACATGAGGTGGAGAGGTTTAGGGAGGGAATTCCAGAGATTAGAGTCCAAGCAGTTAAAGGTATGGCCACCCACTGTTAGAGCAAATAAAATTGGGGATTTCAAAGGGAGCAATGGATGGTGAACAGAAAATGAAAGGATGGGCTAAGAGTTCGTGAATTTTTTGAAGATTTGAGAATAGTAAGGCCAAGTGGAAGAGAATTCTTGAGGGCAGGAATATAGTGGTTGAAAAAAAATATTTTGCTTGGTGCCTACAACTGCATGTAATATCGTAATTGTGGTTGACCTTGTGGTTGAGTTTTATCACTGATCTTTGCACAGGTTGTAAAACTGCATCATTTCAAATTTATGCTAACTGTAAAGTAACTTGATGCAAAACATTTTTTATATAAAATTGGAGATTTGGAACACTATTTACAATTTCCTATTGCATACTTCTAACTTAAGGAAAGCAGTTCCTTTATGCTGATTTGATGACATGTTGTTAAAGTTTCACCTCCAGAAGAACAAAATTGACCTAGTAGTTCTGTCATACCATGTAGGATATATCGATCAATGCTTACTTAGGGCATATTAGTTTCTAGCTGGAATCATTCTAATCTGACACTTGGATTGGAATTAACCAAGGAATGTTGAGTGAGTGGTCCTGTGTGTGTTATGAAAATGCATGGTTCCACCACAACCAGTCCTATTGCTAATCCTTGTATCAGATGACATTTTGTGTTGAAGGTATTAGTAATTAGTCTCTTCCCTAAAGCAGAAGTAATAGATAAACTACATGTGAATGTTTTGGTTGCTTACCTTCATGCACTTTGTGTAATGATTTTGGACACACAGCCCTTCCTACATTTGTTGTTTTTGAGTTTTACGGTAGAAAAAGAGTAAGACACTCATGAATAGAGTATGTATTTCCTCTGCTTACCTCCCCGCAACCCGTTCAACTTTCTTAGGGATGCACAAATATGAATTATGAATATAAAGATTAATTGTAGTTCTCTCTTTTCAATTGGTTTTGGATGTATGGTATTGAAGAGATGAGAAGTAAAAAGTAATTGCTTTTAGAGAAGAAGGAATTTGGGAAGAAAATAATGCATGTAATAATAAAAGTGTGATTATAAACCTCCCTCTCTGCTGTGGTGTTGTCTGGAGTGTCAGGAGCCTGAGGGGGAAATAAATGCCGATCTGTGCAGAGGCCACTTATTGGATGAACGTGCAGCTGTTTTCAGGACACCATCTGCAAGGAATGCTTGCATACTTTCTCCAGTGTTTTCTAGACAGCTGAATCTAATGAGAGTTTTGGTGATGCAGCGCTCCCAAGTTGTCATAAAGATAGAGCTGCTCTGTTTCTCCATATACATAATTTTGGTTTTGCTTTTAATATTACTTTTGGATGTGTATGTGAAGTTTACTCTTTGCTTTCTTAATAAGTGATGGGGTACAATAAAAATGGATATGTTGGGCAGCAAAGGATAAGGTAATATTTGTATGGAAGTCAAGTCCTCGAGTTTGCAGGCCACTAATACTTACAAGAAGGCCTTATTTGCATATATAGCTGGTGTACGTTTGCCTAACATAGACAGTATTCAACTCCTCACATTGCTTTGAATCCTATTTGTTACCTTAATGTTGCGCTAAAGATTATAATTCACCTTCAACAGAAGTAAGTACAGTATCTGGAAAGATTAGCTGAGTTTTGCTACATTGGAGTTCTATTAATAAGCATTGTAAGTTAGCACATACCAGCTGGCTTACATTTATAAACATTTTGTGCATGATACCTAGGACAGCTGTGCTGTTGCTTCTGTGGCCAATTCCTGTGCTCAATTCTATACTGTCTGCATTCATGTCCAGGAATTCAGCTGATTTTCTTCTTTGTTGCCAGTAACTTTCTGGAAGATTGCTTAATGCTTGAGGGCACAGCCTTGAGCCGTTTTCCCTCTGTTGTAACTCCACTTGCTGTCAATAAACTGAAGGATCAATTTCCTATCATTACCAGTATTCAACTTTCCACAGTGCCTGGTTTGGAATACTGTGGTATTTTTCAGTGGGGTGCTAAGATGACGAACCCCTGGTAATAAATTTGAAGGTGCTTTTTGTCTTCTGTTCAGTTTCTGGTGTATAGGCCTTAGGCAGCTGACCAGATGAAATGAGAGTTTTCTGCATCATATTTTAATAGTGTGCCATTCGCTCACCTCAAAATGTAAAAAATCTAAAGTTGTCACTGGTGATAACTAAGGGAAGAGCTAGGGAGGGAAGTTGCTCTTCAAAGAATCATAGCTGTGTTTTTCCCTTGTTGCAGGCTTCACTTTTGAGTGAAGCAAATTCATATTTTGATGACTGTTACGATCCTTGGCCAGACCCCAGGATTTGGGGGGAGATCTGGTTGTGGACCAATGACATTTTGTTTAAAGTAAATAAAGGTTCAGATTCGAGGCACTTGCTTTTGGAATAAAGCCACAAGATTCAACAGGTTTTGGGCAAACAAAAACAAACTTTAATATACAAGTTCTGAAAGATAAAACAATTTACAAATCTCTCTTATGCTTACCCTGAATGTTAGAGTATGAAGTCTGATTCCATGGGTTTCTCAACACCCCACCCACGTCTGTCACGTTGTGAGCCAATCAACCTCACTGAAACTTCATCTTTCTCGTGAGGGTTTCCAATCTCCACATTTGAAGATCTTGCCTTGGAATTCTCTCCAAACGCTGCTCCCACTTGCACAGCTTTAACAATGGCCCGGGGTTCAATCTTGTCTTCCAAGATTTCTTTTCCCTGGATTCCCGAGTACACTCAAACAGCAGCTTACAAACACACTTTCAGCCCTGTAGCCGTGCCATGCAGGACACCAATGCTCCAAAGGGGTACCTTTGCCCCAACAGCTCTCTTTACTTGAAGTCTGCTCCCTTTAAGTTGGAGTCGGTTTCTCTGTTCTTTTCTTTTAACTTGGACCTGTTTCTGTCCCTTTTTTCTTTGTGATACTTGTTGGCTGGCAGGCTGCCTCAAACTGACTTCCTCATGAAGAGCCATTCACTGACCCTTGAACTGATCTGGTGACCTATCAAAATGCTCCCAGAGTGTCCCACTCTTATTACTAGGCAGGAACCATACATTGGTTCCTTCCAATGCTTGTTACATACAAACATTGGAACATCCTACACCTTAAATGTTATAATCTTCACAGACTGCTAATTTAGCACTGAGGGACACAAAGATCAATTGAATTCATAACTTGACCAGATGCCAATTCTGGTCAGTTTCTGCTCTTGCAGGAGGCTGCAATCCTGAGGGGGCTGCCTAGCCCGGTATCAGAAAGTATGCATCAAGGGCTTTTAGATGGTCACTTTCCTTTTAGTTTGGATTGTGGAGAAACTGTGTCTGTGTGCTGGCTCGCTATATTTATATTGCTACAATTGGTCCCATTATCCCACTGGTAGAATTGCAGACTCTTATTTGAATAGTTCTATTGTTGGGGAAAAGGTGCTGCTTTCAGCAATGTGAATACAGGAAGCTGGTCCACAGATGCCAGTCTCTTGCATCCCAAACTAAAACATGCAGTGGAGGTTCACCAGACTAATTCCTAGGATGGTGCGACTGTCCTATGAGGAGAGATTGAGGAGACTGCAGGGTCTGTATCCTCTAGAATTTAGAAGATTGAGAGGTGATCTCATTGGAACTTACAAAATTGGTGGAGCAATGGTGGGCAAGAGAGCAGGGTGGAGTGTTAAAATGGCAAGTGACAGGGAGGTCTGGGTGATGCTTGCGGACAGACCGAAGGTGTTCTGCAAAGCAGTCACCCAGTCTCTGTTTGCTCTCTCCAATGTAGAGGAAACCGCATTGGGAGCAATGAATGCAGTAGACTAAGTTGAAGAAAATGCAAGTGAAATGCTGCTTCACTTGAAAGGAGTGTTTGAGCCCTTGGACAGTGAGGAGAGAGGAAGTGAAGGGTCAGGTGTTGCATATATGTTGGGGAGATGCCGTAGGAGGGGCTTGAGGAGTAGGGGGTGATGGAGGAGTGGACCAGGGTGTCCCAGAGGGAATGATCCCTGCAAAATGCTGCCGGGAGGTGAAGGGAAGTTGTGTTTGGTGGTGTCGTCATGCTGGAGTTCACGGAAATGGCAGAGGAAGATCCTTTGAATGTGGAGGCTGGTGGGGTGCTAAGTGAGGACAAGGGGGACCCTATCATGTTTCTGGGAGGAAGGAGAAGGCGTGAGGGTGGATGCGTGGAAGATGGGCTGGACACGGTTGAGGGCCCTGTCAACTACCGTGAGTGGAAAACCCCGGTCAAGGAAGGAGGACATGTCAGAGGAACTGTTTTTGAAGGTAGCATCATCAGAACAGATGCGACGGAGGCGAAGGGACTGAGAGAATGGGATAGAGTACTTACAGGAAGCGGGGTGTGAGGAGCTGTAGTCGAGGTGGCTGTGGGAGTCGGTGGGCTTGTAATGGATATTGGTGGACAGTCTATCACCAGAAATTGAGACAGAGAGGTCAAGGAAGGGAAGGGAAGTGTCAGAGATGGACCATGTGAAAATGATGGAGCGGTGGAGACTGGAAGCAAAATTAATTAATTTTTCCAAGTCCCAAACCTCCCTGTCACTTGCTATTTTAACACTCCACCCTGCTTTCTTGCCCACATGTCTGTCCTTGGCTTGCTGCATTGTTCCAGTGCAGCTCAACACAAACTGGAGAAACAGCACCTCATCTTCTGATGAGGCACTTTACAGCCTTCTGGAGTTCAACAATTTTAGATCTTGAACTCCCTCCTCCATCTCCATCCCCTTGCCGTTTCTTCCCCCTCCTCCTTGTTTTTCCAATAATTTATATAGATTTTTCTTTTCCCACCTATTTCCTTTATTTTTAATGTATTCCACCGTTCATTTATCTTTACCTTTTATGCCCTTTTAGTCTTATTTCACCCCACCCCCACTAGAGCTACCTTGCTTGTCCTGCTCTCCATTCTTAATTAGCACATTCTTTTGGATAATATCACCACCTTCAACACCTCTGTTCTTTTGTCTGTGACATCT
Source organism: Carcharodon carcharias (assembly GCF_017639515.1). Lineage (NCBI taxonomy): Eukaryota > Metazoa > Chordata > Chondrichthyes > Lamniformes > Lamnidae > Carcharodon > Carcharodon carcharias. Next base: position 66,039,331 of record NC_054474.1, on the reverse strand, counting down.
TTTGGTTATCTCCTCCTATCACTGCTTGCTTGTCCCAACAACACCCCCCCCCCCCCCCCCCCCCAAACCAGCTTATATTTCATCCCTCTCCTATCTTTACTTAGTTCTGTTGAAGGGTCATGAGGACTCGAAACGTCAACTGTACTCCTCTCCGCCGATGCTGCCAGACCTGCTGAGTTTTTCCAGGTATTTTTTATTTTTTGTTTTGGATTTCCAGCATCTGCAGTTTTTTTGTTTTTATCTTTGGAATTCTCTACCCCAGAGGGCTGTGGGAGGTCAGTCATTGAGTATGTTCAAGACAAAGATTGATAGTTTTCTAGATACTAATGACATCAAGGGTTGTAGGGATAGCATGGCGTTCAGGTAGACGATCAGCCATGATGTAGTTGAATGGTGAAGCAGGCCCAAGGGGCTGAATAGCCCACACCTGCCCCTGTGTTCCTTTGTTCCAAATCAATACACAATTGTATCATACATTTTGTATGTATTTCAACTGACTGAAATATGAAGGCTACTGCACCCTCTGCAGAGTATTCCCAGTGAAGTAATATCTACTGTTATGCAACCATGATAAACACATCTTTCTTGTTTATTATTTGGATGCGTTATTCACCCTAGCTAAGATGCAAGTTAGAAAAATGATGGATGTTGTCATCCAGAGAGCTCAGTGGCACACCTGTAGCCTAGAACTCAAGTACTCTACTTCACAATGTTGATTTCAAATATTCTTGCTTCCAAACAAAGAAAATTGGATATCATAATTCTAGCGGCATCCAGAGTTGGGTTGTGGTTGGAGGCCAAGATGTATGGGCAGTATGCCTACTGAATGCCACAATTGAGGAAAGAACTGGGTTACTAGCAGTTGCAGCTTATACTGAGCGATGCTTTAAATTGTAAAGTTTCTAGTTCAGTGAATTTTGCTAACAGCTTGACTACAGGCTTCAAAATATCATTATTCCTTTCCTGTTTTACTTAGCAGTCCCACAGTAAAATCAGTATGAACCCTGATATCAAGCTATGGATGTGTAAGGACTCGTTATAGTGTAATACTAGATTTACACCAGGTAGGAGCTTGCTCACTGGAATGAGCCTTTAATTACCTTTGTCTATAGGCAGCAGGCCAAACCTTTGTGGTGACATGTCAAGGTGTAAACCATCTGAAGCCTGATTATAGTGATCCAATCACTTATTATGCATTTTTTAAAATGGCATTATGCAAAGGATCATGAAATATGGTCTGCATTTGCTAGTTACTTTGGCCAGAAAATAGTTGATTTGTGTGCAATAATTGTGATTTTTTTTGATTCATGATTCAGGACTACAGTATGTTATTTTCACTTTCAGTAACTAGTTTGGCATATACTGACAAAACAGGATGTTTGGCATGTCCTGTTAGCACAAACAAAGGAAAAGGGCCTTTTTATCACTACACCACTGTACTTGATCATTGCTGCTGGGGAGTGGAAAGTCACAGGCTTTGATAAAAGGAAGTTCTCTTATTATGGGAAATGCCTGTTTTTGAACTAATTTACTTTTTCAAACAGTAGCTGGGCCAATGAACATCACACAGCCTAGTCTGAAATTGATGAAGTCCCAACAATAGAAAAAACAAAAAAGCTAGAAACCTAGAAGGTCAATCAGCATGAATGGGAAGAGCTGGTGTTTCATCTTTTGGGTGCATATCCATGAAGAATAAGCCACCTAAAACATAAATTGTCAATGCTCTCCACAGATGTTTGTAGATACCCATGTATTTGTAGTTTTTTTCTGATTTTTCTTTCAAAATTTCTGCATTATTTTCTCTTTGCCAGTGTCATCAGTAGATGCTTTTATATTTGTTTAATGTTGCCTGTTTGCATTTCACAAACTATGGGCCACATGTACCTGACAGCCACCCCACTGAACTTGTTGGATTTGCTAAAGCCAATGTCTAGAAAGACTGGAGTATTTTCTCAATACTGGAGAGATTTTATCAACCCCATCAATAAAATTGCTTGCTTCTCCTTTCCAGCATTGCCTACTGCCACCCTTATTTATCAACTTCTAATGATGGACCTCTGTCCATGCCTCCATCACCCTGCAGTTTCTCTAGATTGCTTCCAGGCTTCAACACATCCACACCCCTGTAGTCTGAACCTTCATCCATCACGAAGCCTTACATCTTGTCTCGCTAAGCTCCACTGGCTCCCCATGTTATGACATGGCAGTTGATGTTTGCCAGGCAGATCAAATCCTCAAGGGAAACTTGGCCACGCTATCACAATGGCTTTGCAATTTGTATTTATTACGAGAAGATTTGTGCACCGAACTCAACTAATGAGTCCACTAACACCTTTAGAGATTTTAAAAGCTAATTTAAAACATTTATTAACAAAAGAAAAGATTTCAAGCACGTACATAAGATTACAGTTACTTAATACTATGACAAATCCCAAAATCCCTAATTAACCTGACTCCCAGCTACACCCCCTTTAAGGCAATGGTCCCAAAATAGATTTTAAGTTTAAATAGACAAGCTTAAGTTTACCACAGCACCCATTTGACAGCAGAATTCCAAAGGTTTTCCTCCACCTTTGATCACTGGATAGAGTAGACCTCAGCAAAAGTGGCTGACGGCTTCCCTAAGTCTGTTTTACGCAGTCCTTTTAGATCTTACATGCCCCCCCCCAACATGGCCTTCCATTCTTCTTTATATGTGTTTCTTTCTTTAATCTGTAAATTCCATTGTTCTAAATGCCTTTGGAAATTTACTTTTCCCATAATATAAAAATCTTTCATGTTGCCAATGTAGTCAGTACCTTTAGGAAAAAGAAACATACCACTTGGCCTTGCTTATCTTGTTAGTTGTAAACATCCTATCATCTCTTTGAAACCTAAACAACCCCTTCATTTACATAAAAATACAAATTTCCTTCACACCATACATGCTAAGCCCTCATTGTTTACTCATTAGCATTTCAAATGCCTTTTACCCCTAGCTTTTGATAATTTCAAGCTTGCAGTCTACCTGACTCTTATTAAATCTCACATCAGAACCATCTACACTCACACCCATAAACCTATATTACAATAAACACAATAATATAATGGAAAAAAATGTTAGTTTTATAACACCCATGTCCCAATAAGTCAATTCAAAATCCACCATTGTTTTCAATGAATATCTCTTCCAGCACACACAACTCTTCTAGTACTCGGTTTCTCCTTCCCTCTAATACTCTCCACTCCACAATTTTTTTTCATTCATCTAGCTGGACAAGCAATTAGAATTTGACATTGAGGTTAACAATCCATTTAGCAGCTTCAGCTGGGTGCAGTGTGAATGGTTGTGATGCCACCAGGAATGGCTATCTCAGGGCAGAAGTTCAGTATGCATCACAGTATCTTTAGTGTAGAAGGAGGCTATTCAGTCCATTGAGTCTGCACTGGCTTTCTGAAGCAGCATTCCACCTAGTCCCACTCCCCTGCCTTATCCCCATAACCTTGTACATTCTCTCTTTTCAGGTAGCAGTCCAATTCCTTTAGAACACCTCAGTCGAACCTCTATCCAACACCCTTTTGAGAAGTTTGTTCCAGGCTCCAACCACCCTCTGGGTGAAAAATGTTTTGACCACCACATGGTCATGGTCTGACTTGGGCGGCCACAGTCACAACTTGAGCTGTTCCTCATGTCCCACTTGTGGAACAGGTGGCCACATCTTCCCCAATCTATCCTCAAGCCGTTGAGGGTTGTCCGGATTTGCCGTGGAACGTTGAAACCTGAGACTTCACTTGGGTCAGTTACCAGGTTGCAGTTGATGTTTGCAGTCAACCAGGAGGTGCGCCATCAGGAGGTGGAACTATCATCCATTTGATGGGTGTGTAGAATGTTCCAGCAGGAACATGTTTTATTTTGAGGCCCTGTGCCAATGGGAGTGTTTTGTTAGCTGTCAGCCAGTGGTGTTCTTTGAGGAGGATGTTTTTCCTGTGGAACAGCAGGTTTAATGTGTGCTAGCACAGGAAGCACTTGAGCTGTGTTGGTCTCAATGTACCAGAAATAATCTTCATGACTTCCCAGAGGTGGAAATCTACCATGTTTGTGTGCCTGCTCTTGAGCCAGTACTCTGCTATTGGGTAGACTAGGGCAAGTGAAACAGTGTGTAGTATGTTGGCTCTGCTGCCCCAGGTGGTAGCCACTATTTTCTGTATGAGATAAACCAGCTGGGTCACACCCTGGAAGCAGCAATACCATCCCCCTACCCCGGATAGGCAGGTTTTCACACAGGCCACAAACACTCTTTACATTGACCTTGCATATTGAAGCCGGTTTCCAGAAAGGCCTGAAGATAGGAACTGCCTTTTTTGACTTATCCTTTGTATAGTGCACAGTGTGGTGCACAGGCATGCTGATCAAACTCTTTGAAATCATCTGCTGTATCAAAACCCTACAACTAATCAACAGTAAAAAAAACTTCTTTGCGTGCACCTTGGAATTCAAGCACCTTGGAATTCAAGTCAGCTGCCCACGCATGATGAACAATGGGCTCCCACAGGGATCAGTCCTCACACTGGTTTTCTTCAACACATATATACCAGTGACCCCCCTCCCACAAAGACACAGCTCTTCGCATATGATGATGACTTGGCCATTACTTTCCAGGCTAAAGAACTCCAAGAATTGAAGGAAATTAGTATTACTAAAAAAAATAGTGCTGGATAAATTAAATGCTGGACTGGAAGTTGATAAATCCCTAGGGCCTGATAATCTACATCCCAGGGTACTAAAGAAGGTAGCCATGGAAATGGTGGATGTATTGGTTGTCGTCTTCCAAAATTCTGCAAGTTCTGGAATAGTCCCAGCAAAGTGGAGGCTGGCAAATGTAACTCCGCTCTTTATAAAAGTGGGGGAGGGAGAAAACAGTGAATTACAGACCGGTTAGCCTAACATCAGTAGTAGGGAAAATGCTAGAATCTATTATAAAAGATGTGATAACAGGACACTTAGAAAAGAGCAGTGAGATTAAACAACATCAACATGGATTTATGAAAGGGAAATCATGTTTGATAATCCTACTGTAGTTTTTTAAGTATGTAACTAACAGATACGGGAAAACCAGTGGATGTGGTGTATTTGGATTTTTAGAAAGCTTTTAATAAAGTCCCACATAAGAAGTTAGTGTGCAAAATTAAAGCACATGGAATTGGGGGTAATATATTGGCATGGATTGAAAATTGGTTAGCAGACTGGAAACAGTAGGAATAATTAGGTCTCTTTCGCAATGGCAGGCAGTGAGGAGTGGAGCACTGCAGAGGTCAGCACTTGGGCCCCAGCTATTCACAATATATATCAGTGATTTGGATGAGGGAACCAGATGTAATATTTCAAAGTTTGCTGACGACACAAACTTGGTGGGAATGTGAGTGGTGAGGAAGATGTTAAGAGGCTTCAAGGCAACTTAGACAGATTGAGTGGGCAGAATTTTGTCCTTGGTGGGTGGGTGGGTCCCACTGGCTCGGCGGCGGGCAGGCAGCCGAACGCTGCTGAAACAGGGCCCGCTGCCATTTTGAGTGGGCAGGCTCAGCGGCCTGCCTGACAGGAAGCGCTATGCACTTCCTGTGCAAGGGCGGGAGGGATTGCCCATCTGTCTGAGTGTGCTCTTTCGCACACGAGATGGGAAATGTTCATAAGAAACACACAAACTTTATGAAACTTTTTAAAAACAGACATGAAACCTCATCCTGCCAGTGGATGATGCTTTATGTATAATCAGGAGTCCGCCAGCCTTAAGGTTAGATGGGCAGGGTCTTTAACAATCTTAATTAGCCTGTCAATGGCCTTAATTGGCCATGGACAGGTCGGCAGGCAGGCAGACAGCTGATTTCACTGTCCACCCGCCTTCCGGAAAGGTTTAAAGGGACCGGGATGACGTCAGGGGGTCATCCTGCGTCATTTTCCTGTCGGCGTGCGGGCGCCACCCCCAAATCGCTGATGGGAAAATCCTGGCCAGTGAGTGGGCAAATACATGGCACATGCAGTTTAATGTGGGCAAGTGTGAAGTTATCCACTTTGGTAGGAAAAACAGAATGGCAGTGTGTTATTTAAATGGTGACAGATTGGGAAATGTTGATGTACAAAGGGATCTGGGTGTCCTTGGACATCAGTCACTGAAAGCAAGTATGCAGGTACAGCAAGCAGTTAAGAAGGCAAATGGCATGTTGGCCATCATTGCGAGAAGACTTGAGTACAGGAGCAAGGATGTCTTACAGCAGCTGTACAGGGCCTTGGTGAGACCACATCTGGAGTATTGTGTGCAGTCTTGGTCTCCTTACCTAAGAAAGGATAAACTTTCCATAGAGGGAGTGCAGCGACGGTTCACCAGACTGATTCCTGGATGACAGGAATGTCGTATGAGGAGAGATTGGATGGACTAGGCCAGTATTCACTGGAGTTTAAAATGAGATCCCCTCTCATTCTTCTAATGTATAAAATCCTGACACAGCTGGACAGACTGGATGCAGGAATGATGTTTCCTCTGGCTGGGGTTCTAGAACAAGGGGTCACAGTCTGATTATATGGGTAGGCCATTCAGGACTGAGAGGAAGAGGAACTTCTTCACTCAGGGTGGTGAACCTGTTGAATTCTCTACCACAGAAAGCTGTGGAGGCCAAGTCACTGAATATATTTAAGAAAGAAATAGATTTCTAGACTCTAAAGGCATTAAGGGATATGGGAAGAGAGCGGGAGTATGGCATTTGAGATAGAGGATCAGCCATGGTCATGTTAAATGGCGGAGCAGGCTCGAAGGACCGAATGACCTAGTCCTCCTATTTTCTATGTTTACCTGAGAGAACTCTCCGTAAATTGATGGCTGCTCATTCAACCATTACACTTCGATGTGTCTTGCCACCTGCTTAGGAATTTCTTTAATTTCTCAATGCTGTGTGCTCTCTAAATATTAGCTTTTTAAAGTCTCCCTCTTTCCTGCCCCTCCCTGCCATTGTTGTTATTGAGAAAGTATTCTTTGCTTTGTGGCACAAAACTAACTTGTGCCAGTTAACTCGGATGGAGAGGGATGCGTAAACCACGGTTACGCATGAACCTGAGGCTCGCCCTTTCCAAGAGTCTAGTGGAGGCCAAATGAGTGAGTTTGCATCATGACTGTTCCTTACACATAACCATCAATTGGTCAAGCATCATTAGGAAGCTGGTGCTTTCAATTTGCATAACATCCTCACCAAGTGGCCAGTTGGCGATGTAGTTTGTTGGAAAGGCATCAATAAGAATATGTGTGGCTTTGTGCAATAACTTTGTATAAAATATCTGCCTGAAACTTCACTTTGATCCAAAATGTTCATGCAGCTTACTTGTTTGTTTTCTCCTTTTAAAGATTATGATCGAGTTCTGTCCTGGTGGTGCAGTGGATGCAACAATGTTGGGTAGGCTTTCTGCATCAAAGATTTAAATAACAAGCTATTATTTTGTACATTCAATATTTGAAACATTGGTTACTTTGAAAATTTGGTGGTTATGTAATTCCTGGAAAAAAAAAAGTTGTTTTTTTCTGTGGAGTCCTTGTGGACCCGATGGAATAACAGGGCCCCAACTGGGACGTGCATAGAGCTCTAGGACCTCTCCAATGAGACTTGCCTCTCCCTTTTTGCTTCTAAACACCCCTGCATAGTGTAATTTTATACTGGAAACTGTTCCCAAATATGCTACCAGTTCAAAGTAAACAAATAGCCTATATTTTGTTTGTTGCATGCATTTTATCAAAAGTTTCATGATAGCCCTTCCCATAATCCAGGACCAATTGTAACTGTAGGTGGTGCTGTGATAACTGCTTTTGATGCTAAAGATGTCACGTTTTGCAGATCACATACACTAATATTTTGTGCATCGCAGAACCTTCTACAGGATAATTAGGGATGGACCTAGCCAGCAACGAGCATTTCCCATGAATGAACTTTTTAAAATTGTGAAAGAAACTAAACACCATCACAACTCTGTTCTTGTCCCCCTGGTCTTAATTTATGGTTTGCTTGAAAGGACTTGCCCCAAAGAGCCAAATCCCATATCTCCACCCCCCGCGCCCCTTTCCCCAACTCCATTCTATTTTTTTTTCCGGCCTACCTTGCTCGTGAGCACCCATTCCCCATTTGGAATTTACATATTTGTTGTGTGGCATTTTTTTCCACAGAATTGGATCGTGGACTGACTGAACCACAGATCCGTGTTGTTGCACGTCAGATGCTAGAAGCCATTGAGTATCTTCACAGCCAGAAAATCATCCATCGGGACTTAAAGGCAGGGAATGTTCTACTCTCCCAGGATGGCAATATTAAACTTGGTAAGGCATTTGGTTGTTTCAAATACTTTTCCATGAAAAGCTAGTCTGCATATTTGTAAAGTCTAAAGGAAGCAAATGATGTAACTTTTTAAACTAAGTGCAAAATACAATAAAACATTCAGATTTTCAGTAACATGTGGACGTCAAGCTAACAAAATTGACGTCCAAGGGAAACTCTCTAACTGGTTAGTGTCATACCTAGCACAACGGAAGATGGTTGTGGTTGTTGGAGGTCAATCATCTCAGTCCCAGGACATCACTGCAGGAGTTCTTCAGGGTAGTGTCCTAGGCCCAACCGTCTTCAGCTGCTTCATCAATGATTTTCCCTCCGTCATAAAGTTAGAAGTGGGGATGATCGCTGATGATTACACAATGGTCGGCACCACTTGGGACTCCTCAGATACTGAAGCAATTTGTGTCCAAATGCTGTAAGACCTGGACCAAAATTCAAGCTTGGGCTGATAAGTGGTAAGTCATATTCACATCATACATGTGGCAGGCAATGACTGTTTGCAACAAGAGAATCTAACCATTTGCCCTTGACATTCAATGACATTACCATCGCTAAATCCCCCACTATTAACAACCATTGACCAGAAACTGAGCTGGACCAGCCACATAAATACTGTGGCTACAAGAGCAGACTCCCCAAAGCCTGTCCATCATCTACAAGGCACAAGTCAGGAGTGTGATGGAATACTTCCCACTTACCTGGATGAGTGCAGCACCAACAATACCCAAGAAACTTGACACCATCCAGGACAAAACAGTCGCTTGATTGGCACCCCCATCCAATACCTGAAATATTCACCCCCTCCATTACCGACGCACAGTAGCAGCAGTGTGTACCATCTACAAGATGCACTGCAGCAACTCACCAAGGCTCCTTCGACAGAGTCTTCTAAACCCTTTACCTCTACCATATAGAATGACAGTGGATGCATGGTAACACCACCACCTGCAAATTTCCCTCCAAGCCACTCACCATCCTGACTTGGAATTATATCTGTTCCATTGCCACTGGGTCAAAATCCTAGAATTCCCTTCCCAACAGCGCCAAGGGTGTAACTTACATCACATGGACTGCAGTGGTTCAAGAAGGTGCCTCACCAGAACCTTCTCTTGGGCGATTAGGGATAGGCAATAACTGCTGGCCTAGCCAGTGACACCCACATTCTGTGAAAGAATTCCAAAAAAAAAATTCTGAATTGTCATTCATGGCCTTTTGGATATAATTGTGAAAGAGGCATACATGTTTTCAGAGCACCAAAAGCAAACATCTGAAGTTTGCTCAAGCAACCCTAGAGGAAGTAACCTTTTGTAATTATAGATTGTGTATTCAGCAGTGACAGGATTATAGGGAGGCTGTGTAAAAATACTGCAATATACAGGAGTAACTATTCTTCAAAGTACCTGACGATTATTAGAAGCTTGTTTGCTTTCTCAGTTTCTGCTGCACTGCTGTTGGGAGAAGAGATGTTTTTCCCAAGTCAGGGCGATTCCTCTTCAGCAGAACTTGAACTGAATGCCTTCTTACAACAGATTTAAAGTGTTTGAAGTAGATCTCCTAAACTCAGCCTCCTACAACAGGAAACACGTGGTCGGGCAAGACCTTAATAAGGGAAAATAGATTTTGGTTCACATTTTAAAAAAAACACGCAATTTCTTCCCTTTTGGAATTATTGGTGCAACACAGGAGGAGGCAATTTGGCCTATCATTGTTCTTTTAACAAGTAGTTACTTTTATGAGAACATCAAGTTTATTTATTAGATGCTTTGAATAAGATGTTCTGTGCCCAATTTCTGAGATGTCACTTCACATGTAAGGAGTACAACTGTCCCAACACTTGTCAGCTACTTCACTTAAGTGTTAACCATAGCTCAGTGGCATGCTCAAGCATGAACATAAAATGTCAGTTGACACTCCAGTGCAGTATTGAGGGAGTGCTTCACTATCAGAGGTTTTTTTATTCATATTGCTGGGGAAGCAGTTATAGTTCAGTCTTGAGGTTAACAATCTATTCAGTAGCTTCAGCTGACAGTGTGAATAGTTGTGATGCCACCAGGAATGAATCTCTGAGAGCAGAAGCTTCGTACCTGTGTGATAGTCTGACTTGGATGGTCACAGTCACAATTTGACCTGTTCCTCATATCCGACTTGTGGAGCAGGTGGCCACATCAGTTTTACCTTTTTTTTCCCCGTATCTTTTTTTACCACATCTTTTTGGCCTGTCCTCAAGCAGTGAGGGTGGTTCAGATTTTTCACTGAAGTTTGAAACCTGAGACTTCATCACTCTGGTCAGGTACTAGGTTACAGTTGGTGGTGTTTGCTGTCAACCAGAAGATTTGTCAGCGAGAGGTGGAGCTGTCATCAGTTTGTAGGGTGTGGAGGGTATTCCAGTCAAAGTTATGGGATTTCGGACAAGTGCATGGGTTTTCATTTTGAGGTCCTGTGTCAATGGGAGTGCTTCGTTAGCTTTCAGTCAATGGTGTTCTTTGAGAAGAATGTTTTCCCTGTGAACATCAGGAGGTTCAATGTGTGCTAGCACAGGAATCTGCTCTCATTGTGTTGGTCTCGATGATTCATAAATAATCACCATGACTTCTCGAAGTTGGATATCTACCATGTTTGTATGGTGGTTCCTGAGCCAGTTTGAGCAGCTGTGCTCTGCCATAGAGTAGACCAGGGCAGGTGAAGCAGTGTGTGGTATAAGAGCAGAAGATGTTAAGACATAGGAGCAGAAATAGGCTGTTCGGCCCATCGAGTCTGCTCTGCCATTCAATGAGATCATGGCTAATCTGATAATCCTCAATTCCACATTCCTGCCTTTTCCCCGCCTCACTGATTAAAAATCTGTCTATCTCAGCTTTTAAATATAATTAACGACCCAGCCTCTACAGCCCTCTGCGATAAATAATTCCACAGATTCACTACCCTCTGAGAGAAGAAGTTCCTCTTCATCTCTGTCTTAAATGGGTGACCTCTTGCTCTGAAATTATGCCCTCTGGTCCTAGACTCCCACAAGGGGAAACAACCTCTCAGCATCTACCCTGTCAAGCCTGCTAAGAATCTTATGTGGGCAGGGCTTTTCGTTTGGCGGGGGCAGGTGCAGAACCAAATGCTGCCTGCGATCGGCTCCGCACCACCATTTTACACAGACCTGCATTAAGGCCCACCCAGTGTAAATGGCGGCTCCTGAGAACAGCGGGAAGGGGCAGGTGGTGACAGGAGGCCAATGACCCGCTGGGTCCAATGGCGACCCGGCAGCCTATTCAAAAATGACGCAGGCTGCCACTGATTTCGGTCAGGAGCATGATGGAGAACATCCTCAGAGAGCAGGCCAGGCGGGAGGGCAGGTTGGCGGGGCAGTTGGCCCTGAGGTTTTCCCATGAGTGCCTCGCTGCCCTCCTCGAGGAGGTAACAGCACGCCGCGAGATCTTGGTACCAAGGGAAGGGAGGAGGAGGCCCCTCCACATAAAAAAACGTGCCTGGGAGGAGGTGGCAGTATAGGTCAGCTCCCATGATGTGGTGAGACGTGCCTGGATGCAGTGCCACAAGCGGTTTAATGATCTCTTGCAATCAGCAAGGGTGTGCACCGTGTTGGCATGGGTCACTTAGCATAGCAATTAGGTTGCCCCCCACCCCCCCGCCAACCAGGCCCCCCCCCCCCAGCTCAGAATTTTGTTTTTGTATTCATTCATTCACGGGATGTAGGCTTTGTTGGCTGGGCCAGCATTTATTGCCCTCTCGCTAATTGCCTGTGAGAAGGCAGTGGTAAGCTGTCTTCTGGAACCGCTGCATATGGCGCAGGTACACCCACAGTGCTGTTAGGGGGCGAGCTCCAGGATTTGGAGCCAGCGACATTGCAGGAATGGCAAAACATTTCCAAATCAGGATGCTGAGTGACTTGGAGGGGAACTTCCAGGTGGTGGTGTTCCCATCTATTTGCCCCCCTTGTCCTTCCAGGTGGGTTTGGAAGTTCTTACAGTGTGAATGGCAACTGTGATGGAGGCAGTATCTGAGCAAGGGGGTCAGCCCTGGCTGCTTGGAGTGAGAGTATTGTGGCTCCAGAGTCATGAATCGGATGAACCCTGCAAAGTTTCTCTCAGGTGGGGGTGATAAGGCTGCAATGGCAATGCAGATACAGGGTGGGCTAATCAATGCTCCTCTCTCCTTTCAGTAGAAGACAGCCCACAGTAATGCTGAGTGGCTGCGGACTGGCGGAGGGCAGCCCCACCTTCTCATCATCACCAGATATGTTGGCTCTGTTGCCTCAGGTGGTTCCCGCCAGTTTCAGTATGAGATTCGCTCTCACCTTGACCTTGGCTCCAGTGTTCTGGAGGTGTTGCTGGTAGTTCAATGTATGGCCAAGTGTGATGTCAAGGTATTTTGGTGTTAGGTCGTGGGTGAGTGGCCATTGCTAAGCCAGGGAAACTACTCAACGACCCACTCAACTACCATCCTAAAGCGCTGCTCTCAATAACTTACCTAAAGCCCTGCAACACCACCTAAACAGAGTCCCACCTGGAAGGGATGCCATCACACCACAGCAGGTCTTCAAATATTGAGACAGGTTTCCAGAAAGGTCAGAAGGCAGGAACTGCTTTTGTTGACTTAGTCTATGCCTATTGACACAGTGTGGCGCAACTAGCATGCTGTTGAAACTCTCCAAAATCGTCTGCTGTGTGAAACCCTACAACTCCATGTTCAGCAACCGACAGGTGTGTTCACCTTGCAGATCAAATCAGTTGCCGATGCATAACCAACAATGTGCTCCAACAGGGATCAGGCTTCGTACTCGCTTTCTTCAACATATATACCAGTGACATCCCTCCCACAAAGTCACGGCTCTTCACAAATGCTGATGGCTTGGCCTTGGCTTCCCATGCTAAAGAACTTCAGGACATTAAGAAAACACGCACTGAAAACACACTCATGTTCTCTGGAAGCCTACTACAGAAAATTGAGACTTAGACCAAACTCTGCCAAGACTGTCATTTCAGCTTTTCACCTGAACAACTCAAAGGCCAGAGAAGAACTTTGTCCAGTTCTATTGCTGACTGAGAGATGTTGTCTTTCTAATGAGATGCTGGACTGAGGCTCTGTCTTTTTTCTTGGTTGATGTGAAAGATTCTGTGGCACTATTTCCAATAAGAACAGGGAAGTAAATGCAAAATACCGCTGATGCTCAAGATCTGAAATAAAAATGGAAGGTGCTAGAAAAACTCAGCAAGTCTGGCCGCATCTGTGGAGAGGGAAACAGAGTTAACGTTTCAAATACGATGTGACCCTCCGTTATAATCTGAAGAAGAATCATATTGGACTTGAAATGTTAACTGTTTCTCTCTCCACAGATGCTGCCAGACCTGCTGATTTTTTTCAGCACTTGCTGTAAGAAGAGAGGAGTTCTCATCTGCATACTAACAAATATTTATACTTCAGTAAAACAGATCTCTGATCGTTATCAGATTGCTGTTTGTGGGAACTTGCTGTGTGCAAACTGGCTATGCATTTCCCACATTACAACAGTGACAAAACTTCAAATGTACCCAATTGGCTGTGAAGTATTTTGGGACATTGAGGTTGTGGAAAAACTCTGTTTAAATGCAAATCTTTTATTTTTCTTAGTGCTTAACTGCTGTGTGTCCTTAAACAATAACCACTTAAATAAGCTTTGAGGGGCTTTGTAAATGAATGGCATAATTTTCTTCTGTGGTTGTCTTCAGTTAAACATGTAAAAGGGATTTGGTGTTATTGCCTGAAAACTTATCGAATGTTATTTCTCCTATTGAATTCCGACTTTGCTGGGGCACCAAGTGGCAGGGCAATGGTTAAGGGGCTGCCTTGTTTTGCCCGTCTTATTTGTATAAGGAATGCTTAGTCACTGGAGCAGAATTCCAGTTCAAAGTGGGGCACTTCTTGGCTGAGACAGATCTGAAAGAGCACCAGTGTCTGTCAAGTTGAGCTTTACACGATTGTAGCATGTGTCAAGGTGATGCTGGGAATGCAAGTGGTTCCTTCACCCTTCATATTGCTGCATTAGTGACCCTAATCTCTAGGTTTGGAGCCTACTTTTAGATTTAGGGCTTAGTCCAGCGCTGCCTTTTTTCCTGTGTGATTGGCCTGACTACAGCTACGTAAGCAGACTGCATTTCTTACAAACTAGAAACTGCACCTTTTAAATATTTGCCTTGCAAAGCTAACATCACCTTGATTAGGAGGCACTTTTTCTCAAACACGGTAGTGGAAATCTGGAACTTTCTTACTCCAAAAAGCTGTGAAAGCTGGATCAATTTAAACCTTCAAGACCGAGGGCAATTTTATTTTTGTTAGGTAAGACTTTCTAGGGATACAGAGCAAAGGCCGATAAATGAGTTGAGGTACTGATCAGCTGTGAGCTAACTGAGGGACTGAATAGTCTGTTCCTTTATTTCTATATCTCAGTAATTTGCTTATTGGAGAAGTTCCAGAATTGGGAAAAATACACTAGACCACATTGAGAAGGCTGAACTTATTACATTTATTTACATTTTAAACATGATTTGCAGAGTCAGAAGGAAAATTGTAAAAAGCAAAACTTGCCCAAGAAAGTGGGCATGCTGTGTTTGGAAAGGAAAAATCCCCCGGGTAAGTTGTCCTTATCACTATCCAGTGATCTGTGCTGGAAGTATGTGTGGATCTTTGATACAGATGGAATTAGGCTTGGCTGAAACTGTTTTGTACTGAATAGCAATTTACTATCGTTAGTCAGCAAATACATTTCAATTCTATTTCAATTAACAGTACTGACTTAAAATGCATATAGGAGAATACTTTTATGTCACTAACTTTGGAATATACTGCAAGGCATTTTTAAAAACTTGACCTTTAGCAAAGGGTTATAACAAAAATTTAAAGTATTGCAAGTGCTTTGCAATTTAGCGCACATTTGCCAATTTTAAACTTATTAGTAGAATGTTATTGTTTCTGTTTGAGTTTATAACATAAAGAGGTTCTAAAAGCACCAGAGGTGCAGAAAGGCACTGCCCAAGCTCTCTGGCCCTGACATGAACTCTGCAGCTGACCTTTGCAGTGCACATGACCAGCAATGTTCTGATATAGCACACAAATCGTCCCAAGTCTAATAATTAGGATTGGTTCCATGTTCTTTGAAGTTTATCATCTAGAATTTCTGTTGAGGACTTGAATTAATTGGTAATACAACATCGTGGTTAAAGACTAATTAATGAAACTGAAAGGGGAAATACTGGGGTAGGATTAATGTGTCGAGGTATAATGCTTACACTCATGAGAATTACATGTTAGTTACATACAGATGAAGCTAAGCCCACACATGTGTAACATTTAGGGCACTTCCAGAACCGCTTGTGCCTTGACCATAATGTTTCTTGATCATAAAATTCTCATGCTTGTTTTCAGAACCTTCCATAGTCTAGGCCCCTACCTACCTTTGTAATTTCCTCCAGCCCCACCGTCCTGAAAGATATCTGCACCCCTCTAATTCTGGCCACTGAGCATTCCCGAATGGCTTCACCTTTGGTGGCTGAGCCTTTGGTTGCCAAGTCATCAATTTCTGGCATTCTTCCTTTCCTTGCTCCCCTCCTTTAAGACGCGCCTTGAAACCTACCTCTTTGGTCAAGCTTTTAGTCATCTGATCTAATATATAATTATATGGCCTGGTGTCATATTTTATTTTATAATGCTCCTGTGTAGTGCCTTGGGACGTTTTATTAAGTTATGAGCCAGATCAGAATCTGGGGTTTGTTACAGATGTGTGAGCCTTTTAATTTTCAATTCAGGCCAAGTAAATGGCTGCTGAGAGTTCAAGAATGAAAAATTTGCTTTGCGTGAGCACCTCATGTCTTCAGGACATACAAGAGAACATGCTTGACCTCATCCTGACCAACCTGCCTGCCGCAGATGCATCTGTCCATGCCTGTAATGGTAGGAGTGACCACCGCACTGTTGTTATGAAGATGAAGCCCTGCCTTCACATTGAGGATACCCTCCATCGTGTTGTGTGGCACTACCAACGTGCTAAATGGGATAGATTTTGAACTGATCTAGCAACTCAAGACTAGGCATCCATGAGGCGCTATGGGCCATTGGCAGCAGCAGAATTGTACTCGAATACAATCTGTAACCTCATGGCCTGGCATATACCCCACTCTACCATTACCATCAAGCCAGGGGATCAACCCTGGTTCACTGAAGAGTGCAGGAGGGTATGCCAGGAGCAGCACCAGGCATACCTAAAAATGAGGTGTCAATCTTACTGAACTAGTCGCATGCCAAACAGCTTAAGCAGCAAGTGATAAAACACAGCTAAGCGATCCCACAACCAACAGATCAGATCTAAGCTCTGCAATACTGCAACATCCACTCGTGAATGGTGGTGGATATTTAAACAACTCACTGGAGGAGGAGGCTCCACAAATATTCCCATTCTCAATGATGGGGGAGCCCAGCACATCAGTTCAAAAGATAAATCTGATGCATTTGCTATAATCTTCATCCAGAAGTGTCGAGTGGATGATCATTTTGGCCTCATCCAAAGATCCCCAGCATCACAGATGCCAGTCTTCAGCCAATTCGACTCACTCCACATGATATCAAGAAATGGCTGAAAGCACTGGATACTGCAAAGACTATGGGACCGGACAATATTCTGACAATAGTACTGAAGACTTGTGCTCCAGAACTTGCTGCGCCTGTAGCCAAGCTATCCCAGTACAGCTACAACACTGGCATCTACCTGTCTTTGCGGAAAATTACCCAGCTATGTCCTGTACACAAAAAGCAGGATAAATCCAACCTGGCAATTACTGCCCCATCAGTCTACTCCCGATCATCAGTAAAGTGATGGAAGAGGTCACTGACAGTGACACTTGCTTAGCAATAACCTGCTCACTGACGCTCAGTTTGGGTTCCACCAGGGTCACTCGGCCTCTGGCCTCATTACAGCCTTAGTTCAAACATGGGCAAAAGAGCTGAACTCCAGAGGTGAGGTGAGAGTGACTGCCTTTGACATCAAGGCAGCATTTGACCGAATGTGGCATCAAGGAGCCCTAGCAAAACTGGCGTCAATGGGAACCAGGGAGAAATCTGTCCACCGGTTGGAGACATACCTAGCACAAAGGAAGATGGTTGTGGTTGGAGGTCAATCAACTCAGCTCCAGGACATCACTGCAGGAGTTCCTCAGTGTTCTAGGCCCAACCATCTTCAGTTGCTTCACCAATAAGGTTAAAAGTGGGGATGTTTGCTGATGAGTGCACAATGCTCAACACCATTTGTGATGACTCAGATACTGAAGCAGCAAGACCTGGACAATATCCAGGCTTGGGCTGACAAGTGGCAAGTAACATTTGTGCCATACAAGTGACCATCTCCAACAAGGGAGAATTTAACCATTACCCCTTGACATTCAAAGGCATTCCCATCACTGTATCCCCACTATCAATGTCCTGGGGGTTACCATTAACCAGAAACTGAACTGGCCTAGCCATATAAATACCGTGCGTACAAGAGCAGGTGAAAGGCTCGGAATCCTGTGACAAGTAACTCACCTCCTGACTCCCCAAAGCCTGTCCACCATCAAAAAGCACAAGTCAGGAGTGTGATGGAATACTCCCCACTTGCCTGCTTGAGTGCAGTTCCCACAACACTCAAGCTTGACATCATCCAGGACAGAGCAGCCCACTTGATTGGCACCACGTCGACAAACATTCACTCTCTCCACCACCCATGCACAGTGGCAGCAGTGTGTACTATCTACAAGATGCACTGCAGGAATTCACCAAGACTCCTTAGGCAGCACCTTCCAAACCCATGATCATCTAGAAGGACAAGGGCAACAGATAAATGGGAACACCACCACCTGGAAGTTCCCATCCAAGTCACTCACCACCCTGACTTGGAAATATATTGCCATTTCTTCACTGTTGTTTGGTCAAAATCCTGGAACTCCCTCCCTAACAGCACTGTGGGTGTACGTATACCACATAGGCTGCGGTGGTTCAAGAAAGCAGCTCACCACCACCTTCTCAAGGGCAACTAGGGATGGGCAATAAATGCTGGCCCAGCTAGTGAAGCCCACATCCTGCGAATGAGTTTAAAAAAAGGACCTCTTGAAGTATTTCATAATTTTACTTTTAAAGGGCTTCATTGGTAAATAGTTAAACACGACCACCAATTGAATGCTGCAAGATTCCGCAAATTAAGTCACAGAAGTATCAGCCTAGATTGTGTTTAAGGCCTGGAGTGGGTTTGAATCTTTGGCCTCTGACTCAAGATAGAATGCTACCAACTGAGCCAAGGTGACAGTTCCTAGACCAAAGAGATTATGTGACTTAAATTACCAATGTATATGTCAATGCCATTGCATGGGAGTTAAACAAATGTTCATTGGCTGTGATTGTCAGATAACATACTGATTTAAGTGAATCTAAGTAAAATTTGATGTTCCTGATGGGATGGTGTAAATTGTGCTGTACATCACATTGCCATGTTTATATAATCATAGTGATTTGTATTTACCAAATATATTCCTTGATTAATTGTCTGATAATTCAACTTCAAAATGAAGGTACAGCATTGGAAAAACTACAATAGATTTACAACTTTGAATGAAATCAGATGAAAAGCAAGCTTTCAATTCCTTATTGACAAAAAGTGGCTTAAAAAAACCGAACCTGTTGAACCTTGCCAGCAACTTGCATACAATGTAGCAAAATGTCCCAAAGCAATTGCACACCGGTGTAATCAGAAAATGGACACTGAGCCAAAGAGGGTAACCAAAAGTTTGCTCAAAGGGCAGAATTTGAAGAAGGCCCTTTGAAAGGAGGAGTGGAAGGTGAAGAGCTTAAAGTAGGGAGTTCAAGATCATACGATCCGAGTCTAAATACACAACCACCATTTGTGGAAGAAAAGGAAGGGGGATACAAAAAAGGGCAGTGAGAGGAACAGAGATTTGGGTGGAGTGGTTTGTAAGGCTGGAGAAGGTTAAAAATGGTGAGGGGGGTGTGGTTGCAGTGAGTGAGGTCATCAGTGGATGGATATAGAGAGGCAGTCCTGGGTGTTGCTCTCATGCATATGGAAGCAGTACCCAAGCTTTTCTGTTTTGAAAGCTTATGACAAAACATAATTAGCTAATTACAAACCTTTCTTATGGTATTTATTTTGAACTGTCTTCATTTTGCCAAATGTTCTGCACTCCACGTTTCTGTTCAATTATAGATAAATACACTACCACTCTGCTTACTTTTGACTAGTCTTTAGTGTGTACGTAACTGCAGCACAAGATTTTGTTTCATTAAGTAGATCATTACAACTCCTAGTTGCTGGCCTTTTCTGTTAGGCAACTCTGAAGGGGTCAGATTATTGTATTCTTGAGATGGTATCTACTTATGGACCTGTTGTAAAATTGTCCTGTAGTAAACCTTGAAGTTGTGCAAGAGGTTAAAATTGTATGCCAAGATATTGCAGGAAATTGTAGCACTGCTTAAACACAACCACATCACTGGCTGATCTCTATTGAATATGACAGATCTATGAATGTGTTAGATACGTTTGGTTTTTAGCAACTTTGTTATATTATAAAGCTCTAGATCATTAGCGTTTTTTGTTGCCTTTTTAAAAAAAGATTTGCATCTTGTAAGGTTTCCTGTGAATTTCCTGTTTCACAATAAGAGTTTGTAACATAGTGTGAGAACCGATGAGCAAACCTTCATCATAGATATAAAACAGAAACGGTTATTCAAAAACCTTTCACATTTGACAAGCATGACGACATGACAAAGTACAAAATTTTCTAATTTAATGAACAGCAAAAAATGAATTACTCCCTCAGCTCCCAATTAATTTAAACAGTGACTTTGGTGTTGATAAACTAAAGATATTCTGCACTTAATGCCTCTAACACTTAAAACGTTGCTGAAATCCTTCCTGCCTCATACCCAACCCATAAATGATCATGGTTTAGCAACTAAATACTTATTTTTCTTTTCAAATGTCTTTCTTCTCAAATGACTTAGTTCTTGTATTTTCCCAGCAGATATAGGTAGCCCATTTAATCTGAATGGTTCTCATTATGGTTTTAAACACTACAAATGGAAATGCAAAATATTGATGATGAACTTTGACCCTTTTACTATTATTCTTGTGTCTTGTTTAAGTTGGAACTCCTGCCTCTGAGTCAGAAGGCTAATGGGTTGAAGTCCCATTGCAGGACTTGATCACAAAATCTAGGCTGGCATTCCAGTGTGGTACTGAGGCAGTGCAGCTGTCAGTGGTGCTGTCTTTTGGATGAGACGTTAAACCAAGGCCCGGTCTGCCCCCTCAGGTGGATGTAAAAGATCCCATGGCACAATTTTGAAGAAGAGTGGGAGGGTTATCCCTCAATCAAAATCACAAAAACAGGCTATCTGGTCATTACCACACTTCTGTTTGTCAGAGTTTGCTGGACATAAATTGGCTGCTGGGTTTCCAACAATACAACAGTGGCAACACTTCAAAAGTACTTGACTGGCTGTGGTGATAGACTGCTTGTTATTCAAGCATTGCCTAGCTGTAAGAGATTTCAATGTCTTCCAACTGAGTCAGTGTGGGATTGACATTAACACTCACAGAATTGGTAGTTTATGTTGGTGCTTGGGGAATCTTCTGCAGCTGTGCCACTCCCTGGCCTTCCCCCTCAGCACATTGGATGTTGTGAGTTTGGTGTAGATGGTCCTGAAACATGCTAAATCAAATTTCATTGCTTGCCTGTACGTGGGAAAATATTGCAGCTGATGAGCCCAAGATAGGTGGTCTGCAATGCAGGAGTTTGTAAGGCCCTTTCTTAGGGTGTCTTTGTATCATTTGCACCGACCACCCAGATATAGTTTGCCCTGATACAATTCCCCATAGAAGATCTGCTTGAGGACTCTGTAGTCATCCATGCATGCCCATTTCAAGTTAAATTTTGTGGAGGGGTTCTCCATGCTGTTGAGCCTATCATGATGGAGGACCTCTGTTCGTGATTTTGTGCTGCCACTAAATTGGCTGTAAAGCACTTTGAGATGTCCAGTAGTTGTGAAAGGTGCTAGCTAAATGCAAGTCTCTTTACTGCACAGCTTTTTGTTAAGGACAGCTCAATTGATAGAAACTGTTGTGCAAACATGGGGTTGCTTTTACAGGATTGGTTACAGCTCTGCTCCTAATGAGATAATGTTACAAAGCTTTGTAGTATTAAATCCTTATGGTGTTTAATTGAAATACAGGAATCATTGCCAAATTCCCCATATAAAGAATTATTAAAACCGTAATTATGTTCTTTCCTTCACAGCTGATTTTGGTGTTTCAGCAAAAAACACAAAAACAATGCAAAAGAGAGAAACTTTCATTGGAACACCCTATTGGTAAGTGCAAATGGCGATGGCCTTTTCTGAGTACAAACATTGGACTGACAGTACAGTGAGAAGAAGGCATCTTGTGGTTAATTTAACTTTGTATGTAACTTTTTCATTTCTCCCTGAGAATTAGAAGGTTTTTGATCTGTGCATGCTGCTCTGACTGGAGGAGTTTTTATTTTTAATGAGTAAACTCTTGTCTTCTGCTTTGAATGTTTTCTTGTGCTTTCTATATTTGGGATGTTTCTTTTCATTTATTCTCAGTTTTATTGGTAGATTTTCCTGAACGTTGTTTACATACCTAGTTTTTGTTCGTCTAAAAACCACTCCCAAGATCCACATTCCACTGTGCCTTCGGCTAAGCCTTCTACATGGCCTGCTGCTTGGCCAATATTTCTAATACCAAGTGCCCTGGAATATTAATGTATTACAAAAACTACACAAATGCACGTTGATGTTAATGAACTGGTTTATAATATTATTGACTATTGATACTATGGGCATGATTTTACGGGATGCTACAGTCCCCATGCCCCTGGCTAAAAGGTTGGGGGCGGGGGGGGGTGTCCTCCCTCATGATCCCACAGCTGCCCCACAGCACTTTAATGCAGAGCAGCGTTAATTGCTTTAAGACTTCTGCCTCTAAGGCAGGGCTTCCTCCTGAGATAGAGAACTGATGGTAATGTGATGGCTGCTAACTCTGCAAGTCTCAGTAGCACAAGCTAGCAACAGTGGCCACTGCTGGGACTACAGGCAGTCCCCACCATGCCAAGTAGCCCAAATAAATAATATTAAATGGGTGCAAAATAAAGTTAACTGTAATCCTGCAAAGCAACTTATTTAATTACCCCATAAACTGTTGTGATCACCTAATTTCCAGCAGCATGGAGGCTGAATTTTATGCTCCAAGCTGGTGGGTTTGAAGGTGGGGTTGCTTGTAAAATCCAGCAGGTGGCCTACCCGCCTGCCCTGACCTGCCTGAAAATTTTTGGGGGCAGGGAAGGTGTCAGGCAGCCCGCCTGAAATTAGGCCTATTGAGGCCCTTAAGTGTCCAATTAAGGGCCTCATCCCACCACTGCTGGTGGCCTAAATAGCCAAGTGGTTATGGTACTGGGTTTGTAACCCTAAGATCAAGCGTTCAAATCTCACAATGGCAAACTATGAAACAATGTAACTTCATCTGAAACAGATGGAAACGGGTTTGTACTCAAAAGAGTTACAACACTTATCAAGAGTTCAAATCTCACAATGGCAAACTATGAAACAATGTAACTTCATCTGAAACAGATGGAAACGGGTTTGTACTCAAAAGAGTTACTTGACCCAGGGTGAGGAGAGGCCCACACCATGTGGGAAGCCCAGCAGCTTTAGCTTCCTGAACCTGATCTCCCCACCCCCTGCCATCTCATCCCCTCACTGAGACCACCAACCCTGGACTTACTTGGATTACTCAGCATGATGGGGACTGCCTGTAGCCCTAGCATTGGTCACCACATCTAGCTGATGTGGCTGGGACTTGCAGAGCTGTCAGCCATCAGATTACCATCAGTGCTCTAATGCAGGACTTCCTCCTGCGATAGAGGTGGAAGGCTGACCTTAAAGGGCAGCTGTTGAAATCACGGAGAGGTTCCCCCTTCCACCCTCCCAACCTTTTAGCTGCGGGCATGGGGACTGTGCTGTTCCATAAAATAATGCCCATAATATCAATAATGCATGGATATAATCCTTTATGCCTTGTCTTTTGCTTTGGATGTGACAACCTTCTGAAATATGTATGTAGAGAATTAATGGACAGGAAAGGACCAGCTACTCCATCAAACCTTACACCGTACTAGCTGGACCAAAAGGACGAAACACTTTCTTCCCTTCCACCCAGTTGTATAATCTCTCTTGGGAGAGGCAAAAAAACCCTTGATGTTCAGTCTCCCTGGAATAATGAGGAAGGGAGCAGTTGGGTGGAGAAACTTGGGCCCCAAGACATGTGTATAAAGAAGCATTTTGCACCCTGCCATGCACAACTCTAGTGATTGCCTTTGGAACGAACTTTGAGCATATGCTCAGGTACTTTTAATATGGAATTTGTTGCAAAGCCTGCCTTTCTGTGCTCAGAAAGGTGTCATTAAGAGTGCATCAGCTAGTCACATTCTTTAATTTATCAAATGAAGTGGCATGAGCATATTATTAAACCCAATAGCCTTTAAGTTCTGAAGAAGAGTCATATTAGACTCAAAACATTAACTCTGTTTCTCTTTCCACAGATGCTGCCAGACTTGCTGAGTTTTTCCAGCACTTTGTTTTTCTTTTCAGCTTTTAAGTGCTCCATATACTCATACCTGTGATAAGATTTCACCTTAACAAAAGCCTTATTGCCTAAAATGTGCACTGGTCAAATTGTCAACATGTTTGCCAGTGCAACCAAAGAAAATGTATAATAGAAACAAAATGCTGGAAACACTCAGATTAGGTAGCAACTATGGAGCGAGAAGCAGAGTTTGTATTTCAGGTCAATGACCTTTCATCAGAACATAAAATATGCATTGTATACCTATGCTGTGTCTATAAAACTATATACTATAAATTTATTCGGAATTATATTTGAACGTGTATGTATTTGACCACTGTAGAATTTTGTTAGTTAGGAAATTCTCAATCTTGTTAGATTTTGTTTTCTCAGTCATTACTTTCTTGGTTTGCTTTTAGGATGGCCCCAGAAGTGGTGATGTGTGAGACCATGAAAGATACTCCATATGATTATAAAGCTGATATCTGGTCGTTGGGTATAACATTGATTGAAATGGCTCAGATAGAGCCACCTCATCATGAGTTAAACCCAATGAGAGTTTTGTTGAAAATTGCCAAGAGTGATCCTCCAACGCTGGACCATCCATCAAAATGGTAATGACTAAATTGTTACACAAGTTTTTATTTACCCAAACCTATTATTGGGGGGGGGGGGTGGGGATGCTTTATAACAAATTTTAATGCACTTTGCTCGACTACACACACACAAGAATATAACCTAGAGATTCTTGGAAGCCAAATTGGGTGATGTTGCACGTTGTACCCCATTCTCATACATACCAGATAAAGCACTGGGGTCTGGAACAATGGGCGGAATTTTCCAGCCCTGTCACAGTGGGGGGAGGGTGGGACCAGAAAATGCAGCAAGCCATTCAAAAGTCCATTGGCTTCGACAGGACCAGAAGACCCCAGCTAACTTGTCTGCACCAGTATCTGCTGTGGAGCTAAACATTTCTAAGCGTAATGGTATTTTTTTGGTTGCTGCCATTCCTGATTGTAACCAGAGCCTGACACACTGGTTTGTCGAATTTCTCTAGTTTCTTGAGTTGCACCCGTAAGAAATTGTTGCATATGCTGGCCACATTCAGAAAGGCCCATGTCAGTCAGGTGTCACTGAACAGACTAGTATCAAATGTAGTAGAGCCACTGGCACCCCATGGTGCCTGAGATTAAGCTACATTTGTTGAACTCTGGAGGAAAAGCACACCACCGAGAGAGCAGCATTATGTTTCTTATGTATCTGGGCTTGCCAGTGGTATTGTCACTGGACTAGTAATCCAAAGACCCAGGGTAATAATCTGGAAACCCAGGTTCGAATCCCACAACGACAGATGATGGAATTTGAATTCAACAAAAACCTGGAATTAAAAGTCTAATGATGACCATGAAGCCATTGCCAATTATCATAAAAACCCATCTGGTGCACTATTGTCCTTTAGGGGAGGAAATCTAACCTGGTCTGGCCTACATGTGAGTCCAGATCTGCAGTAATGTGGTTGACTCTTAAATGCCCTCTGAAATGGCCGAGCAAGCCAATCAGTTGTATCAAACTACTAAGAAGTCAATAAAAAGGAATTAAAATGGACGGACTAGCCAGCATCAACCTAGGTACCAGAAACGATGACTACAAACCCTTGCAAAGTCCTCCTTATTAACATCTGGGGGCTTGTGCCAAAATTGGTAGAGCTGTCTCATAGACTAGTCAAGCAACAGCCTGACATAATGATACTCAGGGAGTCATACTGTACAAATAATGTCTCAGACACCACCATCACAATGCCTGGGTATCTAGTGTCAGGACAGACCCAGCAGAGGTGGTGGCACAGTGGTATAAAGTTGGGAGGGAGTAGTCCTGGGAGTCCTCAACATAATCTCCAAACCCCATGAAGTCTCATGGCATCAGGTCAAACATGGGCAAGGAAACCTCCTGCTGATTACCATATTCCAACCATCCTCAGCTGATGAATCAATACTCCTCCATGTTTACACCACTTGGAGGAAGTACTGAGGTGGCAAGGGCACAAAATATACTCTGGGTGAGGGTTTCAATGTGCATCACCAAGAGTGGCTTGGTAGCACCACCATAGACAAAGCCGGCCGAATCCTAAAGGACATGGCTGCTAGGCTAGGTCTGTGGCAGGTGGTGAGGGAACCAACAAGACGGAACAATATACTTGACCTCATTCTCACCAGCCTGTCTGCCGTGGATACATTGGTTCAAGACAGTATCAGTAGGACTGACCACCGGACAGTGCTTGTGGCAACAAAGTCCTGTCTTCACATTGAAGATATCCTCCATTGTGTTGTGTGGCACTACCATCGTGCTAAGTGGATAGGTTTTGAACAGATCTAGCAACTGAAGACTGGACAACCATGAGGCATTGTGGGCCATCAGCAACAGTAGAATTGTACTTAAACACAATCTGTAACCACATGGCCTGACATATCCCCTGCTTTATCAACCATGGCTCAATGAAGAGTGCAGGAAGGCATGCCAGGAGCAGCCTAAAAATGAGTTGTCAGCCTGGTGAAGCTACAACACAGGACTACTTGTGTACCAAACAGCATATGCAGCAAGTGATAGAGAGTTAAATGATTCCACAACCAACAGATCCCATCTAAGCCTCTGCAGCCCAGCCGCACCCAGTTGTGAATTCTGGTGGACAATTAAACAACTCACTGGAGGAGGCTACTCCACAAATATCTCCATCCCCAATGATGGAGGAGCCCAGCACATCAGTACAAAGTATGAAGCTGAAGCATTTGCAACAATCTTCAACCAGAATCTCAGATGCCGGTCTTCAGCCAATTCAATTCACTCCCACGTGATATCAAGAAACGGTTGAAGGCACTGGATAGATGGGCCCTGAAAATATTCCGGCAAATGTGCTGAAGACTTGTGCTCCAGAACTTGCTGCACCCTGAGCCAAGCTGTCCAGTACAGCTACAACACTGGCATCTACCTGTCTTTGTGGGAAATTGCCCTAGTATGTCCAATACACACAAAATAGGACAAATCCAACACAGTCAATTACCACCCCATCAGTCTGCTCTTGATCATCAGTAAAATGATGGAAGGAATCATCAACAATGCTATCATGTGGCACTTGCTTAGCAATAACCTGCTCAATGACGCTCAGTTTGAGTTCCGCCAGGGTCACTCAGCTTCTGGCCTCATTACAGCCTTAGTTCAAACATGGGCAAAAGAGCTGAACTCCAGAGGTGAGGTGAGAGTGATTGCCTTTGACATCAAGGCAGCATTTGACCGAATGTGGCATCAAGGAGCCCTAGCAAAACTGGCGTCAGTCGAAACCAGGGGGATATCTGTCCACTGGTTGGAGACATACCTAGCACAAAGGAAGATGGTTGTGGTTGGAGGTCAATCAACTCAGCTCCAGGACATCACTGCAGGAGTTCCTCAATGTTCTAGGCCCAACCATCTTCAGTTGCTTCATCAATAAGGTTAAAAGTGGGGATGTTTGCTGATGAGTGCACAATGCTCAACACCATTTGTGATGAATCGGATACTGAAGCAACCCATGTCCAAAATGCAGCAAGACCTGGACAATATCCAGGCTTGGGCTGACAAGTGGTAAGTAACATTTGTGCCATACAAGTACCAGGCAATGACCATCTCCAACAAAGGAGAATTTAACCATTGACCCTTGACATTCAATAGCATTACCATCGCTGAAATCCCACTATCAACATCCTGGGGGTTACCATTGCCAGAAATTGAACTGGACTAGCTACCTAATACTGTGGCTACAAGAGTAGGTCAGAGGCTCGGAATCCTGTGGTGAGTAACTCACCTTCTGACTCCCCAAAGCCTGTCCACCAGCTACAAGGCACAAGTCAGGAGTGTGATTGAATACTGTCCAGTTGCCTGGATGAATGCAGCTCGAACAAAACTAGTGAAGCTTGACACCATTCAGGATAAAGCAGCCTGCTTGATTGGCACCCGTCCCATGAACATTTATTCCCTCCGTCACTGAGGAACAGTGCCAGCAGTGTGTACCATCTACAAGATGCACTGCAGAAACTCACCAAGGCTCCCTAGGCATCACCTTGGAAACCCACGACTGATGCCATCTAGAAGGACAAGTGCAGCAGATACATGGGAACAGCAACACCTGCAAGTTCCTTTCCAAGCCACTCACCATCCTGACATGGAAATCTATCCCGGTTCCTTCCTGGAACTCCCTCCGTAATGGCACTGTGGGTGTACTTGAACTGCTGCAGTCCATGTGGTCCAAGAAAGCAGCTCACCACCACCTTCTCAAGGGCAACTAGGGATGGGCAATAAATGTTGGCCTAGCCAGTGACACCCAAGTCCCTAATGAATGAAAAACAACAGATGAAGCTAAAGGCCTAAGAATAGGGCTGACTCTTCCAATTTCACTATGTCAGGATTTAGTCAGGGGAACCAGGCCAATCTTAAACATAATCTGTGCAGCAGGTGGCACGTCGGCCAAGGAGTTCACTTTTGGTTAGTGGAGCTGTGGACAGAACTCTTGAGTTTTGTCTATTCCCTTGGTCTTCAACACTTCCAATTCCATGGTTTGATTTGGTGACAAACTTGAGAAACTCGAGTGCCATGAAATGTTGAGGAAAAAGTTGACTCTTAACCTCTGGAGAGAAAATGATTCTTTGGAATGTAATCTGGTATAAGTTTTCTCAACAAATGGTTTCCTGAGCTCCATGGTGCTTGATCAGTTCAATGTGAACATGTCTGAAAGATCACATCATTGAATTGTAACTGAAAGCTGCTGCTAAAAAGGGCAGAATTTCCCCAACCCTTTGGGAGCAGGTTCAGAAGTGAGGAGGGTGGACAAGACACGGAAATTGATGTGGCGTGATCCCACCTTCTTCCAGCTTTTCCCAGGGCAGCATTGAAGATGGGAGGGAAATCCCTCCTTGGATCTATCAGTAAGGAATTAAGAACTTGTTCAGGCTGTTAAACCAATTCAGTGGATTTAACCCTGAATCCTGGACTTCTCAGTCATGAAACCTGTTTCCCAACCCGTCAGAAACTTGCCACGGTCACAGAGGCAAGCCCATAGTAGGAAATTCTTCAGTGAAACTGAAAAGCTGGGAAGGTATTGATCAGTTACACTGAAATGCTCCAGACTTGGCGATTGATAGACTGATGTTCAAAGCACTTCTGAGTGCTTGACAGGTGATTGCCAACTTCTTGCAAGTCACTTCACCTGTCTAGAACTTCACTCACCTTAAGCTGCATTTCCCTACTGCCAAACTTGAACACGGAATGGGAGTACCTCATGCAGCTTAACCTTCCATCTCTGCTGAGGATCAAGAAGATAGGTCACACCACCGCCAGTTGCTCTTGCAGGAGCAACACCAGCTGCCTTCTTCTCAGCCACATGGATCTGCACAGGGCAGATGGGAAGGACGAGATCCAGCTGAAGGGAGGCATGATTCAACGCAAGATCTACAGGCAGAGGATCAGCTCCCTCGACTTGTCCGACCACGACTATTCAGGAGGCTCAGGCTTTCATGGCTGGTTGTTGCTGACACCTGCAGGCTCCTGGAACAAGACCCCCTTCTCAGTGAACCAGGTGTGCATATCTTGCCATTGGCCATCACTGGAGGGCCAACACTGCTCTCCCCACACTCTGTCTCTTACCAAGCTGCGTGCTCTCTTCAGCAAGGAGAGAAAGCAGAGATCAATGAGAGATTATATTGGCTTGTAGGTAGAGGAGGAAAGGAGACTATTTGTGGAGGGTGACTGTGAAGCATTGGTGCAAGATGGCAACAGGCTGATTGCAAGTGACATTGTTGGCTGCTTAGGTAGGGATGTGCATAGAACAATGAGTGGAGTTACAAGGTGTATTGACCTGAAAGATGCTGTGCAGGAGAATGTTGGGTTAGTGTGGGGCTTGGCACCCAGTGTTATGCTACTTAGTTGTGATGCCCTCTTGGTGTAATGTCTTCCGCTTGGAGGGACCTGATGCTGATTTCCTTAGCCATTTCCATCCACACTTATTGGTTGGACAATTTGTTCTCTTGGGAGAGAACTGCAGTCCCTTAGATCCCCCAGCAGGACCACCAAGCAAGAGTGATACATAAGAGCGAGAGCCTTTCTAGGCTTTCTCCCCAATGCTCTGGTTGTTGTAGTCTGAAAAATCTGAGTGATGGTGAACTTTTTTGACCTATACCATTGTCCATTCAATTAGAAATTCTTCGTTTGACAACATGGGTGCATCATCCCACTTCCCTAATTGATTGGGGAGCTCAGGTAGGCTGACAGTTGGTTTGTTGTGCATTATTGTTCAAATTCGGGTTCCAGACTCTCTCAAATGTTCCCACCTTCCAGCAGGGACTAAAGTGAGGTTTGATGACAAAGTGTCAAAGGAAAGGCTCCGTTTGCCAGACTAATCTCAGCCCTTCTTAAAAAAAAAATTTCAGTAATATTGTTGTTTGCTGATGTTTGACTTGCACTATATACTAAAAAAAGTATATTTTTGAGTTTCAAATGGGGAAAAGGGCTTGTATTTTCCTAAACCTAATGTGCTTATACAGTCTTAATCCACTTCAACCTAATGGAAATCCATGGCTTAAAGCTTTGACAGGTCAGTTGTAATTGTACAAATCTTTACTTATACTCCCCAGCCCATGAAGTGCTGCTTTCCCCTCAATTCTACAAGGGTGTCCGCAGTGTGCAGATTGATTTGGATTATTGAGGACTAATTTGGCACTGGCTGGAAAAGGAGGACTAGATTTTTTTTTTAAGTTACTGACATCCTCACCTCAATTAATTCAAACTTCTCCTTTCTCTTTTTTCCCATGGGCAGAATTTTGCCCTTGTTGGGTGGCCTCGGCAGGGCTGGACGGGGGTGGTCAGGAGGCCTACTGTCGCCTGCGATTGGGGCCAGTATTTCATGCTGGCGGGCCAATTAAGGCCCTCCCAGCATGAAACGCGAGCGGCAGCACTCAGCGCTGCCTGTGTGGGCAGGGGAGGAGGGAGATTAATGGCCCTAAAAGGTCTCCTAATTGTCAGCAGGCCTCTACCGATTCCTGCGCGTGGCCGCTGACCATACTATCGCGTGCAGGAATTGGTTGCGTGCCCGCCTGCCGGGGTGAAAATTCTGCCCCATATCTCCACACCTCCCAGAGAAAATAAAACCCTTGATCTCCTTGAGTCTGGCAATGCTTTCCGGGAAAAGTAATGAGCAGTCAGTGATCAATGGCAGTGATACATGTCTGTCTTGGTTTATGACTTCTGGCCATGCAACAGAACAGTTTTTGTCCAGTTCATGGATTTATGGCAAAGAGGGGAAATGGTCAAAGGAAGGGGGAACTCATTAACCCCGTCACCCAGTAACTTGGCAGGGAGGACTTTTTTTAAATAAAAGTTCTTAGGACCATCTCACTTGTGATTAGTATGAGTGAGTGGCATTGAATTGTGCATAAGGAACATCAAAACGAATAGTTAAGCTGCCCTTTAGGAACTTGTACCACACTAAAGACACTCATGTAGCTGATGAGGAAATGGAGACTTGGGATGCCAGCTGCTGGAAGAGGTAGTACTGGGTGTGAAAACTAATGCAGAGTTTTGCTAATGATTGACCAGCCAGACTGGTTTAGTAATGGGGCCTGATAGGATGCCATTGTCACTGGGAGTGAGGTTTCCTAGTCTGCTTTGGGTAATCCCACAGGTCAGTTCTCTAACAGGTGGAGTGATTCTGGCCAGTTGAGCAATGGGAAGTTTATACTAGTGATGTTTGATGTTATCAGGTTAAACACCGGCAATATCCCTATGAAAAGTTGATCTGTTAAACCTTAGCTAAGCAAACCTGAACTTAAGCTCTTCGAACATGGCTAAGTGGTTGTCTCATTAGGGGGATCATGTCCACTTTGTCAGGCACATAGAAACTCTGTCCATGTGGATTTCTCAGTTTCTTCGTCTGGAGGCTCTCTAATGTGGTGAAAAATGTATTCGCATGCCATACACCTAGCTGACCAAAATAAAACTTGAGCATTGACCATATCTCTCTCTCTGCACTTTCATCAATGCAGTTGAATTTTAACAGGTGACATTTTGCTTAAGAAATAATTTGGCCTGTTTGAGTTTATTTTTAAATTATCTTGGGACGTGGGTAATGTTAACAAAGCTTCATTTTCTTGCCAAGAGTGCTTTTGGGAGCTCTCCTTGAATCACTGCAGTCCTTGGTGAGTTGCTGCAGTACATCCTATAGACTACAATCTATAGCCACAGTGCGAGAGTAGTGGAGAGGGTGGCAGAGTCCAGTGGCAGGTGCTGATCAAGTGAAGCTGTTTGTCCTAGATGATATCCAACTTCTTGTATGTTGCAGCTGCACTGCACCTACCCAGGTGAGGGTTGAGTATTACTCCTGATTTGAACTGTGTGGATAATGGAAGGGATCTTGAAAGTGTTTACAACGTGCTAACTTTTTAATGTAAAGCACTGTTGAATTTAAAACAGTTGGGTACAATTTTCAACATGTAATTTAAAAAAAATAATTTGAACCAGATATTAAATCAAATTATTATTTGAAACATAATTGAACTGTCATCTCTTCAGGTCTAAAGATTTTAAAGATTTCCTCAAGCAAGCACTGGATAAGAATCCAGATACCCGCCTTAGTGCAGCTCAGCTATTGCAGGTGAGAGCTTGAGAAACATAATTCTGTTTCATGTCATGGATTGTGCCTTTGTCAAATTCTAGGTATTTGTCTATTTTTATGTCTCGCACTACTTAAAATAACATTTTTTTCTAATGTCATGGGATTATTTGTAACATTTCTATCCATTTTAAATTGATAAAAGTAAGCTACTGCCTTTCATTACTACCTACAAAAATGTGGCTTAATGGAAACCTGAGACATTTTATTGATTTTTTTTATTAAATGCCGTAGCCATGATGTCTGAATGTTAGAAGAATGCGGAGGTTAAATTTCAACCAGCTATCCAGTCTGTAATGGCTATTGATTTGAATTTTCATTCTTGTGTGATGGCAGAGTGAGTGAGTTTTATTAAATTAGAGGTGCTTTACAATAGATTTGGGAAAGATGGAATAACAGCAAAAATAGATCTTGTTAAAGTAGACATTTGTTGGGGCCAGTATCAAATAAAATATATTTATGATAAATCGTGGTGTTTCTGTAACTCTACATACTTAAAAACCAATTTTACTCAGAGAAAATGTCCCCATTTGTCTTGATGCATTGGTTCCAAAATCTCTGCAGGAGGCCCCCATCATATCTTGAGCATGAAATCAAGGGGAAAATTAAATGGTAGCAGGGAGTTGGGGAAAGCTAAGGAAAACTTCTATTTATTTTCTATCTTCTGATACTGTTTTAAATTCAACAGTGCTAATTCTGTAACCATCAAATCTTATTTGTCTACTAAGTAATTTAGTCGGTAATTTATAGCATAAGTCTTGATCTCATGCGCCATTTGTTCTGCTCTCTTGCGTTGAGCTCAGATGAGGGTACAGGGTTTAGCCATTAGTTAAAATGTATTATAGAAGTCTTATGTTCAATCTCTGCACTTAACTATATATTATCGAAATGTTGGACAGGTAAAAGTACACTCCTCATCCTAAGAAGTAAGAAACCAATGCTGGGAATGGCTTGCTATGGTGCATTAGAGCGAAATACCTAGAATGCAATATTAAACTTACCAGGAAGCACCTAAGCCAAATGAGCCCTAGTATTTATTTGCACAATTTTTACGTTTTTGTGCAAAGCTTGAAGAGTTTCATGAAAAGGTGAAATGAGCACCAACAACTTGTGTTTGTAAAGCACCTCTAATTTAATAAAACACCCCAATACCTTTTACAGGAGCATTATTTTAAAAAAAGCTGCCAAGCCACAAGTTATTGGGTCAGATTACCAAAAGCTTGATCAATGAGGTAGCTTTTAAGGATTGTTTTAAAGAGAGAAACTGGGGTGGAGAGTCAGAGATTTAGGGAGAGTATTCCAGAGCTTAGGGCCTAGGCAGCTGAAGGCATGGCCGTCAAGAGTTAGATGCTCAAGAGGCCAGAATTAGATGTGCAGATATCTGAGGGTTGTGGGGCTGGAGAAGATTGCAGAGGTAGATACAGGGATTTTATCAGCCCCAGGGAGACAGGATAGATTGCAGCGGGGCCAGTAAAATACCAGGGGGTTGGGTTGGGATGGCTCCCTGGTGCAGTCACGCTGCTGGGGAAGTTCCCTGCCAATGCTAATGGTGGTGGGCTACTATATTTGAACAATTAAAGGCCATTTTCCCAGGCCAGTGGCAGAGTGGTCATCTGCCAGCTGCATGGAGGCAACTTTCCAAAGGCTTCACAGCCCAAGGAGGGAGCCGCTGCTGGAACGGTTTCTCCTTCAATCACTGGGTCCTGTCTGCTTGGACTCTGCAAAAAAAGAAAATAAACCCTTCCACCCTTCAAGGGTACCTCAAAATGGAAGCGCCCTCCTGTTTTCCCCTCCAAAGTTGCAGAGCTGTTAGCCCTCTGATTGGGACGGCAGCATGGAAGGCCTGCCTATCTTCCTTAATTGGCCGCCTTCTCTGCCTATTATTCGTTAATTGGTTGCCCCCAAAAAATATATCTTTCCCACTTCACCCCCTGCCCGCATGGCCATGCTGTACACATTGTTACCAGCCAAATCTTACCCAGGGCTGGGTGAAGTTACAGAGGGATTTGAAAACACGGGTGAGAATTTTAAAATCAAAGTGTTGTTTGACCAGGAGCCAGTGTAAGTCATCAAGCGCAACAGGAACAGTATTTGGTGCAAGTTAAGATAAAGGCAGCAGTGTTTTAGATGACCCCAAGTTTTTGGGGGGTAGAATGTGGGAGACCAGCCAGGAGTGCTTTGGAGTAGTCAAACCTGGAGATGATAAAGATGTTAATGAGAGTTACAGCCGCAGATTAGCTGAAGCTGGGGTGAAATCAAGCGATGTTACGAAGATGGAAATGGCAATTTTTGTGATCATTTGGCTTTCAACTTCAAACTTGAACAAAAATTGCCATAATAGTAACTGGTTTTTATCTGTCTTGGCCAAGCATGTTTTTTGTTTTTCGATTGACTTGTTGGGGATCAGAACAATGCCTTAATGTGAATAATCTGGTGGTGTTCGTTTTTTGGTTTTGTTACTGTTTTCCTTCAAGAAAAAATGTGAATTTTTAAAATAATTTTTATGGGAACAATGTTTCAATGCAAGAACATTCCTCTGATGTCCTAGCTTTCTTTCCCACCTTTGCATCCAACTCTTATTTTGAACACATCAAATGTTTTTGTCACCCCGATCACCTGTGGCAAGTATTTCCAGAGTAACATTTTCAAAAAGAACAAAACCTGATAGTTAATTTTGGAAAGATTGTTAGATCCCGTTAAGAAACCTGTTAAATTGCGAAAATAAATGAGCGTAGCTTAAAAATCAGGGTTGCTTCAACATTTTTTTTGTAGCTAGGTCAGGTGGAGCCACATTTGCCAAAATGAATATCCTATACTAAGCAACTCATGAATGCTTATTAATGATTCTTGAAGGGAGGCTTATACTTCCTGTGTGGTTCTTCCATGATCCAAATGGCAACATATCTGTGATAACATGACGGCAAATTTGTATTAGCTGGCATGTCAAGATAGAAGAAAAACTTGAGCTTTTCCGATGTATAAGAATATATTTTCCTGGAAAGCAAACATGGTTGTCAGTAAATCAAATGATTGTTGGCCTTCCCACAAAGGAAAACAGATTGGTTAAAAATGCACAAAGCCCTGATGAGCTTATTTTGGTTCTCAGGAGTTCACTTAAGGAATGCTTTATATCACCATTACACACCAAGCTGAAAGCTTAAACTTGTGCACTCTTGTGCAACACCTAATTCTGGTAGTTGTGACTGCATATACATGTTTAACTTTATAATGGACTGATTGGTAGCCTGTTAAGTACATGGAAAAATAGTTGTTTTGATGGCATGTTATTTTCTCCATCACACAAAGATGTTACCTTAATAGTACTAAAAGAATCTTTGCTTCCGTAGTATAAATATTTTTAATTTTATGTATTAATGAAAGTCTTCATGGCTTCCTGTTAAGGCTTGCCATTATTGATTGTTATGTTTACATTTGTAATGGATGCTTCCTTTATAAGCTTCTCATGATGTATTGACAGATCAGTCATGATCTTATTGAATGGCGGAGCAGGCTTGAGGGGGTCAAGTGGCCTACTCCTCCTAATTCGTATGTTCATATGTATGTACATCATTCCCCTCCCACCCTCCCCTCCAACTGCTTCACTGAACTGCATCCCCAATAGAGTGCTGCACTGTCTAGTTTACATAGGCAGTTTCCATCATTAATGTGAGCATAGGAATTTATCACAGAAATAATCAAATATTACTTTAAAATATGCGCCAAATTACTTCTGCACCTTATTGAAATGCCCTTGTCCTCTTACCCTCCTTCATCTGATGAGTCTACTTGATATTGGCATTTCGTGTGCACCAGTACAAGATCAATCCTCTGTTAAAAGTTGTGTGTAGCACACCACTACATACTTTAAGTAACCTTTTTTTAAAACAGCCTCTCACATGATCATAGCCACATTTATTCTGTTATACCTTATTGGATCATTTCTCTATCTAGTCAAGTAACAGTCCTAATTCAACTGAACAATTGCATTATGTAATCTATACTTTAGCAATGGATTAATACTTTGTATTAAAAGTGAAACGTTATTGTCCCTTTTTATATACATAAAAATACACCCTCTAACTTACCATAAGCAGTGCGATGGGAGAATTGTTAACTAAACTTTCACTGTAACTTTTCATCTGCATCACACTTCCTCCACTGAAAATAAATGATCTGCCAGGAGTCTCACCCTCTTCCCTTACCAATTGTCTCTGTTGACAGTGATTAAAAGTTCCTGTGTTGTTCCTTTTTGCAAAGAGGCTCTTCAAGTTTTTGTGGTAATCATATTACATAATTTTAGTGTAATCCAGTCTGGGCATTGCAGCAATGCAAGCAGCCAAATGGCATTCTTGTGAGATTTGTACTACTGGCTTCATCATGGCTGCAGTTGACCCACTGCCATTGTTTTCAAGATGGAATTTTTGATTTTGAGAATCCAACATAAAGGTTATATCTCTGTTAAACCAGCATCTGCATTGTAATTACACTACCACATCTAAATTTTACACAGTTTATTAACATTGACACATGTTGAGAAGTTGAGGAATATTTTGTTTTCTGATTCTTGTGGATTAAATTATTCAGGAGGAATTATTTAGCACTTACTAATCTTCTAAAACAGGTATGCTATCAAAACTTTTGTCAACGTCAGGTCCATTTATTAAATGTGTAATTAAAAAAGTTTTTGGCTTTAAATGAAAGATTTTCAACACGTAACTAAATAATTTCCAATTGCTGAAATCTCTGAGGATGGAGAGATTCCTTCACCCTTGTGCCTACACAGACTATGTGCAAACTACAATAGAAATGGTTTCACAGAAATGTGTAGTAATAATGGAAGAAAATTTCTTTTTTATGCTAAACTAAGGAAAAGCTTAAAAATGACAGTTTTCTGAGCTACATGATGGGTTAATAGAGGATATTAGTTGCTCAGTAAATTCCATTTTTAGCTTAGGTCAACATGGAAGTATCTGGCATGTTTTTAAAAGGAAATAAAACATAGCTGAAGTTTTTCTTTGAAATGGGGAATGTATGTAATGATGGTTGATAATATCCAATACGTTTGTTTTCACACATTCACACACGTCCCTCGGACAATAGTATGAAGTAGTGGAAGGATTCGCAGGTTGATTAATGGGCCACAATGTAAATCCTCCTTGGTGTAACCATTCTCATACTATTTGATTTAAAGTGATTTGTTCCACCCTATGTATTGTTTTATTGGCTCCAAAAACCCATGCAATAAAGGGGAGTAGGCAGTGGTGGATTTACAATTAGTTGTGCCCTGTGCTCAGCTTCAATTTTTGGCCACCTGCTCCCCCACCAGACTGTGAATCTTCCTCCCCCCCCCAAGCCCTTCCTCTCCCTCCCCTTTGCTCCAGCCACATCAAGCTGCAAATCGTGTCTGGAGAACAAGGTTTTGGCAAATGGGCTGGTGATTTTGTGTGGCCATGCTATTCCTGTGGTCAGGAGTGACCCGAGTACGCAGTGGCTGTCCCCGTTTCTGTGACAGTATCACCTCCCTAGCTTGGCGATTACCATTCACTTGGGCAGGTTTCTCAGGCAGGCCCATTGTGTTGTCCATTTTCCTCCATCATCCAGGGAATCCAAGATCTCCTGAGATTTAACTCATTTGCAGCTGATGGATACCGCTCCAACACCGAGGGTCGCTCCAGGGGCTACTTAAGACCCCTCTCCGGCAATTGCTCGTCAGATGGGTTTGTTTTTGTACGGATTTCCATATAAATAGAGCAGGATTGTCTTCTCTCCTATGCCATTGGTTGGACCGTCGGTCTGTACAGTAGTGGATGTCGTTGGGACATCTATCATTCTTCTACTGTTCATGCATGGCCTGAGCGCTGGACTATATGTTTAGACAGCTCCAGCTCCTTCACCAAGCTCACAAGCTCTTGACTCATGTCTTTGCTTTTGTTCTCTTCCTGTTGGATTTTTTTCTGGAGAACCGAAGAATCAACCTGCAGCTGGGAAAGCTGGTTTTCCTTCATGAATTCATGAATTTTCTCCCTCGGTGCTTGGACCTCTGCCACCAGCTCTCGAGTTCTGGCCTCTTCAACTCATAACTGATTCCAAGCCCCAGTCTGGTTCAGGGTTTCACTTTCCTCCATTGCCTTGCCTTTGGTCATCTGTTTTTTGATTTCTTCCTGCTCAGGAGGTTTGCCTTGCCTTGTCTTGTCTTGTTCGCTCTTGAACTTCTGCTCAAGCTGGTCATACTCATCCTTAGTCTTCATTTAGGTCACCTTCAACCACCTCCAACTGCTTTAATCGAGACTTCAAACGCTCGTATTCCAGCATTAGCTCTCCTAATTTTATTATCGTCCAGCCGAGTATCTCCTGAAAGTTTCTCCAGTTCTTTCTTGGCTTTGTTTTGGAATGCGTTTCTTTCCGCCTCCTCTACGCGGTCAAGTTTCTTCTTCAACAAGCCAACTCAAGTTCGAATCATTTGACTTTAGCTCTTCATTGAGTTTCGCCTCCAGTTCATCCCTTTCATTGAGAAGGGTGGATACTTTCTCCTCAACCTCCAATTTCAATTTCAGTTTCTCCGTTACCTGTATTTTTTTACTTTGTTTCTGCTTCAGCTTGTTATTAAAGTCATTAACTTTCTGCTCTTCCTGATTTAATTTGTTCATGACACCTCTCCTCTTGTCCACCAATATCACGGTAAGGGATTTTCAACTTGGTCAAGTCATCTTTCAAGATTAATTCACTTTTCCCCAGTCTAACTTCTGACGATTTGAGTTCTTTCACTCGGCCTTTCACTAATTCCAACTCATTGATCAAGTCTTTGGTCAGATTCTTCTCTTCATCCAAAATAACAAGCAGTTGGGAACATTCCAATTTGCTTTTGTTAAAAATGCCTTCCAGTTTTTCTAGATCAACCATTCTTTTCCGTAGCTTTTCCATTTCTAGTTTCAAGTTCCTACTCTGCAGCTCTTCCTCTTTCAATCTTTTCTTCGGTTCTCCGTCCTGATCTTCTCCTTGGTTATCTCCTCATTCATACCCTCCATCTGCAGTACCTGCTTCCTCAAGTTTTCCACCTCAGCCATGAGACTGGAGTTGCCACACTCCCCATGGCTAATGTTAACTTGCAATTCCTGAAGTTACCCCTCTGCTTTTTGTAGACCTTTGTTGGCTTCCTGCAACTCCTCAAGTCAGCGGTTCAGACTGGACAGCTTTTGCCATAACTGATGGTTCTGAGATTCTTGGGTGGTGACTTGCTCTTGCAAAGACTTGGCAGACTTGTGCCCGAGTTATGCCTCAACTTCCCGTAATGGTTTGTTTTAGTGTCTTGATGGAGTGGGAAACTGCCAGATTTTTTTGTATACAGCCGAGCAGACAGTTTAACGACTCAGCTGAAAGATGGTACTTCCAACAGTTCACTCACTCATCACTTTGGGGCCCCCCTGTTGCTTGGGGGCCCCATACCATGGCACAGTGTGTTACGTTGTAAACCTGCCCCTGCGAGCTGGACACCCGTACTGATGCGAGTATCTGTGCATGCCAACCCAGATTTCTGAATCTGTGGTCTCTACTCACTAATACTGTCTTAAGTGGAGTTTGTACTCTGCACCTCAGAAGGAAAAATGCCAGCTGTAAGCTGAAAGCTCACTCTGTCATCCTGTGTAACTGTGTTGTTGGAGCAGTATGGATTGAGAACCTTCTAAATCATACTGGACATCAAGATTGAAACTCCTTGATGAATAATGTTGGTTAATTTGAACAGAATGAATCATGGTGACATCAAATGTCTGTTCCCACTGTTGTGTAAATACTATGTATTGTCCTGTTTAACTGCTCATTAATGTAGTCTTAAAGTGCCTGTGTGGTTTATTTTTGTCTTTAACCTACAATCACAACTAGAAGAGTGAGAATGTGGCTAGACGTGTATGTGTTTTTTACGGAATTATCAAAAAAAGTCATTCACGTGCAATTTATGAACCCTTTGCATCTTTTTAACAGGAGCACAACTCTTGATTTTGATCTACTCCTTATTTTATGGGTGGAGGTTGATGTTCCTGCAGCAGCCTCTTAATTAGAGTTTGAAAGTATTCATTTTTGTGATGCTCAATGATGGAATAACCTGTTGTTATTCACTTTATTCTTAAAACTATCCCTCACAAAAAGAAACTGAGCAGAACACAATCTAGAACTGAGTGAAAATTGCAATCGAGTGGAGTCCAAAAGTTCATGAGATGCAGTTGTGCTTAGTAGCAACTGAATTAATATAGTCAATATAATCTTTGTTTTAACAGCACCCTTTTGTGAGCAGTGTCAGCAATAATAAACCACTGAGGGAATTGGTGGCAGAGGCAAAAGCTGAAGTGATGGAGGAAATAGAAGACAATAGAGAGGAAGCAGAAGATGATGACTCATCAGAACCATTATCAGTAAGTACAAATTGAAATATCATTTACTTTTAGAATTGTGTTTAAATTCTAAATCTGAGCCAGGGTGAGACAAAAAGCTGCACTGATGTAGTCTGGCATGCTTTTACAGGGGTGCGTATAAGGCAATCTTCGGAGTATGTTTGAAAGCAGTTTTTATTATTTCAAATTGAAATGACAGTGTAATTTACTTTGCTTTATATGTTTGAGAGAATCCATTTTGAAAAGTGTTTATAATAATTTGCAAAAGCAAAGAAGTTGAGCTAAACCTCTGGTTAGGCCTCAGCTAGAATATTGTGTCGAATTCTGGGCACCACAGTTTAAGAAGAATGTCGAAGCTTTGGAGGGGGTACAGAGGAGATTTGACTATCAGGGATGAAATAATTAGTTATGTGGAGAGGCCAGAGATTGTTCTCGGAGTAGAGAGGTTAGGGAAGATTAATAGAGGCATTCAGAATTGTTAAGGACTATGATACATTGGATGGAGCAAAACTGTTTTCTGTTGGCAGCAGGGGCAATAACTGGCAAAGATAATTGGCAAAAGAACCAGAGAAGAAGTAAGTTTTTGTTTAGTGCACCAAATTATGATCTGGAATGTACTGCCTGAAAAGGTGGTAGAAGCAGATTTGATATTGTCGCTTTCAAAAGGAAATTCAATATATACTTGAAAAGGAAAAATTGCGGGGCTATGGGGAAAGAGCAGGGAAGTAGGAACAATTAAATAGCTCTTTCAAAGATGGGCTAAATAGTCTATTTCATTGCTGCATCATTCTATAATTTATGTTCTGTATGTCTGCATTGCAGTCATTTTCCACCAAATCAAGTTTAGCTAAATAAATGCTCCATCTGAGACTTTAGTCTTATGCATGCTTAATTCTGTTTTACTATATTCAGTATTATAATATGAATATGACTTCTAAAATACTAAAAGTCCATGTGCCGATATTTCATTGAAAGGGTTATATTTAGGGTTGTAATTCTATCATGTGAAGTAGAAACTGTGTTGCACAAAAATGCTGTATATTGTAAAACAAAACTTTATTCTCATCTTGCAAACAAAATGCAATAAACCTACTGTCAGACTTTCTACAATTAGAAGTAGTAATTGGTTGAAATCCTACCTAAATAAAATCAAGTGTTGTTCTTTAGCCCTTTCCAGGTCACACACGTGGTCTTTCTGAATTGAGCCAAATCAGTCTGGAAGCGGATAAAATTCCAAAAATCCTAGAGCCTTTAGAAACCAACAGTGCTGCCTCTGAAGTTACAAAAGATCAGACTGATAAGGCCAATGAAGGACTATTGGATGAGGGTATATGCAGCAGTGACAGTGACAAGGCAGAGAGCGAGAACTCAGTGAAGACTATCAGCTCAGACTCTGGAACTGATGACAGTAAAATTAGCCCATGTGCAAGGGACAAGCCTAAAATGGACTTGGGGACTGATGATGGAAAATCAAATGAGGCCATAAATGCTTCTGCACAAACCTCAGAAGTGAACGAGGTATCAGAACAGAATTCCACTGAACAACAAAATTTGACAGACAATTCTGGGACTCTCCAGCCAAGAGATATACCAATTTCTGAGGACCCTGCTGATTCAAAGAATGAGAAGGAATTGCTTACCGAAACAACAAAAGAAAGTAAATCTGATAAGCAGGTCGCTCTGGTTCCAGATTCATTGGCACTCAATGGAGCAGTAGATTCTGCCAACATACAGTCGAGGAGAGATTCCGATTTGGGTAGCGTATCTGCTTCCGATAGCATTGATTTGAACATTTCCCTTTCAGCTGATCTCTCTTTAAACAAGGAAACTGGTTCTCTATCAATACGGGTAAGAAATTTTGTTCTCGACAAAATGTTTAGTATTATTAAATTCACTGTATTACTGGCCTTGACACAAATGTATGTTTATAATACTTCTAATTTTGAAAAGTATTTTCCTTCTATTAGATCAATAACAACAAATTATATTTGCAACTGCAATTTCTAATAAATATCATAATTGTGTTTTTTTACTTATTTCATTAAATCAACTCCCCTTTAGTGAACCAGACTCGAGAGCTGGGAATATAATTCTTGGGTTTCTTTGTCCAGGGTTAATATATGTTATTTAGCATAATATTGTACTTTGGCATTGATCTAATGTTGTCATTACATTTTCCATAAATCCGGAAGGCAGAAAGCATTAAACACTGGAACTTATGTAGCTATAGTAACCGATCAAGTTTATTTCCACTTTTATTTCAGCTCATGTAAGATCTGGATGCAGGATAAGGGTTATCCCTATCTAGTTATAGCCTTTCTCCAAATGACAATGAATGGTCAAGCAAAGCAAAGAAGCAGCTTCTTTCAATATCTTAAAATAAAACAGTTGCTTTGGGTTCTTGCCCATGGTAAACAGAATGCAGTTTTAAGGGGCTACATGTAGAAACCAAGACCCCTAAATGCTTATGGAGTTCTACTCATTTGAATGTATATTGACCACAATGCCAGAAAGGCTGAAAACTGAAAGATTCTCAAGTTTTATACTTTGAGTTCTTTTGCAGATAAATATCAATCAATAATGATCAGTGACATTGTTAGGTAATAAATCATCTTATGAAGTAAGCTGCATAGAATGCTGACAAGAAAGGAAGGTAGCCTTATCTGCAATCTAAGCACCCCAATATTAGTATGACTGCAATTCCTATCCTGTACTACATAATCTAATGCATACCTGGATCAGGGAGCACTAAGCCAAAGGAAATGTCTCAGCTGCCATGTCAAATTTTAAAAATGACAGGATTACCATAAATTTTAAATGATAAATGTAAGACCTACAAATTGGTCCACAATGTTTCATCACAAGTCTCTTTCCTTCAGTGCAATACAGTCTCATGGTTGTAAAATGCATCTGACAAAAGACCATCTAAAAAAGATCTGACAAATGGTTATATGAGGCATGGAGAATCTATTGACAGCTTGCTTGCAGAAATGTATTTCTCATGAAAGGCCTAACATTTTAAT
The DNA here is from genome assembly GCF_017639515.1 of Carcharodon carcharias. Lineage (NCBI taxonomy): Eukaryota > Metazoa > Chordata > Chondrichthyes > Lamniformes > Lamnidae > Carcharodon > Carcharodon carcharias. The sequence continues at coordinate 65,995,240 of NC_054474.1, read as the reverse complement.
GCAGAGGTGGGCTTGAAGAGTAATTTTGTGAAGCTTTGGTCACTGACAGTGCACATTGGAAATTCAGACCTTTACTGTTAATTTTTCTGACTTTGCAAAACAAATGATAACTGTTTTCACTGTTGTCCAGTAATTTGAGTCAATAGTTTTCAGTAAGCAAAGACAACTGGGCAATAAAATTGTGTTAATTGTCCACAGATATTAAACTATATATAACTCCAATTGTGCTGGCTTCTGGTCTTGATGCTTATAGGGGCAATGTAAGAGAAATGAATCCATGGACAAACATCCCTCATGATAAAATATGAACAACCAGTACTTGGTGTATTATGTTTACAAAATTATGAAAACTTCAAGTGCTATAAAAATAGGTGTTCCATGTTTAGCTGGAGAATGCAATTAACAGTTAAGTCTGCTTCATTTTGTGCAATTTAAAATTAATATTTTTGGTGTGTATTTGTGTAGGGCAACAAGGCAAACAACAAGACTCTGAAAAGAACGAGAAAATTTGTTGTAGATGGAGTGGAAGTGAGTGTCACTACATCAAAAATTATTGGGGAGGATGAGAAGAAAACTGAGGAAATGCGATTCCTAAGGCATGTGAAAACATTTTTCATCTAACGTTTATAGCTGTTGAACGAACAGCTTCTAATACCTTACCTTTTATTTCCAGTTAAAGGCTTTGCCTTTGATCTGCTTGTGCAAATCTGTGATTTTGCATAGTATAATTGGAACTGCAGAAATTATCATAGATCATTGGCAAAGATTTTGCAAAAAAAAAGCTGAATAGAAAAAAATAATTACACGGTTTTAATTTTGTACATGATCTCTTAGTATTTTAAAAATTAGCTATGGTTGCATTCTTGTAGCAAAGTTGAGCAGTGAAATTAGTGAAAATAAGGCTCATGCAAAAATTGCCTGATCCATAGTACATCAGGTGAAAGCTTTGTATAATCGTTGATTTTCTTTTTAAATCTACAGGCGTCAGGAGCTGCGAGAGTTACGGTTACTTCAGAAGGAGGAACACCGGGCTCAAACACTACTCAATTTCAAATCGCAGCAGCAGTTAGAGCAAATGCTTCGTCGTTTTGAACAGGAGATGAATGTATGATTCGTCCTAATGCCTCATTTTCCTTTCAAACATTTGCTTTTTGTCATTTGGATGATGAGACTCAAGATTGTGTTGCTCTTGGGTAATATCCTTTGTGAACAAAACCAACTTTCCATGAGAGATAGGTAGTTACCTGATTATGTTGATCATTCTCATGATCTGTCCAAATGTGGAAGTCCACACATAGCTTACAACATCCTCACAGATTCTTTTCAATATGGATTGGGGAGGGTTGGGCAATAGGTGTACTGGTAGTCATTGAAAGTTTTTTTTTAGGCAAGGGTCTATGAACAGTGGCAAAAGCAATTGGAATACTAGCCCTGTCACTCGAGCCCTGGAGAGAAATCATAGGGAGAATTTTCTCCCCGTTGAGGAGGGGGGTTGAGCGGGAGCAGATGCAGCCGATTGCCAACTGCGATTGGCTGCTTACCGCCATTTTATGTGGGCAAGCCAATTAAGCCCGCCCAGCGTGACGTGCACCCGGAAGCTCTGAGCACTCCCTTTGCGGGTGGTGGGGGGGTTGCCTGAGTCAGGGCCTGCCTCAGGGAGATTAGTTTAAGTGCAGAAAAATTTAATAATGGAAAAAAAAATTTAAGACATGTCCCCTCGTGTGAAACTCACATGAGCTGGGACATGTCTGTTAATTTTATTTAAAAAATTTTACAACACTTTAAAAACCTTCATGAAACCTCGTGGATGAGGTTCCATGAAAAACGCAAAGGCCGCCTGGCCTCTTCGCCTGCCCACCAACCTTAAGGTTGGACGGGCAGTTTAGTTTATTGATTTAATTGAGAGTTAACTGGCCTTAATAGGCCTTTGACAGTTCGGGTGTGTGCCCGCCGAACTGAAAATCTGAATGACACACGGTGATGTCGGGGCGCACGCCCTACATCACCGCGCATCATTTTACACCTCAGCGAGTGGGCCCCGCCCCTGTTCATCGAGCTGAAGATGCTGCCCCATGGGCCTTTATTGCATCTCCTATTTCCCGGTCCCTTTATTCCAACCCCACCCCCCCCACCCCCCCCCCCCCCCCCCCACCCCCCCACCACCTCCCTCACCATTCCCGATTCTAGTGAAATTTGCATCAAATGCACTTTAAATAATAATGGTGACAAAAACAAGGTAACTTATTTTTTCTCACACAACTTTGCACCAATACTTCATACTTGGGAAAATTCCCTTACTTACCCCATCAATCAAGCGTTTAATGTGATCAGACAAACTCTTTCATTTTATTTTTTAAAAAAGAGATAAATAAACCTACAGGTCACTTTTAAAGCGGAGAACCTCTCTGCATTTGCCTCAAGTGCTTCCAACACATTAACAAATGATTATGGGGGTGACACAGGAACAGATTCAGCCACTGCACCCACCTCATCCTCCAACCTCCCTGGGTGCAGAGGCTGGGAACTGGAGGGATTTTAGGATTGTATCAGCAGCGAGTGGAAAGTTTATTAGCGATTTTGAAGGCTGGTGGTGCAGCCTGCAGGACTGCAGCAACCTGAGCTGGCTGTTTCTTTCAATTGTTCATTTCTAATAATAAATGTTGTCTGAACAGTTAACTGCATTTGTCTGCAGGCAAAGAAGAAGTTCTTTGACACAGAGTTGGAAAATCTGGAAAGACAGCAAAAGCAACTGATTGAGAAAATGGAACAGGAACACACAAACCGCTTACGCGATGAGGCCAAACGAATCAAAGCTGAGCAAGAAAAGGAATATTCCAAATTCATTGATCAGCTGAAAACTCAGAAGAAAGAGGTAAAGATTAATAAATTATGATAAAGTACCTTGTCAAATTGAAAGCTTTCCAGCAAACCTGCATGGAAATTGTGTTAAAACTTGAAATGTAATTGCAATGAGCTACATTTCTAACATGTATATTTGAGATGAGTATTTATAGCAGTTGTTTAGAATAGAAAGTCCCATCTGTCCATGACCCTTGAAACTTTCTTTTTCATAAATTGTTAAGTTCATCAAAAAAAAAACTAAACAAAGCCTGCAAGTTACTTAAACTTCCAAGTGCAGGCAGTGTGCATTACTCATGAGCATTGGACTTCGGGTTTAAATTCTTTCTTATATTGTTTGAGAATTTAGTGAACTGTGTACTGAAACTACTCTTTGCTAGATAACTTATCGTTTGGTAATTTTGTTTCTGATATTTTGCTGATTTCATTCTTTCTAACCTCCTAGTTAAAACAAATAAAATGTTAAAGTGCACAGAATGTAAGGTTTCTTGTTAATGTGTATGTGGTCATGTATGTTTGATCTTTGTACCTGAAAAGTGTTGTAATTTCCTTTTTATACCGTGATTACTTGGTTTAATGACAATGTTACCCTAGAGCTGCAGATCACATAACACAGCTTAACTTTTCAGTGACTAGAATTAGTATTTTGTAATCTGTTTGCAATTTTTGTATTTTTCTCGATGCTTGGATGCCCTGTATCAAAGACATACGAGTAGACCAACTATTTGCCCTGTACCTCTGGCAGTGTCTCACCATAGCTGGGCTATTTTAATGTGTACAAGAGCAGCTGGCAGGAGGAAGGGATACTTTCTATGATTTTCCATCCTTCCCTGGGGTGCCTGACCTCCACTTGTGTCATAGCATGCCTAAACATGTAGGTTATGGGATATCAGTGTGAAGATAACACAACACCCTCCTGCAAATGCATTATGCTCATAACTATTTAGATCCTTTTTAATTGGGAAATTTTACAGGAGATATACAAACTAATTATTATAACCACCTTTAATAATGCAGTAATTGTAACAATACTGATCCAAAAGTTCAGATACTTGATTCCATGTCAGCAAAGATTTCATCTTTAACGATAGCTCCCATGAAAGGATGCAAGGTTCTGAGGGATCCTTGGAGTCGGGGGAAGAGAGTACTGATAATACAGCACTATGGACTTGTTCACTCCCAGTGAATGTGGCCAGTATCCCTGGTCGTGAAGCTCTCGTGGTATAATAATAAATTCCTATGCTGGGAACATCAGCTGAACTCCAGTCATGACTGGAGATACAAGATTTTTTAAGGAAAGTCTCCCATTGGTAAAAGTATGCCATACTTTGCCATTGCGGAGCACCTCATTTAAACAGGGGTAATGGTACATCGTGTGGTACACCGTGCAAAAATATACTGCCTGATACTGAACTTAATATCATTGCCTGCACAGAAATCCTACCTAGGGTATGGTAGAAAGATGGGTACCTCTTTGAATGCAAAATAACTAATCCATTTATTCAGATTGCAGCTTTCTTCCAAGTCGCACACAAACCTTAGAAATGTCCTGCTTCTGGCTGTCGTCAATCCTACACCAGGAATGTACATAGAATACATAGAATGTACAGCACAAACAGGTCATTTGGCACAATCGGTCTATGCAGTCATTTATGCTCCACACAAATCTACTCCCACTGTAATTAACTCTTCACTCTGGCTCATGTTCTTCTATTCTCTTCTCCTTTCTATGCAAAGTCGCTGTATGTGACTTTATTACTTATTCCTTTTGAGCTGCAAATATGCTGTCCTAAACACACTTCCTCCTCCCTTCATCCTTATTGTGTGGAAGTCGAGACTCGACGCACTGTCTCCTGCTTCGTTCATTTCAACAACTTCAAAACTGTAGACTTCATGACCTCCCTTAATCAGTGCTTCTGATAATTTAGATATAGCCTTTGGCTAATTACTACTAGATTTTTCTCCAATTCTCTTCATCCATGATTCACTATGGGCTTTGGCTCTTCACTTAGCTTTCTGATTTTTTTCTTGTAAAAATGTCCATATGATAATTGTTCAAGTATCAATGGACCACTTTGAAGGGGGGGGGGTGGATATTATCAGGAAGCTTTTTTTCAACCTTTAATAACATTCAGAACATTTTCTTTAATTGGCTGAAATGTACTATTAAACGTTTTTGAAATGAATTGCAATTGAACACACATTGAAGGAAACTATCCATTATAGAGTATATTTTGTAAGAGGAACGTGAGATAGTGAAATGCTTCCTTTGTAGGAGGCCAAGTTTTACTTTGAAGCATGACTTCTCTGCAGGATCCACATCCCTTCAAGAATGAAACAAAAAGAAAACACTTTTTTACTGTATCATTATGTATGTTATCATGCATTCCATTTTACTGCCATTTGTGCATCACTACAAACTTGGGTTTGATGTGACTGCAGAACATGGGCGTGTGATTTCTCTTGGGTGGGGGTGTGCCATGTTGCACTGTCCCAACTTTGCAGCATGTGAGGTTTAAGCCTATTGAGTGGTCAGACAAGGGTTAGAAAATCCTCAGCGGTCTTTTGGACTTCCTGAGCCCTTACTGAACTTATCTTCCTGGCTGCAAGAGTGCATTTCTACCCAGGCAGTGTAATTTAAGTGTTCACTGTGAACGGATTCTGAACTACAATCAAATATCATCTATAAAGCAATTGAAAATCAAAATACATTTTACAATTTATTTTACTTAGCCACAACTAAATAGCAAAAGCTAAGTACACATCTGCTTCATACATAGCTTGGGCACTCTTATTCTTGATCCTGAAATCTCTGCATTTGATGCAGATTATTAGATTAACTGTTAAAATATGTACTTTCTTGTTGTACATTAGGTAAAGAGTGAAGTTGAAAAACTTCCCAGAAACCAACGCAGAGACAACATGAAACAAAAAATGGGAGAATATGCACAGAAGAAACAAACACAGGTAGCAGCAGTAAATAGTAACAATGAATTAGAAGGGCCTAAATTTGAATAAGTAAGCTGCTTCCAGCCATTCTCGAGTTGAATTGGCCAAAACCCATTGGACTCTTCCATCTCTTTGTCTCAACTACTGATTAAAAAACAAACTCTTCATTTGCTTTCCCTAACATCGCTTATTAAAAAAGAATTACATCTGGTGACTAACTCTGCTACAAATCTAACCCACTATACAGACCTGAATATTCTTTCCTAACTTAATCCTCCTCCACCACAAAAAAAAATGTTCTGTTGTCACAACCTTGAAAAAAATTATCTGCCTTGATGCTTCAAATGTCCTGGTTTTATGTGAAGAGCCAAAATTACCTTTTTATAAGTTGAGTTTGGTTCTGGTCCAGCTTTCACTGCTGAAGCTTGGATAAGCTTGAAATTATGATTCAGGTCTTGATCTTGTAATGAAGAAACCGGCCTTTTAGTTTAGTCCTGTGGAAGACCTGAACTCAGTGCAATTAAAAATAGATTAGAAGCAACCTTTAATGATAACACTGAAATATTGGATTCTTGGCTTGAAGACTCAAGTTTGAATCCTGCTCTTCATAACTCCTTTTTGTGCTTTTTGTGTGGTATATGTGTATTGTTGCATTAACAACAACAATGGTGGCATCTGCGGGTGGGGTGTTTTTAAGTGCTTTGACTACCATGCCAATTTTACAACAGATAATGCAGTTGGTTTTGGACAAACTGACCTGTAGAAGTCTGTTTTGGGGATCGTTTATCTATGTACACTTGGATGTTTGATTGTATTTGGAGAACTGATGTATTGCAGATAAATTTCTACAATGGACAGCCTTGTGTTTGGAGGTACGTTTAAAAATTTTGTAGTAATCTTTATATGGGTTCCGTATCGTCCATCCATTTAATTTCATGTACCCTTCATTGAGAAACATGCTGGCTGAACTGGAGTTTATAAATAATGATTGATGCAATTGCCAAGGATACTTTGTACGTTTAATCATATTTCACAATAAGAATCTATAGCTGGTCTGAAAAGCTTTTGAAGCACCATATTTGCTCTGAAGGCAGTGAAAATCACATTTTTTGAGAGTATGGTAGAGGCATGGAGGGCTGGTGGGGGTGTCAGGGGGACGAGAGTGTTAAGATTGGACTCTGTGTACCAGGGCTACTTGAAACACATCTTCTTTCAATGCCAAGCCTTGAAAATGTGGCAAAGACATCTGCCCTAATTGGAATGCATGAATTGTAGATATTGGTATGGATATCACTAAATTAGGGACAGGAATCTGATTTTTTTGCAATTTTTAATTAGAATTTTTTTATTATGAATAGTTGCCACTAAGTAAACTCGGTATTTTTAACTCTCTGCTGAAAAAGAACTTGAACATATTCCTGTTTAAAGAGTATTTGCACATGGTAGGATAGTGATGCTGATACTGAGATCCAGAACTCAAGCTCAGTAGCTGTTGGTAAATTGCAAAGGTCAATCAAAGAAAGCTAATCATTTGAGCTGACACCTGAGCAAAGGACTGAAACCTGCCAGATTGTCATTTAAAAACTCAACTGATGCTCAAATGCCTTGGAAAGAAGGGAGTCTGTCGCCCCAATAAGGGTAGTGTACACAAGGCCCGAGTGCCACATTGTGGTCAACTCTCAATGCCCTGTTTTCATATCTCACCACTTCAATGACAATGAAGGAAGAAAGCAACCAAACAACATTGCCCACATCCCACGAGCAGGTGGTAATAGTTTTTGTTTCAATATTCAAATTCATTAATTTTTTTCCCATTTTTAACTTTTCATCAATTATATTTTTAAAGCAATCCCAGCTACCTTTATAAGATACTTAGTATATTATTTTAAGGTGAAATAAGATATTTCTCCCAGCAGGTTGCTGCAGCAGTTTCTGAAATAGTATGTGAGCCAGCTTTGCTTTCAAGGTGCATAGTTCATTTTAATATTTTAGGATAATGGTTATACACTGCAACTAGGATAATGGTCATACACTGCAACCAGCATAATGGTCATACACAGCAACTAGCAAAAGCAGTTTATTTTCTTAAATGTATTGTCACGTGCTTGAAATCCAGCTTCTTGGTCCGTGCAGCCTGTGTTGCCAAATCTTGCTGCCTCTTCACTTCCAGTCTTTACTTTTATCTCCTTGACCAGGTTTTCATGGTTTCCATAACTTCAGAACTTTTCCTATCTCAGTTTCTGATTATATGGTTATGGTTCATGATGTCTTTGCATAATAGGGATGCACCCTACTACTGTTATTGTAAGATATCTGACACGGGTGGATGCTATTCTTTATCTTTGGTGTACTAATTGGAGCGCTACCCTAAGGGTTCTACCTATTTGACAAATCTTTTTGACGGGTGAAGGTGCTGACACAATTTATTTTTGCTAGCGTTTCAGTTCAACCTCATGATCTAAGTGGCTAATAAACTAACTGATCTCAGTTTTTCTCAAAGGTGTGCATATTCACTTTATGAAAAGTGTGCTGTACCGCCCTAGCTGAATATCCCCATCAGATACCTTCAGGGAACAAATTGTTTTGAAAAGTGTCAATTGTTAATTCTTTTGTATTGACATCAGGATTAACCAAAAACCAACACTGGAGAGTTCCAGTTAAGAAAGCTATTTTCTCTGCCACGTTGTCAGACGAATATTTTCCTGAAATTCCGTGAAACTTATCAGCATATCAACAGCATGAGAGTGGAACTGTGCCACTTTCTATCAAGGAAGTTCGCACGCAACTGATTTTTGATGGTTTAACACCAAAACATCGCTAACCACAAATTTTCTGGACCGTTTGTGTTGCTTCCAAGATGCATCTGCCGAAACACTGCCAATTATTCAGTGAACTTCTCCCAGCCCAACCTTAGTTCCATTCTTAAACGCATTTGCCCAGAATTTTTTCAGAGTTGATAGTACTGCATCATTATTTTAAAGACTTGAATCATGCTCAACTCATTTTCCAATTTCTGCTCCCTGTTTAATTTTTGACGTGCCAAAGTCATAGTAACTTTTTTGTAAAAAAAATTATTTCCACTAGTTGCATTCCTACCATCATACATAGGAAAAAAATCATTCAGCAGCAGTTATATGTGGGTTCTTTAACATTCAAGGAATCTGTTTCGTCTTGAATGTTCGAGTTTTATTTAGTTTTTGCTGCTGAAGTGTTTATGTTTAGTGGTTTGGGGATGCAAGATTAAACCCTTGATGTGGCCCATTTCTGTTTTTCCCTCTACTGCCTAATTGTATATAAACATTTCAGTCAAAATATTGTTTTCTTGCACAAAGTTCAAAAGGCAAAAAGCTGTGACTTTGCAATATTACTAGTATTCTATTAGTTAAGCAATGTTTCAAATAATTTGCTTGGATTTAATTTAATGCCCAAAAATTCCTTTTGATAAATAATTCTGCAATGATTGGAAAAGGATGATTTTGAAGCAAAGCCATTGCTCTTCAGGGCAACTGATGTCGAACTTTTTCTTGTGTCATCTTTGACCTTAATTATATATAATGCTCATTCCAAGTGACTATTCAAATCATTTTGTTACCAGCTGCTCCTTTTTATTTTTGTTCCAATATGTTGATTTGTTGTTGCCAGGAAGCTGATAGCATAGTAAATATACATCTTGTGTAGAAGAATAAAAACTATGTGATTGGAACTTCAAATGATGCATTGCCAATTACTCTGCAAACAATTTGCTTAATAATCAGCATCATGGAATAAAGGCATCTTAATGAAGTTACCAATGGCTCATTAAGGTGGTTATTTAAATCCACTAAAAAGTTCATGTAACTGTCTAGGAGCAGGACTTTCAATCAAAACAGCATCAAGAGCTGGATATTGCATTGAAAAAAATAATTGCACAGAACAAGAAGGAAATTTCTGACCAGGAAAGATTGTGTCTTTCAAAGAAGCAGCAGCTGATGAGAGGTAAGATGCTTTCTTGGAGTTATGATTTGGGTTTGGAGTTTTAGAATATATGCCAATGGAAGTAGTATAGTTGGAGAAAGAATGACTTCAGATTTACAAAATATAGATACACCATAACAAATGCTTCAGATTTTCCTATTGGGCAATAAGTATATGTAAAAGTTAGGAATGCTGAACGGATCTAAAAATCCACTGAGTCTACAGAGTTTTACATTGAAAAAAACAATTCCAGCTGCACCAGTGACTCAATGAAGTTCTCAAACAGACTAAACCATACAGACCAGAAACATCTCCAGTTCAATCCTCATTCTCTGATATTTACCATTAAGGTGTTGGCTGCAATGCTCCTTTCTGTTAAATAGATCATCAACACTTACAGTACTCTGTTTTTCTAGTATTGAGTTCATATTCTACCACAGGTTGTGAAATTGAATAAATTGAGTTATCAAATAACTCAGCCTGACATTATAGGCCCAGTTTTAATCCACTGCACCTGACCAGAATGTAATCGCCGGGTTTTGAAAATATTGATCGTAAGGTACTTGTCTTGTCCACCCTGCACTCACACCGTGCCCCAGTTTAATGAGTGCATTTTGGCCAGTAGGAGAAACACTTGCTGCAGATGAGCAAGGGTTCATTGACTTGCACAAACTGGATTTTGATGATGCCATTCAGACTTCAACTTAATAACCTTGGTGTGCAAATACCAATCACATCTGGGGAAGCTGGCTTGATAAGGTGTCAGGTAAGGTCAGAAAAATTATATCTTGACTGTTTCCTTGTGAGTCAAGAGGAGTAGGAATGACCTCTGGGCCCCATAATACATCATTGATCTTTCTCCCTTTCTGACTAATCTCATCTATTGCCCTCGCCCTCACCAACACCAACAGCCCATACTCACCTAACTACCAGCAAACACTCCTGTGGGTCCCCAGAGGCAGCCTCTTGTTGTGTTCTCCCCACTTGTGTGACATTTCCCCTGGGAGTCAGGTCCGCACTGTGTTAATTAGGAGTTAAAATCGTCAGTGTATCAGCAATTACATTGTCAAGGTCCAATACCAATCATTGTATTGACTGGCAATTACATTAAGACAATTGAATTGTTACAACAGATGATGGGCATTGGCTCATCCATAAATGGGTACTTAACTGGCAGGGGAAAGGCCATGATCATGGTTTCCTCTGCATGTGTAACTTAAATTCTATTGCACTGTCTGTCTGTATTGACCATTTTGAAATATCTGTAACACTCCAGGGGGGAAAGGAACTGGGAGTCTGTCACTCTGGGCTGGCTGAATAAACCTGCTTGAGGTAAAAGGCCAGCTTCAGACTCATTCTTCCTTTATATACAATTATTGGAGTTAACAAAAATGACTTCAGTATCACTCTGGTGAGTCTGGACAAGCCTGCCATTTGCCTTATTAGCCACATGCTCATCTCTCCCCTGTTTCACTGCACCCCAAAAGTTAAAATCGAGGTTTATTTGTTCAATAAATGCCCTGTAAAATGGGTTAGCAAGCCAGACCAACTAGGGATGAGCAATAAATGTAGCTTTGGCAATGCCTGCCACATGCCAAGACAAATCTTTTCTTTTAAAAAAAAAAAGTGCTTATTGTCCATGCCACTGCATGAATAAAGGCCAGTTAATCAATGTACTGGAAGGCTCCCACTGCCTGTGGAACTGAGTCAATGCTTTCAAGATTGGAGACTAGGAGAGAAAATGGCAAAGGAGCGAATCAACCAACATAAATATGTTTTTGTACCATCTTAATTACATTAGAACCAGTATATAATGGGATATTGATATCAGTTTTATAGAAAATATATGTTACCAAGTAGCCCTCATTGAATTCAGCTTGTGTAGTTTAACTCTTCCTGAACATTCTTTTATTTCTTGTTGCAGAAAGGGAGGCTGCCATCTGGGAACTGGAAGAGCACCATCTGCAGGAGAAACATCAATTCCTCAAGCAGCAGTTAAAGGATCAATACTTTCTGCAAAGACATCAGTTACTGAAGAAACATGATAAGGTAAAAAAAAAACTGGTTCAGTATAGGAAAACACACATATTTATGACCTGTAAGGACTGGATATTTTTTGTTTGTCTGCTGCAAAAGAACCGTTTGTCTCAATGATCCATGAGTTTCATTAATCTTCAGTTGACTTTGATAGATTTTTCTTTAGGTTCTTTACCTTTTTTTTAATATTACATAGTTAACCTGGTTCATCTTTAATTATATGATCAATGGTATATTCAGCTTTCTGCAGTTTGACAAAATTACATTTCACCTACATACTATTTCACTTTATTTATTTTATATGACCAAAGGAGTTGGAGCAGATGCAACGTTATAATCAGCGAATGATTGAGCAGCTAAAGATCAGACAGCAACAGGAAAAGAACAGACTTCCCAAAATCCAAAGAAGCGAAGGAAAGACAAGAATGGTGATGTACAAGAAAAGTCTGCGCATTAACTCCACAGGGAGCCACACAGAAGACAGAGAGAAAATCAAGCAGGTAGTTTGTATGACCCAATTTTCATAATGGCAATAAGTGCTGCTTTCTGACTTCCACCAGGTTGCTATAAGAGATATGCAAAAGGAAAAGACGTCACCCAAGCTTCACAAATCAGCAAAATTTATTTCTTTGAGAGTTATAATTTACAGAAATAATGGGTAATCAGGCAGCTTGAGTAGGCAGGGTATGTAGTTTGAGATAGGGAAACCTTTTAACTCCAAAGCATATGAGACTTGCCCCTGACCGATTCCCCACCAGGATATCATCCTGATTGATCCTGACTTGGCTTCCATTCAGCTGGGGAATGCTCCGGAGGAAGCCACGTGGCAGAGTGGATCTGATTCCAGGTGAGGAAGAGGGGCACAATCCCTGAGCTCAGAGGCCTTTTGATAGTGATGAACTTGAGGGAAGCGTTCCTAAACATAGAAAAGTAGAAGCAGGAGTAGGTCATTCGGCCCTTCGAGCTTGCTCCGCCAATCAATATGATCATGGCTGATCCTCTTTCTCAACGCCATACTCCCGGTCTCTCCCCATACTCCTTGATGCCTTTAGTGTCTAATCTATTTCCCCTCTTAAATATATTCAGTGACTTGGTTTCCACAGCCTTCTGTGGTAGAGAATTCTACAGGTTCAGCACCCTCTGAGTGAAGAAGTTTCTCCTCACCTCAGTTCTGAATGGCCTACCCCATATCCTGAGACTGCGACCCCTTATAGATCCCCCAGCCAGAGGAAACATCATCCCTGCATCCAGTCTGTCCAGCCTGTCAGAATTTTATACATTTCAGTGAGATCCCCCCTCGTTCTTCTAAACTCCAGTGAATACAGGCCTTTTTAGCCCAACCTCTCCTCATACAACAATCCTGCCATCCCAGGAATCAGTCTGGTGAACCTTCGCTGCACTGCGTCTGTGGCAAGTGTACCCTTCCTTGGGTAAGGACACCAAAACTGCACACAATACTCGAGGTGTGGCCTCGTTGCCTTAACATTTTTCACACCAAAAGAAATACTCTGCTACACTTCTGTCAATTATTCACATTTGGGCATGGTTGTAAAATTTTATTTTAAAACTTTAAAGAACTTGCAGTTATATAGCTCCTTTCATCTATTAAGGAAGCCCTGGGACACGTCAGCCCATGAAGTACCTTTTGAGGTGAAGTCACTATTGTTATAGGAAAATAGGACAGGCATTTTGTTTGTGAGTTCCACAAACAATAGTGAGATAATTGACCAAAAAAATCAAAGATTTTGAAACTGGCTAAAGGTTAAAGCCAGCCCACCAAGCGGATTCCTCTGCTCCTCTTCAAATAATTTCATGAAATATTTTACATCCATCTGAGTGATTACATTTAACATTTATCCAGAAAACAGCTATAACATTACCTCAGTATTGTGCTGAAGTATGGCCTAGATAGTATGCCTGAATCTCTTGATCCCAAGACCTGACTCTGATGCAAGAGTAATGCCACTGAGCCAGGTCAGAAACCAAGCAGTATGTTTTTATGTTATGGACAGCCTCTTAAAAGATGAATGTAACCTGAATAACATAGGAATAGTAGTGGGTGATTCGGCCCCTCAAGTCTATTTTGTGCTATTCATTGAGATCATGGCTGATCGGTGACGTAACTCCATATACCTGCCTTGGCCCCATGTCACTTAATACCCTTGGCTAACAAAAATCTATCTAACCCAGTTGTGCAGTTAACAATTGTTTGTGGAAAAAAGGTCTAGCACTCATGGTGTGAATAAGTGCTTCCTAACTTCACTCCTGAAAGGTCTGGCTCTAATTTTTATACAAACTAATTCTAGACTTCCCAGCCATTTTTTTCCCCAATCTAC